>NW_027514952.1:220000-548999 GCF_048772815.1 Callospermophilus lateralis | reverse complement strand
AGCAGAGAAGTATTAACAGCAGGCCTATTTGATCACTCCTGGTTCACAGGAAGTGTGTCCAGGCAACCCTGATTTTAGGCCATTAAGGGGCAAGGGAGATTATTTTGGAGACTGTCTTGGGCTTCGCCCCTCATGGAAACACCCAGCCAGAGGTTATGATGAGTGTCTATATGAAAGATCATGAGGGCCATGTGGGAGTGTTTTGGTTTTAATTGTGGCCATTTGTTTGGTGGTTTGAAGAGATGACTGGGTCCACATTGACATGAACTCTGGTGTGATTCCCCTTAGAGACTGAGTTCTGGAACTGAACTCAGAGAATTATTGCCATGAATTGTGTTGGAATTTTAGGAGGCCATGCATGAGAGTCCCCCTTGAAAACTGAGATCTAGGCCCAGGGTGGCTTTCAACAGAGCACTGGGAATCACAGCCAAGATATCACGTGATTTTATTCTGAAAGACTTGGCAGCAATAGTTGAGAGTCGAAACACACATGGACCTCATTGTAGACCACAATGGGCCTGGCTTCATGTGACCATTTGGCCACTTTTTGAGAAGCCTTGCCTGTGAGAATTCTCCAAAGCTTTCAGTGAAATGTGCTTCCTCTACATTTAATGGTTCTGGAGTCAATTTTAACCCACAGTGCCTCCAACATCATCATTGAAAAATGGCTACAAAAATACCATAAAATTTTTGAAATTCCCATGACCAGGTGGCAATGGAGGACCTTTGGATGTCCTGTTGCTGATCATGAGTATACCAGACAGTGCTTTGATTGACTGGGTTTTATGAAAATCGTGTAGAACAGAGATGCCAATAAGTTGGAGCCTGCTGAGTAGTGGGCCTAGAGCCGTGGTGGTCAGGTGTGTAATAAAACATCTGTGGTGGGGCCTTGTGGATCTTCCATTGGCTTCCAAATGGCTTGTGACTGACATGGTGCAGCCAGCAGTCCCTTCTATGTAAAGGCATCTTGTAATATTGTGAGATTTCAGGGCAATGTTCAGAATCATGTTGCTATGGTCAATGGGGCAATATATGTGGGCTAGAAGTATGTTTGGTGCATTCTCCTACAGAAACTGACCCACCACATGTGACAGAACTCTCTCCAGCACTGTGATCCACTAAAACTCCTTGTATTTTTGAATCAAATAGCAAACTCCCAGTGCAGCAGCAAGAAACACCATGAAATTTGGAGGATGACCAAATGGCTTCACAGTCCACATGGGGAGACACTTAGACCCCAGTGGTCATAGTTTACCTACAAAGAGCAAATTCAGCACTTCTGCCTCATCTTCACTGGAAAATAAGAAACCATGTCCTCCAGGTCACATAGATGCAGACCCAGCTTTGATGGTCTCACTACAAATGAAGCTAAAGCTCCAGAAAACAACATATTTTTCAGGTGCCCAACCTCAGAGGCAGTTCTTCAAGAAGTCTTTAGGCCAGCAGAGCTCCATGTTTGTGGAGTGTTTACCCTGTCCCTTACTTTTGGGAACTCCTCTACCACCTCCAGTGTTGTGAACTACTGAGCATATTCCATTCCAGATATGTATTCACAGATTTTCTAACACTTCTCCTCTAACTGTGTCTTACTTGGGGCAAAAGTAATGTCAAGCCATAGTTCTTGATGAGAGTGGGAACATTTTTGTGTAGCACATATTTGCATACACATTGGATTCATTTTCCAATTTTCCATTTGAAATACTGAATCCCTGACACTAACACCTACCCTACTATACTCTAACTACTAATCGTAATATCATGGAGAATAATAACCCAATCAGAATAGATATACAAGCAGTTCAGAGGAGGCATGTTTGGTATTGTTGGACTTGCCTTATGCATTATATACGGTAGGAGTTATAAATCTACTCAATTTTTTTGTTGAAATAGTTCTCCATGTGTTTTTAAAGTTCACAAATATGTGAATTTATTTCTCCCTTTCTCTGTAGCCTAGTCAGCAAATGTATTTTTATAAGCATATATAGAATCCTACCTGGTATCACACGTACATTTTTGTGAGATGGCTGACTTGGCAGATACAAATTGTGAGAAGATATCACTCCTCCTAAACGCTGTTGAAACTGAAAATTCAACCTATGGGTGAGCCTCCTATTTGAACAACATTATACATAAATCCATGTTCAGTAAATTTAATATTGTTGGATCCGTGGATGATATGTATTTCATGATAAATTTTGGTTGGCATACATAATGCTACATTGTAATGTCTCTGTATATATATATATATATATATATATATATATATATATATATATATATATATATACTCTCCAGATTTTTCAAAATATGAAATATATGTGCCTTATTGTGCACTCCCCAAATTCATTCATATTCATGTATGTGGATTTATAATCAACTTTTCAAAAGATTATTCTCACAAATATTCATCAACCTGAAATACATATTGGTTGCCTAGTACTGAAAACTATCTTCAGTAAATGGTGCATACAAAACCTAATATTTCAACATTGCAAGTTGGCCGCAAATAGAGTGCATCACACCCAAGGTACCACGCCACATTGCAGGTGAATAACGAGTTAGAATGACAAAAGAATATCTTGTTAGGATCTTACAGGAAAATGGGTGTGCACCGAAACCTAAAAGAATAATTTCCACCAACGAGGCCCGGTAATTGAGTCTCAAACGCGAGCTGAATATGCAACTGGAGATCCGGGCTTACTGATCCATGCGGCCCGCCCCGTGGCTGCAGACATCGGGGCACCACCGAGAAGCGACTAGCATCCAGGGAGAAACGTTGCTGCAGATTCTGTGGAATCCTGCCGGCTGACCCCCCACTGAGCCCCAGGCCGAGTTCGGGATTTCAGTCAGGGAAGGAAGCGCTACAGTTCTATGCCCCACAACGGAAACTCCACCAAGGAAACCAACGGCCACCATCTTGGAGAGCTGAAGTAACCACCGCCACTCTCCGACAGATTGCAACAATAAAACAGTTGTGTGTTTTCCGCTCATCTCCCATACAGTAGGAAATTTGCATAAAATCTCTCCTAAGCTTTCCAGGGGAGGGATTTTCAGAGAGAGCCTGCATAAAGAGGGGGGGGGACTAGAGACACCTGACCTTCAACTCCCCCTCCCATCAGTGGTGAAAACGAAATCTGTCTAGCCAGCGATGGGGGAGGGGCAAACGGAAAAAATAAAAAAAAACAGAGTGCTGGGGTTCCCAATAGACACAATCCACACCAAAGAAACGGCAAGCCAGAGTACAGTTTGAGCTCTCGAGGGCATTACTCAGGGGAAATCTGGTCTAGCAGGAGAAACCAGGACTAGCAGGAGAAACCAGGGGACTAGAGGCCAGGCCCGCGTGACTGGGCGCCTGGAGAACGCTCGCCCGCCGGCAACAGCCGGCCCGCTGCAGGTGCGACTGGACGGCTGGAGACTGCCTGCCCACCAGCGACCAATCGCCTGCCATATGCCCGCCCTAATGGGTGGCTAGAGATCGCACAACCGCCGGTGACAGCCCACCCGCTGACTGCGCAACTGGACAGCTTGTGACCACCTGCACGCCGGCGACCGGGAGCTGAAACCAAACAGAGACAGTACAGTCCCACACCCCCATGCGAACACCCGGGCAAAGAGCCTGGGGCCCACCATAGCAGAGAGGTGACATCACTGGAGCTCGGCCGTCGGAATTCCTTCCCAGTGGAATCCACTTTAGCATTCACAGTCTACCAACACAAAGGAGAGACCATAGAGATATTTAAAACCAAAACAAATATATAGAAGAGAGCAGAAACACAGCAATCAAATGGAGCTGGAAAGTAATGTGAACTTCATGAAAAAACAAGGGAAAAAGGTGTACAAATAATGCCGGACAACTTAATTCTACAGGAGGACCTAGAATCATCAGAAACAGGGATAGGGAAAAAACTCAATGCATCCCTACCTCAGATGGAAAGAAATATTAGAGAAGACATGAGGCAGCAAGTAAAAGCAATAAAAGAATATTTTGAAAATGAATTAAACAAACAAATTCAAATGGCAAAGAACGAGCTTTACCAAAAGACAGAGATCTTAAAAAAAATCAAACAGTAATCCTAGGAATGCAGAAAAATATAAACCACATTAAAAATTCAAACGAGAATATTGTAAATAGACAAGATCAAGTAGAAGTCAGAAGATCAGATAATGAAGACAAAGTTTATCAACTTGAAAAGAATATAGTCAACATAGAAAAGATGCTTATATCCCATGAGCAATCTATTTAAGAGATATGGGATGTCATAAAAAAACAAATTTGAGAGTCATCAGGATAGAAGAAGGCAGAGAGATTCAAACCAAAGGAATGGACAACATATTAAATGAAATAATTCTAGAAAACTTCCCAGAGATGAAAGATGGAATGGATTGCCAAATCCTTGAAGCCTACATGACCTCAAACATTCAAAACCATAATAGACCAAATCCAAGACATAGAATTATGAAGATAGCCAACATACAGAACAAAGAGAGAATATTAAAAGCTAAAAGGGAAATGAGGCAGATTACATTCTGGGGTAAACCAATTAGGTTAACGACTGATTTTTCATCACAAACTTTGAAAGCGAGTAGATCCTGGAACAATGTATTTCAAACGCTGAAAAATAATGGATTCCAACCAAGAATACTGTATCCAGCAAAATTAAGTTTGGGATTTGACAATGAAATTAGTGTCTTTCACGATAAACAAAAGCTAAAAGAATTTGCAGAAAGAACACCAGCACTGCAAAGCATTTTGAGCAAAATACTACAAGAAGAGGAATTGAAAAATAGTGCCCCAAACTAACAGCGGGAGGTATCTCAGTAAAGGGGGAGGAAAATAACCAAAAAGTAAAAACTAGCCAAACTAAAAATAAATAAATAAATAAACATGAATGAAAGTAAAAATTATATTTCAATTGTAACTTTAAATGTTAATGGCATAAACTCACCAATCAAGAGACATAGGTTAGTATCCTGAATCAAAAAAAAAAAAATCCAACAGTCTGCTGCCTTCAGGAGAATCATATGATAGGTAAAGACATACACAGGCTGAAAGTAAAAGGTTGGGATAAATCATACCACTCACACGGCCCTCGGAAGCAAGCAGGTGTAGCCATACTCATATCAAATAAAATCAATTTCAAACCTACGTTAATCAAAAGGGATAACGAAGGACACTATATACTGTTAAAAGGAACCATGCACCAACAAGACATAACAATTATCAATTTGTATGCACCAAACAATTGAGCTGCAACGCTCATGAAACAAACTCTCCTCAAGTTCAAGAGTCAAATAGACTACAACACAATAACTACGGGTGACTTCAACACACTGATCTCACCATTAGACAGATCCTCTAGACAAAAACTGAATAAAGAAACTATGGAATTCAACAGCACAATAAATAACCTAGACTTAACCAACATATATAGAATATATCAACCATCATCAAGTGGATACACGTTCTTCTCAGCAGCACAAGGATCCTACTCAAAGATAGATCATATATTATGCCATAGGGCAAGCCTTAGTAAATATAAAGTCATGGAGATAATACCATGCACCATATCTGATCATATTGGAATAAAACTGGAAATCAATGATAAAAGAAGGAAGGAAAAATCCTACATCATATGGAAAAATGAACAATATTCTTCTGAATGTTCAATGGGTTACAGAAGACATAAAGGAGGATATAAAAAATTCTTAGAGACAAATGACAATACAGACACAACATACTGGAATCTATGGGACACAATGAAAGAAGTTTTAAGAGGGAAATTCATTTCTTGGAGTTCTTTCCTCAAAAAAAAAAACAAATAAATGAACTCACACTACACCTCAAAAACCTAGAAAAAGAAAAGGAAAACAACAGCAAATGTAGTAGAAGACAAGAAATAATTAAAATTAGAGCAGAAATCAACGAAATTGAAACAAAAAAAAACCATTGAAAAAATTGATAAAACTAAAAGTTGGTTCTTTGAAAACATAAATAAGATTGACAGGCCCTTAGCCATGCTAATGAAGAGAAGAAGAAAGAGAATTCAAATTACTAACATACGGCATGAAAAAGGCATTATCACAACAGACACTACAGAAATACAGAAGATAATTAGAAAGTATTTTGAAACCCTATATTCAAATGAAATAGAAGATAGTGAAGATATCAATAAATTTCTTAAGTCATACGATGTGCCCAGATTGAGTCAGGAAGACACACACAATTTAAACAGACCAATAAAAAAGGAAGAAATACAAGAAGCCATCAAAAGACTACGAACCAAAAAAAGCCCTGGAGCGGATGGGTATAGAGCGGAGCTCTACAAAACCTTAAAGGAAGAATTAATACCAATACTTTTCAAGCTATTTCAAGAAATAGAAAATGAAGGTGCTCTTTCAAATTCATTCTATGAGGCCAAAATCACCCTGATCCCGAAACCAGACAAAAACACTTCAAAGAAAGAAAACTACAGACCAATGTCTCTAATGAACTAGGATTCAAAAATTCTCAATAAAATCCTGGTGAATGTAATTCAAAAGCATATCAAAAAATTGTGCACCATGATCAAGTAGGATTCATCCCAGGGAAGCAAGGCTAGTTCAATATACGGAAATCAATAAATGCTATTCACCACATCAATAGACTTAAAGACAAGAACCATATGATCATCTTGATAGATGCAGAAAAAACATTCGACAAAGTTCAGCCTCCCTTTATGTTCAAAACACTAGAAAAACTAGGGATAACAGGAACTTACCTCAACATTGTAAAAGCTATATATGCTAAACCTCAGGCTAGCATCATCGTAAATGGAGAAAAACTGAAGGCATTCCCTCTAAAATCTGGAACAAGACAGGGATGCCCTCTATCACCACTTCTATTCGATTTAGTTCTTGAAATACTAGCCAGAGCAATTAGACAGACAAAAGAAATTAAAGACATAAAAATAGGAAAAGAAGAACGTAAATTATCGCTATTTGCAGATGACATGATAATATATTTAACAGACTCAAAAGGGTCTACAAAGCAACTGCTAGAGTTAATAAATTAATTCAGCAAAGTGGCAAGATATAAAGTCAACACGCATTAATCAAAGGCATTCCTGTATATCAGCAGCAAAACTTCTGAAATGGAAATGTGGAAAACCACTCCATTCACTATATCCACAAAGAAAATAAGATACTTGGGAATCATCCTAACGAAAGAGGTGAAAGATTTAGATAATGAAAACTACAGAACCCTAAGGAGAGAGATAGAAGAAGATCTTAGAAGATGGAAAAATGTACCCTGTTCATGGATAGGCAGAACTAACATCATCAAAATGTTGATATTACCCAAAGTTCTCTACAGGTTTAAATCGGTGCCAATAAAAATCCCAACAGCATTTCTTGTAGAAATGATAAAGCAATCATGAAATTCATATGGAAAAACAAAAGACCCTGAATACCAAAAGCAATTCTAAGCAGGAAGTGTGAATCTGGAGGTATAGCGATACAAGAGTTCAAACTGTACTACAAAGCAATAGTAATTAAAACATCCTGGTACTGGTACCAAAACAGGCAGCTGGACCAATGGTATAGAATAGAGGACACAGAAACCAATCCACAAAATTACAACTTTCTTATATTTGATAAAGGGGCTAAAAACATGCAATGGAGGAAAGATAGCATCTTCAACAAATGGTGCTGGGAAAATTGGAAATCCATATGCAACATAATGAAACTGAATCCCTTTCTCTCACCATGCACAAAAGTTAACTCAAAATGGATCCAGGAGCTAGATATCAAATCAGAGACACTGTGTCTAATAGAAGAAAAAGTTGGCTACGATCTACATACTGTGGGGACGGGCTTCACATTCTTTAATAGGATGCCCATAGCCCAAGAGTTAATAACAAGAATAAACAAATGGGACTTACTTAAACTAAATTGTTTTTTTCTCAGCAAGAGAAACAATAAGAGAGGTAAATAGAGAGCCTACATCCTGGAAACAAATTTTTACCCCTCACACTTCAGATAGAGCCCTAATATCCAGAATATACAAAAAACTAAAAAAATTAAACAATAAGATAACAACCCAATCAACAAATGGGCCAAGGACCTGAACAGACACTTCACAGAGGAGCACATTCAATCAATGAACAAGTACATGAAAAAATGCTCACCATCTCTATCAGTCAGAGAAATGCAAATCAAAACCACCCTAAGATACCATCTCACTCCAGTAAGATCAGCAGCCATTATGAAGTCAAACAAAGTAAGTGTTGGTGAGAATGTGGGGAAAAGGGTACACTTGTACACTGCTGGTGGGACTGCAAATTGGTGAGGCCAATTTGGAAAGTACTATGGTGATACCTGGGAAAGCTGGGAATGGATCCACCATTTGACCCAGCTATCACCCTTCTCGGACTATTTCCTGAGGATCTTAAAAGAGCGTACTATAGAGATACTGCCACATCAATGATCATAGCTGCACAATTCACAATAGCTAGACTGTGGAACCAACCTAGATGCCCTTCAATAGATGAATGGATAAAAAAAATGTGGCTTTTATACAAAATGGAGTATTACTCTTCATTAAAAAATGACAAAATCATAGAATTTGCAGGGAAATGGATGGCATTAGAGCAGATTATGCTAGGCGAAGCTAGCCAATCCTTAAAAAACAAATGCCAAATGTCTTCTTTGATATTAAAAGAGCAACTAAGAAAAGAACATCGAGGAAGAGCATGAGGAAAAGTTTAACATTAAACAAAGACGACTGGGGGGAGAGAAAGGGAGAGAGAAGGGAAAGCATATGGAAATAGTAGAAGACCCTCAATGTTACACAAAATTACATATAAGAGGATTTGAGGGGAAATGGGGGGGAAAAAGTGGAGAGAATTGAACAACAGCAGATGAGGTAGAGAGGGAAGATGGGAGGGGAGAGGAGGGGGGATAGTGGGGGATAGGAAAGGTCGCAGAATACAACAGTCACTAATATGCTATTAAGTAAAAATGTGAATGTGTAACCAATGTGATTCTGCAATTCATATTTGGGGAAAAATGAGAGTTTATAACCCAATTGAGTCAAATGTATCAAAGATGATATATCATGAGCTTTGTAATGTTTGGAACAACCAATAGAAATAAATAAATAAATAAATAACGGTTTAAAATTGAGTGGGAAGAAATCAGCTAAAAATGGGTTGAGATGCATTCATTTTGCTAAGCAGAAACTTTGTTTTGTTTAGTTGTAACTATCACAAATTTATTTTACCAGGAAATTGGCTTTTGAAAATGCACATAAATTGAGATTAAAGGATAATTCACCTACCTTCTTGAAAAATTCATAGCATTTCCTATATTTTTCAAATTTCATTTTTTTCGTGAATATTTTGTCATGGACCAGGTCTAGTCTTAGGCTATTCTTCCAGAATACTACCTCATCTGACAAATTCGTACAATGTGTTGGATTGTTGTTTTCACCTTTTATTTAATAGTTTCTAGCTGATAATGTGTATTTTCTTTATCTTTATTTGGACGTATATACCCAACAATATCTTTGCATTTTATATTTTACTGGGGAAGAGACTGATCAAAAGCTCTTTGTTAAATGTATCAACAATCAGACATTTAGAGCACGCAATTATTCTTAATTTTGCATGAAAATATCTTTGTACTATTTTCTTATACAGATTTAGAATTATTTTTTTAAGAGAGAGTGGAGAGAGAGAGAGAGAGAGAGAGAGAGAGAGAGAGAGAGAATTTTTTTTAATATTTATTTTTTAGTTTTTCGGCAGGCACATCTTTGTTTGTATGTGGTGCTGAGGATCGAACCCGGGCCGCACGCATGCCAGGGGAGCGCGCTACCGCTTGAGCCATATCCCCAGCCCCAGATTTAGAATTATTAATATGTCCCTACTGTAATAAGTAATTACTTACAAGAAGAATTAAACAATTGACTTTATTTCAATTATGAATATGAAAAGTACTAAAATAAGCATTTGGCAATTAATACACAATTGATAGAAATTGAAATCACAAGAAAGCCATTTAAAATGTCAGTGCATATGGTCCTTAAATAATAGGTAATTCAAAAAACTTTTTCCAATTCATAAGATTTAATATGCCGTATTACAGCTTAATGTGATATAAAACCTTAAATTATCAGTATTGATAAAAAAGAATGATACCTGTTTATTTAAATATGTTTATTTGATTTTCACTGTAAGATGTTAATTCTGGAAGGCTTGAGAATTAAGAAAGTTTTGGTCTATATTATTTTTAACAGGCTAATCAAAGTACTTTTAAATATATATGTGTGTATATATATATATATATATATATATATATATATATATATATATATATATATAATATGTAATGCATATGCATGAATATAGATACATATGTATAAAATGTATTTTAATATATCTATCAGGTGATTATAATCATTAAATTTTTTCAAGAAAAAAACAATGACTTTAAAAAACAGTCTTAAATTTAAGTTTCATAGCATACTACTGTTTGTAATGACATGAGAGAAAAACAGATATGAAAGGAAACGAAAAAGGAAGATAGAGAAGGGGGAAAATGAGGAAGAAGTGAGTAAAGATGAGGGAGAGGCGTGTTCGATGTAAAGATAAAAGTGGAGGGGCTGGTTTGTGGTTCAGTGGTAACATGCTTTTCTAGCATGTGTGGGACACTGGGTTCTATTCTAAGCACCACATACAAATAAACAAAATGAAGGTCAATCACAACTGAAAAAATAAAAAATAAAAAAGTAGAAATATTACCAAAACTCCAAGCTTTTATGAATGTAAAATTTAAAAAAAATTATGTTACATAGCCTTATGTAATTTCTAGACTATCCAAAAGAGTCATTAAATGTTAGATTATTAGTGTGATAACTAAAAATCCATTGCTCTTTCCTCAGCATTCTGTGGCATGCTAGTGGTAAAATAAATTCTATTATAACACCAAAAAATAATCTAATATTTCTATAGTAACTGACCCAGTTTAATATTAAGGCTAGCAGATTCCTATGGGACATGATGTGTATTTTGACATTCATTTTTATTCAACACTGGAACATTACTATTTCTTCAGTTTATGCACATCATAGGATATATATTTCATCCACAAGTTCGCTAATTTATACGCATTTGTTTCACTTTCAGTCACTTCCTGCTTCAGAACACATGTATTTCTCTATGTTTCTTGACTGCTCTTTTCATGAGACTTCTTTCCAAACACATTATTGTCGATTTCCATTATCACATTTGAAGCAAAACTCACACACACGTCATGATAAACCAAACCCTAATATTACCATTAGATGTAAAAATAGCTGGAATGAATGATTGTATATCAATATAAGATTTCTTACTTAGTTTCGGATATCAATTAAATCCATTATTTAAAGTGGAACCAGTTATATTATTTATTCACAGTATGGTCTTTTCATGCATTATCTCTATATTCATAGACACAGGGTACACCTCTTTGTACCCCCAATACTAATTTATACGTCTTCAAAATATTGCTCCCAGAAATGGTGGAAGAAATGCACATGTCACCTGATTTACATATACATTTTATCACAGTAATATTCTGGACACAAACAGCAAAGGTGACACTTATGATTTTACCAAACCTAAATGGAAAGTGAACATGGATTACTAAAAACATCGATGTCCAGGTTGCGTAATGCTCTCAAATGTGAATCCTATTCTTGACTACATATTTGTTTCTTCCTAAGATTATATATTCAACCTCAAGCCCCTTGAAAATGTCTCATCTTATCACTCACTTTATCATTTGCCTGATTTCCTAATGTCTCTATTGATATCTGCTTTCCTACATATTTTCCCCAGATTATCATTGTGACTGACTCTTCACATGTGCTCACATTCACGTTCAATCTCTACCAGAAACCCTATTGCTAAAGAACTTTTGGTCCAAATCTTATACTCACTCTTCGTTCTAAACCTACCGACTATCTTTCTAATAATACCAACTATCCCTTTTTGACTAGAAGTTCTCTTTGACATTCCATCATTCAAGGTACAAAGTCCTATGCCATTGAACATCGATTTATCTGAGACATTTCTGCAGAACATAATTCAAAGCTAAGTATCCCAATCAAGGGCCCAATGCCCTTCTGGGCTTCAAATCTTACCTAGATTACTGTTTTCATTCTTATATTTCACTTTTACATTCTTGTAAATATTACAGGTTCCCATTACCATTATTCATCCCACAGAATGATTCAAATCGAACTTTTATTAACCGTAACCATACACTCTTCCCTCAATCAAACATTACAGAAGAGCAGGGACAGAGTTGCTTTTACAATACAGGAATGTAGGGGTTCTTAAACCTGCTGAGATCCTCAAAGGTCCATGCAGAAATGATCCCTGGAGAAGATGTAGGCAGCTATGAAGGAGTTGAGAGAGCAAAAGTCATCTTGCATGGCAAACCCCCTTGTCAGGATGAAGGGATGTGTCTGAATCAGTCTCTCTATTCTAAATGTAGAGAAGATGGACCAAACCAGGCCTGAGTGGGGAGATGTTCCCAGGCGCCTATGTTTGATATACCATTCTATCTTGTGAAATTGTCACCGAAAGTAGGGGCAGCCTCTATCTCATGGGACCCTTGGAAGCAAATGTTAAATCAAAGTGATTGCCAAGGTAGTGACCTCATGCAGTTCCTGAAGAAAGTGACCTACCTCACTTCCTTGGTGATGTAACTCTCTGAACTTGGGATCCAAGATGCCAGGCTCCCAGAGCCAGTCCCAGTCCCAATCCCAGTGGGCTCACTTGTTTGGATGTGCCAAGGACAGAGTCAGTATTTCTTGGTATCTACTGATGTGAGGATTGCCAAATGCCAGGACAGATCTGAAGAGGGGCCTTTCCTGAGAAAGCAGGTAGTGGCTCACCGCTGGCTCCTGAGAACTTCACAGAGTTGGCAAAGGAGACAGATCTGGGACACGACAGGACATTTCATTGGAACATAATATGGCCCAACAGACAGAGGACACTCCAGATAGTCAGAGACCTACTTGCGGGAAGGAGATGCCTTTGTGAGTGTGAGTGTCAGTTTGTGGTTTGTCTCATGTTCTGAGAATAGGTAGGAAAGACAGTTTGTTTGGTTTGGAATAGACTGTTTCTAGTAAGTCTTTTGACAAGGTGAGTGATTCTATGTCTGTGTATCCCACTGTGTCCGTGGTTGTAGACATTAGAAAAGAGAATGCATCAATGGATATGTCCTGTCTAGTAGAAAGCTTCCCAGCATTCATTCTGCCCAATTTATGAATGAACTGCAGCTTGCCTTATGGATGGACAACACCTACTATCTTCCTAAGTTTCTGTTTTCTTCCTGAATTCTGGCCACTCTGCAGAATAGGCTCATGGTTTTGTGTCCAAGATATGTACCACTTCCAAGCTCTGTGACATGGCCATGTACTGGATAGCGGTAAGGAATGGGAGCATCTCAGAAAACTCAGATATCAGTGTGACCAGGAAATTCTCAGTGGAGAAACCCTGCTTTGGGCCATTCTCTTACCTATGTTTCTGTTGCCCTGAATGTCAGGAAGGTCTTTGCCTCAGGCCACCTCTTTGTGAAGCCTGAAGAAAACAGTTTTCAATTGAAAATGAATGGCCATCACCTGTGGCTCTTTTCTTAATTTCTTTGGAAAGGGATGTGTCTTAATCAGCCTCTTGGACCTGTGTGAGGTTGTGGCTTAGATTCTCAGCACCTGATGGATCTGAAGAAAGATCCCATGTGTGCATCCAAACCAAAATGGCAAAAAGATCCGTTATGGTAGATGAAGTGTCTTGCCTTCCTTTGTTAGGTTCCTGACCTACATCAAGTGAGAATAGGGATCCTTTGGGTCAAATGAAATCTTCAAAGCCCTAAAGAAGTGCTTGGGTTTTCTCATTATTCCAAATCATCTAAAGAATCTATACCTGACAGGCAGTAGGCTTCAAAATGGAGAAGTAGAGCAGTATTAACTGCAGTCCTATTTTATCACTCCTGGTTCAAATGCAGGGTGTCCAGGCCCCCATTACTTTATGCAAATGAGGGATAAGAGAGCTTATTTTGGACACTAACACATACCCAACTAGACTCTGACTACTAATCCTAGCATGATGGAGAATAATAACCAAAACAGAATAGAAATACAAGCAGTTCAGAGGAGTCATGTTGTATAATTGGACTTGCCTTTTGCATTATATAGGGTAGGAATTATAAATCTAGTCAATTTTTAATTAAAACAGTTCTCCATGTGTTTTTAAAGTTAACAAATATGTGAATTCCTCTCTCCCTTTCTCTGTGGCCTATTCAGCACATGTGTTTTTATATGCACATATAGAACCCTACCTGGTATCACATGTACATACTTGAGAGGTTGCTGACTTGGCAGATGCAAATTGTGAGAAGAGATCACTCCTCTTAATGCTGTTGGAACTGAAAATTCAAACTATTGGTGACCTTCGTGGCTGAACAAAATTATATATAAATCCATGTTCAGTAAAAAGTATATTTTGGGATGTGTGGATTATAGATATTTCATGATAAATTTCGGTTGGCATATATATTGCTACTTTTTAATGTCTGTGTGAGTGTGTGTGTGTGTATATATGTAGATATATATATATATATATATATATATATATATATATATATACTCTCCAGATTTTTGAAAATATGAAATATATGTGTCTTATTATACACTCCCTAAATTTATTCATGTTCATGTATGTGGATTTATTATCAACTTTTCACAAGATTATTCTCAGAAATATTCATCTACCTGAAATACATATTTGTTTCCTAGTACTGAAAACTAACTTCAGTGAATGATGCATACAAATCCTAATATTTCTACAGTTACTGACCAAGTTTAAGATCAATGCAAGTAGATTTCTATGGGAAATGACATGTATTTTGATGTTCATTTTTATTCAACACTGGTACATTACTATTTCTTCAGTTTATGCACATCATAGGATATATATTTCATCCACAAGTTCGCTAATTTATATCAATTTGTTTCACTTTCAATTACTTCCTGCTTCACAACACATGTATTCCTCCATGTTTCTTGACTAGTCTCTTCATGAGACTTCTTTACAAACACATTATTTTCGATTTCCATAATTACTTTTGAAGCAAAACTCACCCACCCTTAATGACAATCCATAACCCTAATATTACCATTAGATGTATAACTGATAGGAATGAATGACTGTGTATCAATATAAGATTTCTTATATATTTTAAGATATCAATTTAATCCATTATTTAAAGTGGAATCAGTTATATTATTTATCCACAGTATCATCTATTCATGCATTATCTCTATATTCATAGACACAGGGTACACCTCTTTGTACCCGCAATACTAATTTATACATCTTCAAAATATTGCTCCCTGAAATGGTGGAAAAAACACTTATGTCACCTGATCTACATATACATTTTATCACAGTACTATTTTGGATACAAAATGCAAAGATCACACATATGTTTGTACAAAAGCCTAAATTGAATGGGAGCATGGATTACTAAAAACATTGATGTCTAGGTTGCCTAATTCTCTCAAATGTCCATCCTATTGGTGACTACATATTTGTTTCTTTGAAGATTATATAGTGAATATCAACCCTGTTAAAATGTCTAATCCTATCACTCACTTTATACTTTGCCTGATTTCCTACTGTCTCTATTGATGTTTCCTTTCCTACATATTTTCCCCAGTTTACCTATGTGACTGACTCTTCACATGTGCTGACATTGACATTCATTCTATTACCGAAACCCTATTGATAAAGAACTTTTGGTCCATATCCTGTACTCACACTTCTTGCAAAACCTACCGACTATCTTCCTAATCCTATGGACTATCCCTGTTTGAGTGGATGTTCTTTTCTACAATCTATCATCCAAGGTACAATGTCCTATGTCATTGATTATCGATTTATCTGAGACATCACTGCAGAACGTAATTCAAAGCTAAGTATCCCAATCAAAGGCCCAATGCCAATATGGACTTTAAATCTTACTACATTTCTGTTTTCATACATATTTTTCAACTCTATATTCTTATATATATCACAGATTCCCAATACCATTATTCATCCAGCAAAATGATTCCTAACCCAAAACAAACATGTAATTAACCCTAACCATAAACTGTTCCCTCAATCTACCTTTACAAAAGAGCAGGGACAGAGTTGGTCTTACAATACAGGAAAGTAGGGGATTGTCCACCTGCTTAGAACCTCAAAGGTCCATTCAGAGTTGATCCCTGGAGAAGATGTAGGCAGGTATGAAGGTCCTGAGAGATCAAAAGTCATCTTCCATGGCAAACAACCTGGTCAGGATGAAGGCTTTTGTCTGAATCAGCCTCTCTCTTCTTAATGTAGATAAGATGGACCAAATGAGGCCTGTGTGGAGAGCTGTTCCCGGGTGCCTATGGTTGATATACCATTCTAACTTGTGAAAGTGTCACAGAAATACGGTCAGCCTACATGTCATGGGAACCTTGGATGCATGTGTTAGGACAAACTCGTTGCCAAGGCAGTAACCTCATTGAGTTCCTGAAAGAAGTTACCTCACCTCACTTTTTTGGTGATGGCACTTTCTGAACTTGGGATCCAGGAAGCCAGGCACCTAGAGCCTGTCTCAGTCCCAGGCCTAGTGGTCTCACTTGTTTGATTTAACAAAGACAGAGTCAGTCTTTCTTGGTATCTACTGATGTGAGGATGGACAAATGACAGGAAAACTCTGAAGAGGGGCCTTTCCTGAGAAAGAAGGTAGTGGCTCACTGCTGGCTCCTGACAACTTCACAGAATTGGCCATGGACACCAGATGTGAGATAGGAGAGGCTATTTCGGGGGAACATAGTATGGCCTATCAGTCAGAGAACACTCCGGATAGTCACAAACCTACTTGGAGGAAGGAGGTGCTTATCTGTCTGTGGGTGTGGGTTTGTGGTTTTTTTCTCATGCTCTGAGAATATGTCCGAAAGTCGGTTTTTTTGCTTTGGAATAAAGTGTTTCCAGAAAGTCGTATGAAAAGGCGAGTGTTTCTATGTCTGTGTATCTCACTGTGTCCGTGGTTGTAGACATTAGCAAAGAGAATGCATCAATGGATGAGTCTTGTCTAGTAGAAAGCTTCCCAGCATTCATCCTTCCCAATTTATGAATGGACTGCGTCTTGCCTTATGGATTGGCAACACCTGCTATCTTCCTGAGTTACTGTTTACTTCCTGAATTCTGGTCACTCTCCAGAATAGGCTCATGGTTTTGTGTCCAAGATATGTACCACCTCCAAGCTCTGTGACACGGCCATGTATTGGTTAAATGAAGGGCATGGCGAGCATCTCAGAAAACTCAGATATCAGTGTGACCAGTAAAGACTCAGTGGAGAAACCATGCTTTGGGCCTTTTCTTTAACTATTGTTCTGTTGCCCTGAATGTCAGGAAAGTCTTTACCTCACGCCACCCTTTTTGAAGCCTGAAGAAAAGTTTTCAACTGCAAATGAAGGGGCATCAACTGTGGCTCTTTGCTTAATTGCTTTGGAAAGGGATATGTCTTAATCAGCCTCTTGGCCTTGTGTAATTCTGTGGCTTAGATTCTCTGCACCTGATGGATCTAAAGAGAGATCCCATGTATGCATCCAAAAGCAAAATGTCCAAAGGAGCAATCATTGTGGATGAAGTCTCTCTCCTTCCTTGGTAAGGTTCCTGACCTCCATCAAGTGAGAATAGGGCTCCTTTGGGTCAAATAAGTTCTTCAAAGCCCTGCAGATTCTAGCCCATAGGTGACTGGGTTTTCTCATGACTCCAATTCACATGAAGAATCTAAATCCCACCATCAGTAGGCCTCAAATTTAAGAAGCAGAGCAAAATAAACGGCAGGCCTATTTGATCACTCTTAGTTCACAGGAAGGGTGTCCAGGCCACCCTGACTTTAGGCAAATGAGGGGCAAGGGAGCTTATTTTGGACACTGTCTTGGGCTGCACCCCCCACGGAAACCTCCAGCCAGAGGTTATGATGAGTGTCTGTATGGAAGAAAATGAGGGCCATGTGGGAGTGTTTTGGTTTTAATTGTAGTCATTTTTGTGGCGGTTAGTAGAGATGACATGGTCCACCTTGGCTTGAACTTTGGTGGGATTCCGCATAAAGACTGAGTTCTCGTACTGAACTCAGAGAAGTATTGCCATGAATAGTGTTGGAATTTTAGGAGGCCACGCATGAGAGTCGCCCTTGGAAACTGAGATATAGGCCCAGGGTAGCTATTCACAGAGCACTGGAAATCTCAGCCAGGATATCACATGATTTTATTTTGAAAAACTTGGCAACCATTGTTGAGAGTCAAAACACACATGGACCTCACATTGTAGACCTCAATGTTCCTGGATTCATGTGACCTTTGGCCACTCTTTGGGAAGCCTTTCCTGTGAGAGATCTCCAGATATTTCATTGAAATGAGCTTCCTCACCATTTAATAGTTCCAGAATGCCTCCAACTTCATCCTTGAAAAATGGCTAGGTCAGTATATCATGAAATTTTAAAAATTCCCATGACAAGTTGGCACTGGAGATTCTTTGGATATCTTTTGGCTGATCATGAGAATAACAGTCAGTGCCTTGATTGACTGGTTTTCATAAAAATTGTGCAGAACAGAGATGCCAGGAAGTTGGAGCCTCCTGAGGAGTGGGCCTAGAGCAGTGGTGGGCAGGTGTGTGATAAAACATCTGCGGTGTGGTCATGTGGATCTGCCTTTGGCTTCCAAATGGCTTGTGACTGATATGGTGCAGCCAGCAGTCCCTTCAATGTAAAGGCATCTTGTTATAGGCAGAGGTTTTAGGGAAATATTTAGAATCAGGTTGCTATGGTCAGGGGGGCAACTATGTGGGATATAAGCCTGTTTGGTGCATTCTCCTGCAGACCCTGACCCACCACACGTGACAGAACTCCCTCATGCACAGAGTAACAGTTGAATTCTTTGTATTTCGTGAAGCAAATACCAAAATCCCAGTGCAGCAGCAAGAAACACCACGAAAAGTGGAGAATGACCAAATAGCTTCACAGGCCCATGTGGATACACTTAGCCTCCCGTGTCCACAGTTTACCTACAAAGAGAGTATTCAGCACTGCTGACTCATGTTCAGTGGAAAATAAGAAACCATGTCCTCCAGGTCACATAGATGAAGACCCTGATTTGATGGTCTCACTACAAACGAAGCTGAAGCTCCTGACAACAACATATATTTCAAGTGCCCAACCTCAGAGGCAGTTTCTCAAGAAGTCTTTAGGCCAGCAGAGCTCCATGTTTTTGGAATGATTACACTGTCCCTTACTTTTGGGATCTCCTCTACCTCCTCCAAGGTTGTGAACTCCTGAGCATATTCCATTCCAGATATTTATTCACAGATTTTCTAACTCTTCTCTTCTAATTGTGTCTTACTCTGGGCGATTGTAATGTCAAGGCATTGTTCTGGATGAGAGTGGAAAGTTTTTTGTGTATCACATATTTACATACACATTGGATTCATTTTCCAATTTTCCTTTCAAAATACTGAATACCTCACACTAACAACTACCCTACTAGACTCTGACAACTAATCCTAATAAGATAGAGAAAAATAAACCAAAAAAAAAAAAAATAGAAATGCAAGCAGTTCAGAGAAGGCATGGTGTATAGTGGAATTGCCTTTTGCATTATTTAGGGTAGGAGTTATAAATCTAGTCAATTATTTGTTAAAATATTTCTCCATGTGTTTTAAAGTTAACAAATATGTGAATTCCTGTTTCCCTGTCTCTGTAGCCTATTCAGCACATGTATTTTTACATGCAATTATAGAATCTTACCTGATACCACACGTACATTCTTGTGAAGTGGCTGACTTGGCAGATACAAATTTTAAGAGATCACTCCTCCTAAACGCTTTAGAACTGAAAATTCAACCTATGCGTGAGCTTCCTAGTTGAACAACATTATACATAAATCCATGTTAAGTAAAATAAATATTTTTGGATCTCTGGATGATATAAATTTCATGGTGAATTTCATATAGCATATATTATGCTATTTTTAATGTCTGTGTGTGTTTGTGTGTGTATGTGTATATATATATATATATATATATATATATATATATATATATATATTCTCCAGATTTTTCAAAATATGAAATATGTGTCTTATTATAAACTCCCTTAACTCATTCATATTCAAGTATGTGGATTTATAATCAAATTTTCTCAAGAGTTTTCTCAAAATATTCATTCTCCTGATATACATATTTGTTTCTTAGTACTGAAAACTAACTTTAGTGAATGGTGCATACAAATCCTAATATTTCTACAGTAACTGACCTAGTTTAACATCAATGCAAGTAGATTCCTATGGCACATGATGTGTATTTGGATGTTCATTTTATTCAACACTGGTACATTACTATTTCTTCAATTTATTCACATCATGGGATATATATTTCATCCACAAGTTCGCAAGTTTATAGGCATTTGTTTCACTTTCAATCATTTTCTTCTTCAGATCACATGTATTCCTCCATGTTTCTTGACTGGTCTTTTTATGAGACTTCTTTCCAAACACATTATTTTCGATTTCTATGATCACTTTTGAAGCAATACTCACACACCTTTCATGATAATCCATAACCCTAATATTACATTTAGATGTATTACTGGTTGGAATAAATGATATTATATCAATACAAGATTTCTTATAATATTTCATATATTAATTCAATCCATTATTTAAAGTGGGAACAGTTATATTATTTATTCAAAATGTGGTCTATTCATGCATTATGTCTATATTCATGGACACAGGGTACACCTCTTTGTACCCCCAATACTAATTTATAGGTCTTGGAAACCTTACTCCCATAAATGCTTGAAGAAATGCTCATGTCACCTGATCCACATATACATTCTATGACAGTAATATTCTGGACAAAAAATGCAAAGGTCACACTTATGATTGTACCAAAGCCTAAAAGGAAAGTGAACATGGATTACTAAAAGCATCCATGTCCAGGTTTCCTAATGCTCTCAAATGTCAATCCTAATGGTCACTGCATATTTGTTTCTTCTTAAGATTATATATTCAAACTCAACAGTGTACAAAATGTCTAATCCTATCACTCACTTTATACTTTGCCTGATTTTGTAAAGTCTCTATTATTATCTGCTTTTCTACATATTTTTCAAAGTTCATCATTGTGACTGAATTTTCATATGTGCTGACATTTACATTCACTCTCTAACTGAAACCCTATTTCTAAAGAAATTTCCGTCCAAATCCTGTACTCACTCTTCCTCCTAAACCTACCGACTATCTACCTAATCCTACCGACTATCCCTTTTTGACTGGATGTTCTCTTCCTCATTCAATCATCCAATGTACAAGGTCCTATGCCATTGTAAATGGATTTATCTGAGACATCTGTGCAGAACCTAATTCAACACTACGTATCCCAATCAAGGGCCCAATGCCCTTCTGGGCTTCAAATCCTAGATTCTGTTTTCATACATATATTTTACCAATATAATTTAATAAATATCGCAGGTTCCCAATACCATTATTCATCGCGCAGAATGATTTCTAACCCAAATCGAACCTGTTATTACCCAAACCATACACTGTTCCCTCAATCTAACTTTACAGAAAAGCAGGGACAGAGTTGGTCTTACAATACAGGAGTATAGGGAAACTTCCACCTGCTGAGAACCTCAAAGGTCCATGCAGAAATGATCCATGGAGAAGATGTAGGCAGCTATGAAGGACCTGAGGGAGGAAAAGTCAACTTCCATGGTAAACAACCTGGTCAAGATGAAGGGATGTGTCTGAATCAGCCTCTTTCATCTTAATGTAGAGAAGATGGACCAAACCAGGCCTGTGTGGAGAGCTGTTCCCGGGTGCCTATGGTTGATATACCATTCTAACTTGTGAAAATGTCAGAGCGAGTAGGTGCATCCTCCATCTCATGGTACTCTTAGAAGCAACTTTTAGAACAAAGTTGTTGTCAAGGCAGTGACCTCATTTAGTTCCTGAAGGAAGTGACCTCACCTCACTTCCTTGATGATGGAACTCTCTGAACTTGGGATACCGGAAGTCAGGCACCCAGAGCCAGTCCCAGTTCATGGCCCAGTGGTCAAACTTGTTTGGATTTTCCAAGGACAGAGACAGTCTTTCTTGGTACCTACTGATGTGAGGATGGCCTAATGCCAGGAAGGTCTGAGGAGGGGCCTTTCCTGAGAAAGAAGGTAGTGGCTCACCGCTGGCTCCTAACAGCTTCACAGAGTTGGACACGGAGACCAGATCTGAGACAGGACAGCCCATTATGGGGGAATATATTATGGCCCACCAGTCAAAGGTCACTCCATATTTTCACAGACCTACTTGGGGGTCTGTGTGGGTGTGGGTGTGGGTGTGGGTTTGTCGTTTTGTCTCATGTTCTGAGAATAGGCAGGAAAGTCATTTTGTTTGGTTTTGTGTGAAATGTTTCTAGTAAGTCTTTTGACAAGGCGAGTGTTTCTATGTCTGTGTATCCCACTGTGTCCGTGGTTGTAGACATTAGAATAGAGAGTGCATCAATACATATGTCCTATCTAGTAGAAATCTTACCAGCATTCATCCTGTCCTATTTATGAATGGTCTGCGGCTTGCCATATGGATCGGCCACTCCTAATATCTTCCTAAGTTCCTATTTTCTTTCTGAATTTTGGCCAAACTCCAGAATAGGCTCATGGTTTTGTGTCCAAGATATGTACCACCTTTAAGCTCTGTGACATGGCCATGTACTGGATAGCTGAAGGCAATGGTGAGCATCTCAGAAAACTCAGATATCAGTGTGACCAGGAAAGTCTCAGTGGAGAAACCCTGCTTTGGGCCTTTTGCTTACCTATTGTACTATTGCCCTGAATGGCAGGATGGTCTTTGCCTCAGGCCACCCCTTTGTGAAGACTGAAGAGTTTTCAAATGGAAATGAATGGGCATCACCTTTGGCTCTTGGCTTAATTGCTTTGGAAAGGGATGTGTCTGAATCAGCTTCTTGGCCCTGTGTGAGGTTGTGGCTTAGATTCTCAGCACCTAATGGATCTAAAATAATCCCATGTGTGCATCCAAAACCAAAATAGCCAAAAGAGCAGTCATTGTGGATGAAGTCTCTCACCTTCCTCTGTAAGGTTCCTGACCTCCATCTTTGAGAATAGTGATCCTTTGGGTCAAATGAGTTCTTCAAATCACTACAGAGGCTAGGCCATAGGTGCTTGGGTTTTCTCATGACCCCAATTAACATGAGGAATCTAAACCCCACAGTCATTAGGCCACAAAATGGAGAATCAGAGCAGTATTAAGTCAGGCCTCTTTGATCACTCCTGGTTCACAGGAAGGGTGTCCCTGCCACACTGACTTTAGGCAAATGGGGGAAAGGGACCTTATTTTGGATACTGTCTTTGGCTTTGGCCCTCATGGAAACCTACAGCCTGAGGTTATGATTAGTGTCTATATCGAAGAAGATGAGGGCCATGTGGGAGTGTTTTGCTTTTAATTGTGGTCATTTTTGTGGCCGTTGGAAGAGATGACTGGGTCCACCTGGGCTTGAACACTGGTGTGATTCCCCTGAGAGACTGAGTTATGGAACTGACCTCAAAGAAGTATTGCCATGTATTGTGATGGAATTTTAGGAGGCCACACATGAGAGTCGCCCTTGGAAACTGAGATCAAGGCCCAGGGTGGCTTTCCACAGAGCACTGGGAATCTCAGGAAGGATATCACATGATTTTATTCTTAAAGAATTGGCAGCCATAGTTGCAAGTCAAAACACAAAAGGATCACACATTGTAGACCTCAAACGTCTGGCTTAATGTGACCTTTTAGCCTGTCGTTGGGAAGCATTGCCTGTTAGAATTCTCCAGAGATTTCATTGAAATGAGCTTCCTTTCCATTTAATGGTTCCTGAATGAATTTAACCCCACAGTGCCTCAAACTTCATCTTTGAAAAAAGGCTAGATAAATACCATTAAATTTTTGAAATTCCCATGAACAGGTGTCAGTGGAGAACCTTTGGATGTCTTATAGATGATCATGAGTGTACCAGACAGTGCCTTGATTGACTGGGTTTCATGAAAATCGTGAAGAACAGAGATGCCAGTAATTTGGAGCCCGATGAGTAGTCGGCCTAGAGCAGTGGAGTGTAGGTGTTTGTTAAAACATCTGTGATGGGGTTATGTGGATCTGCCATTGGCTTCCAAATGGTTTGTGACTGACATGGTGCAGCCCCCATACCCTTGTATGTAAAGGCATCTTGTTATACAGAGAGGTTTCAGGGCAATGTTTAGAATCAGATTTCTATTGTCAAGGGGGCAAGCTATGTGGGATAGAAGCCTGGTTGGTGCACTCTCCTGCAGACCCTTAACCAACACACGTGACAGAACTCCCTCCAGCACTCTGTCCTAGTTGACCTCCTCGTATTTCATGAAGCAAATACCAAACTCCCAGTGTAGCTGCAAGAAACACCATGAAAAGTAGAGGAAGACCAAATGGCTTCAAAGTCCACACTGGGAGACACTTTGCCCCCAAATGGCAACAAATTACCTACAAAGAGAGAATTCAGCCCTGCTGCCTCATGTTTATTGGAAAATAAGAAACCATGTGCTCCAGGTCACACAGAAGCAGACCCAGATTTGATGGTCTCACTACAAAGGAAGTTAAAACTCCTGACAACAACATATATTTATGTGCCAAACCTCAGAGGCAGTTTCTCAAGAAGTCTTTAGGCCAACAGAGCTTCATATTTGTGGAGTTTTTACCATGTACCTTACTTTTTGAAACACCTCTACCACCTCCAAGGTTGTTAACTACTGAGCATTTTCCATTCCAGATGTGTATTCACAGATTTTCTAACTCTTCTCCTCTTATTGTGTCTTACTTGGGGTGAAGGTAATGTCAAGGCATTGTTCTGAATGAGAGTGGGAAGACTTTTGGGTAGCATATATTTGCATACACATTGGATTCATTTTCCAATTTTCTATTCGAAATACTGAATCCCTGGCTGTCAGAGGTAGAAGGAATTCTCCTTCAAAGAATAGCCTGACACTTACAAGAAACAGCCACCAGGAGACATCCTGTCTGGGAGACATCCTGTAGCCATCTGTCTCCCTGAGACATCCTGTGCCCATCTGTCTTTCTGAAACTTCCTGAGGTTATCTCACCTTGTGAAGACATCTAGGAACTGCCGATAAGAGAGATTTCCCACATCCAGCATACAAATACCCCTGTGTGAACAATAAAAGTTTGCAGCTTGATCAGAACTCCTGTCTTGCTGTCATCTCTCGTGTCTCTTGTCCCTTCATTCCTCCCTATCTAGGTTCGCTACCCACATTGATGTGTCCTGCAGGCCGGGACATCTGGCACCCACCGACTGGGGCTCGAGCTTTTGATTGAGGGGGACCCGGTCCTCCTGGAAGATTTTGTCAAGCAGAGCTTGCAAAAACCGCAGAAGACACCACCGAGAGACAGATCCAGGAGGAGGGTGGGGATGACACACGGTGATTGACCCACCATGGGACAAGCAGTTTCGTCCCATGATTTGTTTTTGTCAGGCTACAAAGAGTCCTTCCAGACATGGGGGCGCGTATTAAGAAAAAAGACTTAATTTTTTTTTCTTTTCACACATAAGAGAGCAGTGTCCATGGTTTCCTCTTGAAAGGACCATTGATGGTAAAAGATGGATTAGAGTAGGAGACTGTTTAAAAGATTATTATGAATTCTTTGGCCCAGAAAAAGTGCCTGTTCCCACCTTTTCTTACTGGAACTTAAATTATAAAATTCTTAAAACTTCACCCTTTGACAATGGTACCTTAAAACTTGTCAAGGTTGGGGAAGAGACTATGCAAATACTTCTCATATCCCCTCGGCATGCCCATCAGTAAGAATAGACATAGACCCTTCTCAGGCTCCCCAGGACCGTGGGAACCTTCCTGGTGCCCCTCAAAATACCACCCTAATAAATAAGGCTCCAATGGTTACCAACTGCCTTTATCCAGTTTTAAATACCGGAGACTCATTGACCCCTGTAGAGGAGGCTACCTTGGAGAAGGAAGCAGCTCGCTACCATTCAGAAGACCCTCCACCTCTCAAGACCCTGCCACAGCCTATAGGACTTACACATCCACCTCCCTCCTATATCCCTCCTGCCTTTTGTGCTCTGGCCCTTCAGGGTACAAATGCCCCCCCCTCGATATTTTTTCCCCACTTCCCTTGCCTAAACTGGCTAGTTTGTGAGCATCCTATCAACATACACAGGAACAGATCCAACATTTAAAAGAATTAAGATCCCTTCACTCTGAGCTCTGTTCATTAGCCTTAGGTATGGAGTCAAAGCAACTGGCCTACAGTGGTCTAATACAAAGGCGAAGCCACTCCATTGACCTGTGCTCGCCTTCCCAGTCACCACCAGACTGATAGATAAGCCTGCCCAGGCTGAGGTCAAAGACTTAGACGAGGATAAAGAGGAGGAAACGGGGAAATGGATTAAGGAGATCAGGACTCAGAGGATGAGGAGTTCAGCCCTAGGCAGGCAGGAACCCAGAGTCTACAAAAAATGAAGCCTGCATTTTCCTGAAAAACTTAAAAAGGCTTGTGCTCACTATGGCCCCATTGCACCCTACACGTTGGCTTTATTAGAAAGCCACAGCACACAATAACTTACTCCCAATGATTGGAAATTTTTAGACCAAGCTACCCTCAGTGCCAGAGACTTCCTGTTATGGAATGCAGATTTCAAAGAGCACTGTCGGGAAACTGCTCAAAAAATTTTAACTGAGACCTCTTGTAAATCCGGGACTTATGTTAAGCTAGTGGGCAATGAGCCTTTTGACACTAAAACTAAACAGGCACATTTCCCTGCTGGACTTTTGATGCAGATTCAGATGGCTGGCTTAGATGCTTGGAGACACCTCCCTCAAAAGCCTCGGCTACCACTTCCCTGGCAAAAATTCGACAAGGGCCCGACGAGCCTTATAGTGACTTTGTTCCCCGGCTTAACCTAGCTGTGGAATGCTTGCTTGGACCAAGCAAAAGCAAAAGCGCTTTTGTAAAACATCTTGCCTTTGAAAACGCCAACCCGGCATGTCAGGATGTTCTTCAACCACATAAGGATAAAGGGAAACTTTCTGACTTTATTAGACTCTATGCAGGGGTAGGTGCAGCCCATGCCATGGGTCTTGCCCTAGGTGCCACCTTTACCAAGACCTTTCACAATCCTGGCTCACGTACTTGCTTTACTTGTAAACAACCTGGCCATTTTGCACGCAAGTGTCCGACAGGCAAACAAAGCCTAGGAATAGCGTCTCCTTCAACTGAGGCTATACCGCCCCAAGCTACCCTTTGCCCTAGATGTGGTAAAGGTCATCACTGGGCCAGTGAGTGTGGATCTAAGACAAATGCCCTCAGACAGCCTATTTTTTACTGCTTCTTGGGAAACTCCCTGCGGGGCCATCCCCGGGCCACGACATCCCCCAGGACAAACCCAGGGGCAATAAGATTTGTTCCCTCCCAAACTCCCAACCTACCTCAAAATTCTTCTCCACAATTGCCTCCCTCCAACTAGCCACTCCAGGCAGCGCAGGATTGGACCTCTGTGCCACCACCGATACTATATTGGACTCAATGCAAGGGCCCCAGATAATACCCACTGGAATTATGGGTCCCCCTCAATCTCATATGTGTGCCCTTATTTTTGGAAGAGCCTCTACTAACTTACATGGTGTTCAGGTCTTCCATGGCATTAATAATAATGATTTCACTGGAGAAAAAAAATACTGGCCACAGCTATTAATGGAGTTGTGGCCATCCCAGCACGAACAAGTCTTGCACAATTAATACTCCTTCCCTTGAATCCAGGAGGCACTTCCACCGCCCAAACCTACCACGGGGGACTGCCTCCTTGGGCTGCTCTGATGTAAATTTGGTTCAACCCGTTTCTCACAAAAGACCCACAATTTCCTTACTTATTGAAGGAAAGGAATTCCAAGGAATTCTAGATACTGGAGCTGATGCCACAATTATTTCTCAAAAATATTGGCCTTCAGCTTGGACCCTCACCTCATCCTTGACTGACCTTAAAGGGATAGGACAGTCAAAAAATCCTCTGGTCAGCTCTACGGCTCTTAGCTGGACTGATAAAGAGGGTAATAAGGGAATTGTCACTCCTTTCATTGTTCCTGACCTCCCTGTTAACCTATGGGCCCGAGATATTTTGAGTCAAATGGAAGTTATTCTTGCCAGTCCCAATTCCATGGTGACTCATCAAATGCTTTGTATGAGTGAATTTAAATGTCAGCACATGGGAAGAATCAGTCACTATGATGAACTGGGGAAAATATGTAGGAAAAGAGATATCAATAGAGACATTAGGAAATCAGACAAAATATAAAGTGAGTGATAGGATTAGACATTTTCAACATGGTTGAGGTTGAATATGTAATCTTGGGAAGAAACAAATATGTACTCACCAATACGATTGACATTTGAGAGCATTAGGCAATGTGGACATGGATGTTTTTAGTAATCCATGTTCACTTTCCATTTAGGCTTTGGGACAATCCTAAGTGTGACCTTTGCATTTTGTGTCCAGAATATTACTGTGATAAAATGTATATGTAGATCAGTTGACATGAGTATTTCTTCCACCATTTCTGGGAGCAAAATTTTGAAGATATACAAATTATTATTGGGGGTACACAGAGGTGTACCCTGTGTCTATCAACATAGAGATAATGCATGAATAGACCATACTGTGATTAAATTATATAACTGGTTCCACTTTAAATAATGGATTGAATTGATATTTGAAGGTATACAAGAAATATTATATTGATATACAATCATTTATTCCCACCAGTTTTACATCTAATGGTAATATTAGGGTTATGGTTTATCATGACGGGTGTGTGAGTTTTGCTTCAAAAATGATAATGGAAATCAAAAATAATGTCTTTGGAAAAAAGTCTCTTGAAAGGAGCAGTCAAGAAACGTGGAGGAATACATGTGTTCTGAAGCAGGAAGTGATTGAAAGTAAAACAAATGCGTATAAATTTGCTAAATTGTGAATGAAATATACATACTATGATGTGCATAAACTGGAGAAATAGTAATGTAGCAGTGTTGAATAAAAATGAACGTCAAAATACAATTATATACCATAGGAATCTTCTTGCATTTATGTTAAACTGGGTCAGTTACTGTAGAAATATTAGAATTTTTTTGGTGTTATAATACAATTTATTTAAGCACTAGCATGCCACAGAATGTCGAGGAAAGAGCAATGGATTTTTAGTTATCGCACTAGTAATCTATCATTAAATGACTATTTTTGGGAGTCTAGAAATTACATAAGGCTATGTAACAATTTTTTTTATTTAGCATTCAAAAAAACTTGGAATTTTGGTAATATTTCTACTTTTTTAAAAATTTTTTCAGTTGTTGATCGACCTCAATTTATTTATTTATATGTGGTGATGAGAATATAACCCAGTGCCTCACATATGCTAGCCAAGCATGTTACCACTGAGCCAGACACCCAGACCCTCCACTTTTATCTTATAATCAAACACTCCTCTCCCTCTTCTTTACTCACTTTCTTCCTCATTTTCCCCCTTCTCTCTCTTCCTTTTTCATTTTCCCTCCATAGGAGTTTTTCTCTCATGTCATTACAAACAGTAATATGCTATGAAATTTACATTTAAGAATGTTTTTTATAGTCATTCTTTTTTCTTTAGAAAATTTAATAATTATAATAACCTATAGATATATTACAATACATTTATTATACATATGTATCTATATTCATGCATATGTATTACATATGTTATATATATATACATATATATTTAAAAGTACTTTGATTAGCCTGTTAGAAATAATATAGACCAAGTCTTTCTTAATTTTCATGTCTTCCAGAATTAACAACTTACAGTGAAAATCAAATAAACATATTTAAGTAAACAGGTATCATTCTTATTTATCAATACTTATCATTTAAGTTTTTATATTACATTAAGCTGTAATATGGCATATTAACTCTTATGAATTAGAGAAATTTCATTTGAACAACCTATTATTTAAGGACCATATGCACTGACATTTCAAATGGCTTTCTCGTGATTTTAATTTCTATCAATTGCATATTTATTGCCAAATACTTATTTTATTAATTTTCATATTCATGATTGATATAAAGTCAATTGTTTAATTCTTCTTGTAAGTAGTTACTTATTACAGTAGGGACAGTATTAATAATTCTACATCTTTATAAGAAAAATGGTACAAAGATATTTTCATGCAAAATTAAGAATAATTGCATGCTCTAAATGTTTGATTGTTGATACATATAATAAAGAGCTTTTGATGAGTCTCTTCCCCAGTAAAACATAAAATGCAAAGATGTAGTTGGGTATGTATGTCCAAATAAAGATAAGGAAAAATACACATTATCAGCTAGAAACTATCAAATAAAAGATGAAAAGAACAATCCAACACATTGTACGAACTTGTCAGATGAGGTAGCCTAAGACTAGACCTGGTCCATGACAAAATATTCACGAAAAAAATGAAATATGAAAAATATAGGAAATGATATGAATTTTCCATGAAGGTAGGTGGATTATCCTTTAATCTCAATATATGTTCATTTTTAAAAGCCAGTTTTCTGGTAAAATAAATTTGTGATATTTTCAACTACACAAAACAAACTTTCTGCTTATCAAAATGAATGCATCTCAACTCTTTTTTAGCTGATTTCTTCCCACTCAATTTTAAACCTTTGTTTATTTATTTTTATTGGTTTTTCAAAACATTACAAAGCTCATGATATATCATCTTTCATTCATTTGACTCAAATGGGTTATGAACTCCCAATTTTCCCCAAATACGAATTGCAGAATCACATCAGTTACACATTCACATTTTTACATAATGTCATATTAGTGACTGTTGTCCTCTGCTACCTTTATTATCCCCTACTATCCCCCCTCCCCTCCCATCCTATCTTCCCTCTCTTCCTCATCTGCTATTCTTCACTTCTCTCTCTTGTTCCCGCCTTTCCCCTCACAACGTCTTATATGTAATTTTTTGTAACAATGAGGGTCTCCTACCATTTCCATATGCTTTCCCTTCTCTCTCCCTTTCTCTCTCCCACTCGTCTTTGTTTAATATTAATCTTTTCCTCATGCTCTTCCTCCCTGTTCTATTCTTAGTTACTCTCTTTTAATCAAAGAAGACATTTGGCATTTGTTTTTTTAAGGATTGGCTAGCTTCTCTTAGCATAATCTGCTCTAATGCCATCCATTTCCCTGCAAATTCTATGATTTTGTCATTTTTTAGTGCTGCATCCATCGTGTATAGATGCCACATTTTTTTTATCCATTCATCTATTGAATTGCATCTAGGTTTGTTCCACAGTCTAGCTATTGTGAATTGTGCCACTATGATCATTGATTTGGCAGTATCCCTTTAGTACACTCTTTTAAGATCCTCAGGGAATAGTCCGAGAAGGGCGATAGCTGGTTCAAATGGTGGATCCATTCCTAGCTTTCCCAGGAATCCCCATACTGCTTTCCATGTTGGCCTCACCAATTTGCAGTCCCACCAGCAGTGTACAAGTGTCCCCTTTTCCCCACATCCTCGTAAACACTTGTTGTTGTTTGACTTCATAATGCCTGCCAATCATACTGGAGTGAGATGGTATCTTAGGGTGGGATTGATTTGCATTTCTCTGACTGCTAGATGTGGTGAGCATTTTTTCATGTACTTGTTGATTGATTGTATGTCCTCCTCCGTGAAGTGTCTTTTCAGTTCCTTGGCCCATTTGTTGATTAGGTATTTGTTATCTTATTGATAGTTTTTTTTTTTTTTAATTCTTTGTATATTCAGGATATTAGGCCTCTATCTGAAGTGTGAGGGGTAAAAATTTGTTCCCAGGATGTAGGCTCTCTATTTACCTCTCTTATTGTTTCTCTGGCAGAGAAAAAAAAACTTTTTAGTTTAAGTAAGTCTCATTTTTTTATTCTTGTTAATAACTCTTGGGCTATGGGCGTCCTATTAAGAAATTTGGAGCCCGACCCCACAGTATGTAGATCGTAGCCAACTTTTTCTTCTATGAAATGCAGTGTCTCTGATTTTATATCTAGATCCTTGATCCATTTTGAGTTAAATTTTGTGCATGGCAAGAGAACGGGATTCAGTTTCATTTTGTTGCATATGGATTTCCAATTTTCCCAGCACCATTTGTTGAAGATGCTATCCTTCCTCCACTGCATGCTTTTAGCCACTTTATCAAATATAAGAAAGATGTAATTTTGTGGATTGGTTTCTGTGTCCTCTCTTCTGTACCACTGGTCCACCTGCTTTTTTCGGTACCAGTACCATGCTGTTTTTGTTACTATTGCTTTGTAGTACAGTTTGAACTCTGGTATCGCTATACTTAAAGATTCACACTTCCTGCTTAGAGTTGCTTTTGCTATTCTGGGTCTTTTGTTTTTCCATATGAATTTCATGATTGATTTATCTATTTCTACAAGAAATGCCGTTGGAATTTTGATTGGCATTGCATTAAACCTGTAGAGAACTTTGTGTAATATTGCCATTTTTATGTTGTTAGATCTGCCTATTCATGAACAGGGCACATGTTTCCATCTTCTGAGATCTTCTTCTATCTCTCTCTTTGTCAAGTGCTTTTTCTGCATCTATCGAGATGATCATATGGTTCTTGTCTTTAATTCTATTGATGTGGTGAATGGCATTTATTGATTTTCGTATATTGAACCATCCTTGCATCATGGGGATGAATCCTCCTTGATGATGGTGCACAATTATTTTGATATGCTTTTGTATTTGATTCGTCAGGATTTTATTGAGAATTTTTGCATCCAAGTTCATGAGAGATATTGGTCTGTAGTATTCTTTCTTTGAAGTGTCTTTGTCTGCTTTCGGGATCTGGGTGATGTTGGCCTCATAGAATGAATTTGGAAGAGCTCCTTCTTTTTCTATTTCTTGAAAAAGCTTGAAAAATATTGGTTTTAATTCTTCTTTGAAGGTTTTGTAGAAATCCGCTGTATACCCATCCGGTCCAGGGCTTTTTTTTGGTTGGTAGTCTTTTGATTGCCTCTTCTATTTCTTCCTTTGTTATTGGCCTGTTTAAATTGTTTGTGTCTTCCTGACTCAATCTGGGCAGATCGTATGACTTAAGAAATTTTTCAATATCTTCACAATATTCTATTTTATTGGAATATAGTGTTTCAAAATACTTTCTAATTATCTTCTGTATTTCTGTAGTGTCTGTTGTGATATTGCCTTTTTCATCCCATATGTTAGTAATTTGAATTCTCTTTCTTCTTCTTTTCCTTAGCATGGCTAAGGGCCTGTTGATCTTATTTATTTTTTCAAAGAACCAACTTTTAGTTTTATCAATTTTTTCAACGTTTTTTTTTTTTTTTGGTTTCAATTTCATTGATTTCTGCTCTAAATTTAATTATTTCTTGTCTTCTACTACATTTGCTGTTGTTTTGCTCTTCCTTTTCTAGGTTTTTGAGGTGTAGTTTAAGTTCATTTATTTGTTGTATTTTTCTTTTTTTGAGGAAAGAACTCCAAGAAATGAATTTCCCTCTTAAAACTGCTTTCATTGTGTCCCATAGATTCCGGTATGTTGTGTCTGTATTGTCATTTGTCTCTAAGAATTTTTTTATCTCCTTCTTTATGTCTTCTGTAACACATTGATCATTCAGTAGCATGTTGTTCATTTTCCATGTGATGTAGGATTTTTCCTTCTTTCTTTTCTCATTGATTTCCAGTTTCATTCCATTATGATCATATATGGTGCACGGTATAATCTCCATGCCTTTATATTTACTAAGAATTGCCCTATGGAATAATATATGGTGTATCTCTGAGTAGGATCCATGTGCTGCTGAGAAGAACATGTATCCACTTGATGATGGTTGATATATTCTATATATTTCGGTTAAGTCTAGGTTATTGATTGTGCTGTTGAGTTCTTTAGTTTCTTTATTCAGTTTTTGTCTAGAGGATCTCTATAATGCCGAGAGTGGTATGTTGAAGTCACCCATAATTATTGTGTTGTAGTCTATTTGACTCTTGAACTTGAGGAGAGTTTGTTTTATGAACGTTACACCTCCATTGCTTGGTGCATACAAATTGATAATTGTTTTTTTCTTGTTGGTGGATGATTCCTTTTAACAGAATATAGTGTCATTCTTTATCCCTTTTGATTAACTTAGGTTTGAAGTTGATTTTATTCCATATGAGTATGGCAAATCCTTCTTGCTTCCGAGGGCCATGTGAGTATTATGATTTTTCCCAACCTTTTACCTTCAGCCTGTGTATGTCTTTTCCTATGATATGAGTCTCCTGAAGGCAGAATATTGTTGGATTTGTTTTTTTGATCCAGGTTACTAGCACATGTCTCTTGATTGGTGAATTTAGGCCATTAACATTTAAGGTTACAATTGAAATATGATTTGTACTTCCAGTCATGTTTATTTATTTATTATATTTTAGTTTGGATAGTTTTTACTTTTTTGGTTACTTTCCTCCCGCTTTACTGAGATACTTCCCACTGTTAGTTTTGGGCACTATTTTTTAACTCTTCTTCTTGTAGTATTTTGCACAACATGCTTTGCAGTGCTGGTTTTCTGGCTGAGAATTGTTTTAGCTTTTGTTTATCGTGAAAGACTTTAATTTCATTGTCAAATCTGAACCTTAATTTTGCTTTATATGGTATTCTTGGTTGGAATTCTTTTTTTTTCAGCATTTGAATTACATTGTTCCAGGATCTTCTCACTTTCAAAGAATGTGATGAAAAATCAGTTGTTAACCTAATTGGTTTACCCCTGAATGTAATCTGCCTCCTTTCTCTTATAGCTTTTAATATTCTCTCCTTGTTCCTGTATGTTGGCTATCTTCATATTTATATGTCTTGGAGTTGGTCTATTTTGGTTTTGAATGTTTGGGGTCCTGTAGGCTTCCAGGAATTGGCAATCCAATCCATCATTCATCTCTGGGAAGTTTTATAGAATTATTTCATTTAATATGTTGTCCATTCCTTTGGTTTGAATCTCTATGCCTTCTTCTATCCTGATGACTCTCAAATTTGTTTTTTTTATGACATCCCTTATCTCTCAAATAGATTGCTCATGGGATATAAGCATCTTTTCTATGTTGACTATATTCTTTTCAAGTTGATAAACTTTGTCTTCATTATCTGATGTTCTGACTTCTACTTGATCTAGTCTATTTGTAATATTCTCGTTTGAGTTTTTAATTTGGTTTATATTTTCCTGTATTTCTAGGATTACTGTTTAATATTTTTTTTAAGATCTCTATCTCCTGGTAAAGCCCATTCTTTGCCATTTGAATTTGTTTGTTTAATTCATTTTCAAAATATACTTTTATTGCTTGGACTTGCTGCCTCATGTCTTCTCTAATATTCCTTTCCATCTGAGTTTGGTATGCCTTGAGTTCTTTCCCTATCCCTGTTTCTGATGCTTCAAGATCCTCCTGTAGAATTAAGTTGTCCTGCATTGTTTGTACTCCTTTTTTGCCCTTGTTTTTTCATGATGTTCACGTTACTTTCCAGCTCTATTTGATTGCTGTGTTTCTGCTTTATTCTTTAGATTTGTTTTGGTGTTGTATATCTCTGTTGTCTCTCCTTTGTGTTGGTAAACTATGCCTGCTAAAGTGGATTCTGCTTGGAAGTAATTCCGAAGGCCGAGCTCCAGTGATGTCACCTCTCTGCTTTGGCATACGTCAGTTCTAAAGTGGGGTACACATTGAAACTGATTGGTTTAGGCCCTGTGATGCCTATGTGCCAGGCCAAAAAGGGTACTAGGTTATTAAACAATCAGGCAGTCAGGGGAAAATTTACTGGGCAGTCCGGGAATTGTCTTACAAGCTACAGGAATTTCAGGTTTTGTGTATAGCATAGGAACGTAACAATACCTGGTCCTTTACATTTTAACTCAGACCTTGCAGCTTAGAAACTTTACAAAACCCAGTCTTTTAAACTTTAAATTTTACACATTAATTTCAATTTCTTTTACACTTACAGATTACTTCTGGTTCACAACAAGGGTGTCAAAGCCACCCTGACTTTAGGCAAATGAGGGGCAAGGGAGCTTATTTTGGACACTGTTTTTGGCTGTGCCCCTCATGGCAACCTCCAGCCAGATGTTATGATGAGTGTCTTTATGGAAGAAGATAAGTGCCATGTAGGAGTCTTGTGGTTTTAATTGTGGTCATTTGTGTGGCGGTTGAAAGAGAAGACTGGGTCCACATGGGCTTGAACTCTGCTGTGATTCCTCTTAGAGACTGAGTTCTGGAACTGACCTCAGAAAAGTATTGCCATGAATTGTGTTGGGATAACAGGAGGCCACGCAAGAGCATCGCCCTTGGAAACTGAGATAGAGGCCCAAGATGGCTTTCCACAGAGCACTGAGAATCTCAGCCAGGATATCACATGATTTTTTTGTGAAAGACTTGGCAGCCATAGTTGAGAGTCAAAACACACATGAACCTCACATTCAAGACCTCAATGGGCCTGGCTTCATGTGACCTTTTGGCCACTCTTTGGGAAGCCTTGCCTTAAAGAGTTCTGCAGAGCTTTCATTGAAATCAGCTTCCTCACCATGTAATGGTTCCTGAATGAATTGATACCCACAGTGCCTCCAACTTCATCCTTGAAAAATGGCTAGATAAATACCATGAATTTTTTTGAAATTTTCATGACCAGGTGGCCCTGGAGAACCTTTGGATGTTCTATTGCTGATCATGAGTGTACCATACAGTGCCTTGATTGACTGGGTTTCATGAAAATGTTGTAGAACAGAGATGCTAGTGAGTTGGAGCCTCCTGAGTAGTCGGTGTAGAGAAGTGGACTATAGGTTTGTGAATAAATACCTGTGGTGGTATCACGTGGATCTGCCATTGGCTTCAAGAGACGTGTGACTGACATGGTGCCGGCCACAGATCCTTATATGAATAGGCATCTTGTTATATTGAGAGGTTTGAGGGCAATGTTCAGAATCCAGTTGCTATAGTCAAGGGGGAAAGCTATGTGGGATAGACCCCTGTTTTGAACATTCTCCTGGAGACCCTGAACAACCACACGTGACAGAACTCCCTCCAGCACTGTGTCCTTGTTGAACTACTTGTATTTCATTAAGCCAATACCAAACTCCCAGTGCCACAGTAAAAAACACCACGAAAATGGAAAATGATGACCAAATGGTTTCACAGACCACACGGGGAGACACTTAACTACCAGTGACCACAGTTTAACTACAAAGGGAGAATTCAGAACTCCTTCCTCATGTTCATTAGAAAATAAGGAACCATTTTCTCCAGGTCACATAGATGCAGATCCAGATTTGATGGTGTCACTACAAAAGAAGCTAAATCTTCTGACAACTACATATATTTCATGTGCCCAACCTCAGAGGAAGTTTCTCAAGAAGTCTTTAGGCCAGCAGAGCTCCATGTTTGTGCAGTTTTTAACCTCTCCCTTACTTTTGGAAACTGTTCTAACACATCGAATGTTGTGAACTCCTGAGCATCTTCAGTTCCACATATGTAATCACAGGTTTTCGAACTCCTCACCACTAATTGGGTCTTACTTGGAGCGAAGTTAATGTCAAGGAATTGTTCTGGATGAGAGTGGCAAGATTTTTGTGTAGCACATACTTGCATACACATTAGATTCATTTTCCTATTTTCCATTTTAAATACTGATTCCTGACACTAACACATACCCGACTAGAATCTGAAAACTAATCCTAATTTGATGGATAAAAAGAAACCTAACCGAAGAGAAATACAGGCCTTCCATAGGAGGCATGGTGTATACTTTGATTTGCCTTCTGCTTAATCAAGGGTATGTGTTATAAATCTTGTCAAATTTTCTTTGTAATATTTCTCCATGAGATACATATATATATATATATATATATATATATATATATATATATATATATATATATATATATTTTTTTTTTTTTTTCTCAAAACATGAAACTTATGTGTATTATTAAACACTCCCTAAATTCATTCATGTTCCTGTATGTGGATTTATAATCAACTTTTCACAAGATTATTCTCAGAAATATTCAACCACCTGAAATACATATTTCTTTCCTAGTACTGAAAACTAACTTCAATGAATGGTGCTTACAAATCCTAATATTTCTAAAGTAACTGACCCAGTTTAACATCAATGCAAGTAGATTCCTATGGGACATGATGTGTATTTTGAAGTTCATTTTTATTCAACACTGGCACATTACTATTTCTTCAGTTTATGGAAATCATAGGATATATCTTACATCCACAAGTACACAAATTTATAGACATTTGGTTCAATTTCAATCACTTTCTCCTTGAGAACACATATATTACTCCATGTTTCTTTATGGTCTATTCACTAGACTTCTTTCTAAACACATTATTTTCGATTCCATAATCAGTTTTGAAGCAAAACTCACACTCTTCATGATAAACCGTAACCCTAATATTACCATTAGATATATAACTGGTTGGAATGAATGTATGTATATCAATATAAGATTTGCTATATATTCTCAGATATCAATTCAATCCATTATTCAAAGTTGGAAATAGTTATATAATTTATTCACAATATTGTCTATTCATGCATCATCTCTAGATTCATCAACACAGGTTACAACAATTTGTATCCTCAGTACTAATTTATAAGTTTTCAAAATTTTGCTCCCCAAAATGGTGGAAGAAATATTCATGTCACATGATGTACATATACATTTTATCACAGTGATATTCTGGACACAGTATTGATAAATAAGAATGATACCCTTTTACTTAAATATGTTTACTTGATTTTCACTGTAAGATGTTAATTCTGGAAGACTTGAGAATTAAGAAAGATTTTGTCTATATTATTTCAAACAGGCTAATGAAAGTACTTTTAAATAAATAAATATATATATATATATATATATATATATATATTATATATATACATATATATATATATATATATATATATAACATATGTAATACATATGCATGAATATAGATACATATGTATAATTAATGTATTGTAATATATCTATCAGGTGATTATAATTTTTAAATTTTCTCAAGAAAAAAGAATGACTATAAAAAACTGTCTTAAATGTAAATTTCATAGCATACTACTGTTTGTAATGACATGAGAGAAAAATACATATGGAGGGATAATGAAAAAGGAAGAGAAAGAAGGAAGAAAATGAGGAAGAAAGTGAGAAAAGAAGAAGGAGAGGAGTGTTTGATGATAAGATAAAAGTGGAGGGGCTGGGTTTGTGGCTCAGTGGTAACATGCTTGTCTACCATTTGTGAGGCACTGGGTTATATTCTCAGCACCAGATACAAATAAATAAAATGAAGGTCTATCACAAACTGAAAAAATAAAAAATAAAAAACTAGAAATATTGCCATAATTCCAAGGTTTTATGAATGTTAAATAAAAAAAAATGTTATATAGCCTTATGTAATTTCTACACTCCCCAAAGTAGTCATTTAATGTTAGATAATTAATGCTATAACTGAAAATCCATTGCTCTTCCCTCTACATTCTGTGGCATGCTAGTGCTAAAATAAATTGTATTATAACACCAAAAAAATTCTAATATTTCTACAGTAACTGACCCAGTTTAACATCAATGCAAGAATATTCCTATGGGATATAATGTGTATTTTGATGTTCATTTTTATTCAACACTGGTATATTACTATTTCTCCAGTTTATGCACATAATAGGATGCATATTTCATCCACAATTTAGATAATTTATACGCATTTTTTTTTACTTTCAATCACTTCCTGCTACAGAACACATGTATTCCTCCATGTTTCTTGACTGCTCTTTTCATGAGACTTTTTTCCAAACACATTATTTTCGATTTCCATTATCACTTTTGAAGCAAAACTCACAAACCCGTCATGATAAACCATAACCCTAATATTACCATTACATGTATAAGTGGTGGGAAAGAATGATTGTATATCAATATAAGATTTCTTACTTAGTTAAAGGTATCCATTCAATCCATTATTTAAAGTGGAACCAGTTATATTATTTGGTCACAGTATGGTGTATTAATGCATTATCTCTATATTGATAGAAACAGGGTACACCTCTTTGTACACCCAATACTAATTTATACGTCTTCAAAATATTGCTCCCAGAAATGGTGGAAGAAATACTCATGTCAACTGATTCTACATATGCATATTATCACAGTAATATTCAGGACACAAAATGCAAAACTCACACGTATGATTGTAGCAAAGCCTAAAAGGGAACTGAACATGGATTACTAAAAACATCCATGTCCAGGTTGCCTAATGCTCTCAAATATCAATCCTATTGGTGACTACATATTTGTTTCTTCCTAAGATTATATATTCAATCTCAAAACTGTTGAAAATGTCTATTTTTTTACTCACTTTATACTTTGCCTGATTTCCTAATGTCTCTATTGATATCTGCTTTCCTACATATTTTCCCCAGTTCAACATTGTGACTGACCCTTCAAATGTGCTGAAATTGACATTCACTCTCTAACCGAAACCCTATTGCTAATAAACTTTGGTCCAAATCCTATACTCACTCTTCTTCCAAAGCATACTGACTATCTTCCTGAACCTATCGACTATCCCTTTTTGAGTGGATGTTCTCTTCTACATTCAATCATCTAAGGTGGAAGGTCCTATGCCATTGTTTATCGATTTATCTGAGATATGTATGCAGAACGTAATTCAATGCTATGTATCCCAATCAATTGCCCAATGCACTTCTGAGCTTCAAGTCTTACTTAGATTTCTGTTTTTATACTTATATTTCACCTATATATCCATGTTAAGTAAAATGAATATTTTTGGATCTGTAGATGATATATATTTCATCATGATTTTTCTACTCACCTGATATACATATATATTTATCTCAGTAATATTCCAGACACAAAATACAAGGGTCACACTTATGATTGTACCAAAGCCTAAATTGAATGTGACCAGGTATTACTAACATCATCCATGTCCTTGTTCCCTAACACTCTCAAATATCATTGCTATTGGTGACTACATATTTGTTTCTTCCTAACATTATATATTCAACCTCAACCCTGTTAAAAATGTATTTTCCTATCACACACTTTGAACTTTGCCTGATTTCCTAATGTCTCTATTGATAAATGCTTTCCTACACCTTTTCTCCAGTTCATCATTGTGAATGACTCTTCACATGTGCTGACATTGACATTCACTCTCTCACTGAATCCCCATTGCTAAAGAACTTTTGGTCCAAATGCTTTACTCAGTCTTCTTTTGAAACCTACCAACTATCTTCCTTATCCTACCAACTATCCCAGTTTGAGTGGATGTTCTATTCTATATTCAATGATCCAATGTACAAGGTCCTATTACCATGATTATCTATTTAACTGAAACATCTGTGCAGAATGTAATTCAAAGCTATGTATACCAATCAAGTGCCCAATGATCTTCTGGGCTTCCAATCGTTCCTAGATTTCTGTTTTCATACTTATATTTCACCTCTATAGTCTTATAAATATCGCAGGTTCCCAATAACATTATTCATACAGCAGAACAATTCCTAACCCAAATCGAACATGTTATTAACCCTAACCATACACTGTTCCCTCAATCTAACTTTACAGAAGAGCAGGGAAAGAGTTGGTCTTACAAGACAGGAATTTAGGGGATCTTCCACCTGCTGAGAACCTCAAACGTCCATGCAGAAATGATCCCTGAAGAAGATGTAGGCAGCTATGAAAGACCTGAGAGAGTAAGAGTCACTTTCCATGGCCAACAACCTGGTCAGGATGAAGGGATGTGTCTGAATCTGCCTCTCTCTTCTTAATGTAGAGAAGATGGACCAAAACAGGCCAGTGTGGAGAGCTGTTCTGGAGTGCCTATGGATGATATACCATTCTAACTTGTGAAAGTGTCACAGGAAGTAGGGGCAGCCTCCATCTAATGGGGCCTTTGGAAGCAACTATTAGGACAATGTGTTTGCCAAGGCAGTGACCTCATTCAGTTCCTGAAGGAAGTGACCTCACATTTATTCACAATGTGGTCTATTCATGCACTATCTCTATATTCATAGACACAGTGTACACCTCTTTGTACCACCAATACTAATTTATAGGACTTCAAAACATTGCTGCCAGAAATGCTGGAAGAAATACTCATGTCACGCGATCTACATATACATTTTATCACAGTAATATTCTGGACACAAAATGCAAAGGTCACACTTATGATTGTACCAAAGCCTAAAAGGAAAGTGAACAGGGATTACTAAAAACATCCATGTCCACATTGCCTAATGCTCTCAAATGTCAATCCTATTGGTGACTTCATATTTGTTTCTTCCTAAGATTATATATTCAAACTCAACCCTGTTCAAAATGTCTAATCCTATCACTCACTTTGTACTTTCCCTGATTTTGTAATGTCTCTATTATTATCTGATTTCCTACATATTTTCCAAAGTTCATCATTGTGACTGAATCTTCATATGTGCTGACATTTACCTTCACCATCTAACAGAAACCCTATTGCTAAAGAAGTTTTTTTTTCCAAATCCTATACTCACTCTCCTTCCAAAACCTACCAACTATCTTCCTAATCTTACCTACAATCCCTTTTTGACTGGATGTTCTCTTCCACATTCAATCATTCAATGTACAAGGTCCTATGCCATTGTATATGGATTTATCTGAGACATCTGTGCAGAAAGTAAGTCAACACTAAGTATCCCAATGAAGGGCCCAATGCCCTTCAGGGTTTCAAATCTTAGATTTCTGTTTTCATACATATATTTCACCTACATATTCTTATAAATATCGTAGGTTCCCAATAACATTATTCATCCAGCAGAATAGTTCCTAACACAGATTGAACATGTTATTAACCCTAACCATACACTCTTCCCTCAATCTAAATTTACAGAAGAGCAGGGACAGAGTTGGTCTTACAAGACAGAAATTAAGGGATCTTTCACCTGCTGAGAACCTCAAAGGTCATTAAAGAAATGATCCCTGGAGAAGATGTAGGCAGCTATTAAGGACCTCAGAGAGCAAAAGTCATCTTTCATGGCAAACAACCTGGTCAGGATGAAGGGTTGTGTCGGAATCAGCCTCTCTCTTCTTAATGTAAAGAAGATGCAGCAAACCAGGCCTGTGTGGAGAGCTGTTCCTGGGTGCCTATGGTTGTATACCATTTTAACTTGTGAAAATGTCAGAATAAGTAGGTGCAGCCTCCATCTCATGGGACCCTTGGAAGCAACTGTTAGGACAAAGTGGTTGCCAAGGTAGGGACCTCATTCAGTTCCTGAAGGAAGTGACCTCACCTCACTTCCTTGGTGATGGCATTCTCTGAACTTGGGATCCAGGAAGCCAGGCATCCAGAGCCAGTCCCAGTCCCAGTCCCAGTGGTCAAAATTTTTCGGATTTACCAAAGACAGAGTCAGTCTTTCTTGGTACCTACTTATGTGAGGATGGCCAAATGCCAGGAAGGTCAGAAGAGGGGCATTTCCTGAGAAAGCAGATAGTGGCTCACCACTGGCTCCTTACAGCTTCACAAAGTTGGCCACAGAGACTAGATCTGAGACAGGACAGCCCATTATGAGGGAATTTATTATGGCCACCATCAAATGACACTCTGTATTGTCACAGACGTACTTGGGGGTCTGTGTGGGTGTGGGTGTGGGTATTTGTTTGTGGTTTTGTCTCATGTTCTGAGAATAGGTAAGAAAGTCGGTTTGTTTGGTTTGGTGTGAACCGATTCTAGTAAGTCGTTTGACAAGGCTAGTCTTTCTATGTCTGTGTATCCCACTGTGTCCATGGTTGTAGACATTAGAAAAGAGAATGCATAAATACATGTGTCCTTTCTAGTAGAAATCTTCCCAGCATTTATTTTGCCCAATTTATGAATGGTCTGCGGATTGCCTAATGGATGGGCAACACCTAATATCTTCTTAAGTTCCTATTCTCTACCTGAATTATGGGCAATCTCCAGAATACACTCATGGTATTGTGTCCAAGATATGTACCACCTCCACGCTCTGTGATACGGCCATGCACTAGAGAGCTGAAGGAAATGATGAGCATCTCAGAAAACTCAGATATCAGTGTGACCAGGAAAGTCTCAGTGGAGAAACTCTGCTTTGGGCCTTTTGCTTACATATCCTTCTGTTGCCCTGAATGTCAGGAAGGTCTTTGCCTCAGGCTACGCCTTTTTGAAGCCTGAAGAAAACAGTTTTCAAATGGAAATGTATGGACATTACCTGTGGCTCTTTCTTAATTGCTTTGGAAAGGGATGTGTCTGAATCAGCCTCTTGGCCCTGTGTGAGGCTGTGGCTTAGATTCTCAGCACCTGATGGATCTAAAGAAAAATCCCATGTGTGCATCCAAATCAAAAAGCCAAAAGAGCAATCATTTTGGATGAAGTCTCTCGCCTTCCTCTGTAAGGTTTCTGACTTCCATTATTGAGAATACAGATCCTTTGGGTCAAATGAGTTCTTCAAAGCCCTGCAGACACTAGACCATAGGTTCTTGGGTTTTCTCATGACTCCAATTAACATAAAGAATCTAAACCCCACAGTCAGTAGGCCTCAAAATCGAGAATAAGAGCAATATTAACGGCAGGCCTCTTTGAACACTCCTGGTTCACAGGAAGGATGTCCCGGCCACACTAACTTTAGGCAAATGGATGCAAGGGAGCTTATTTTGGACACTGTCTTGGGCTGTGCCCCTCATGGAAACCTCCAGCCAGAGGTTATGATGAGTGTCTATATGGAAGAAAATGAGGGCCATGTGGGAGTGTCTTGATTTTAATTGTGGTCATTTGTGTGGCGCTTGGAATAGATGACTGGGTCCACCTGGGCTTGAACACTGGTGTGATTCTCTTTAGAGACTGAGTTCTGGAACTTACCTCCAAGAAGTATTGCCTTGTATTGTGTTGGGATTTTAGGAGGCCACGCATGAGAGTCGCCCTTGGAAACTGAGATCTGGGCCCAGGTTGGCTTTCCACAGAGCACTGGGAATCTCGGGAAGGATATCACATGATTTTATTCTTAAAGACTTGGCAGCCATAGTTGCAAGTCAAAACACACATGGACCTCAAATTGTAGACCTCAGTAGGTCTGGCTTCATGGGCCTTTTGGCCTGTCTTTGGGAAGCCTTGCGTGTGATAGTTCTCCAGAGCTTTCATTGAAATGAGCTTCCTCTCCATTTAATCGTTCCTGAATGAATTGAAACCCACAGTGCCTCCAACTTCACCCTTGAAAAATGGCTAGATAAACACCTTTAAATTTTTGACATTCCCATGACCAGGTGGCCCTGGAGAACCTTTGGATGTCCTATTGATGACCATCAGTGTTCCAGAAAGTGCCTTGATTGACTGGGTTTCATGAAAATGGTGTAGAACAGAGATGCCAGTAATTTGGAGCCTGCTGAGTAGTCGGCCTAGAGCAGTGGTGTGCAGGTGTGTGTTAAAACATCTTTGGTCGGGTCATCTGCATCTGCCCTTCGCTTCCAAATGGTTTGTGACTGACATGCTACAAGCCACAAACCCTTGTATGTAAAGGCATCTTGTTATATGGAGAGGATTCAGGGCAATGTTTATAATCAGATTGCTATGGTCAAGGGGGCAAACTATGTGGGATAGAAGCCTTGGTGGTGCATTCTCCTGCAGACCCTTACCCACCACACGTGAAAGAACTCCCTCCATCACTGTGTCCCAGTTGAACTTCTTGTATTTCGTGAAGCAAATATCGAACTCCCAGTGCAGCTGCAAGAAACACCACAGAAATTGGAGGATGACCAATGGCTTCACATTCCACACTGGGAGACACTTAGCCACCAGTGGCCACAGTTTACCTACAAAGAGAGAATTCAGCACTGCTGCCTCATGTTCATTGGAAAATAAGAAACAATGTCCTCTCTGTCACATAGATTCTGACCCAGCTTTGATCGTCTCATTAAAAAGGAAGCTAAAGCTCCTAAAAACAACCTCAGATGAAGTTTTTCAAGAAATCTTTAGGCCACCAGAGCTCCATGTTTGTGGAGTTTTTACCCTGTCCTTTACTTTTGGAAACTCCTATACCACCTCCAAGGTTGTGAACTCCTGAGCATTTTCCATTCCAGATGTGTATTCACAGATTTTCTAACTCTTCTCCTCTAATTGTGTCTTACTTGGGATGAAGGTAATGTCAAGGCATTGTTCTGAATACACATTGGATTCTTTTTCCAATTTTCCATTCAAAATACTGAATCCCTGACTGTCAGGGGTAGAAGGAATTTACCTTAAAGAATAGCCTGACACTTACAAGAAACAGCCCCCATGGTGACATCCTGTCTGGGAGACATCCTGTAGCCAACTATGTCCCTGAGACATCCTGTTGCCATCTGTCTTCCTGAAATATCCTGAGTTTATCTCACCTTGTGAAGACATCCAGGAACTTTGGATAAGAGAGCTTTCCCATTTCCAGCATATAAATGCCCCTGTGTGAAAAATAAAAGTTTGCAGCTTGATCAGAACTCCTGTCATGCTGTCATCTCTCCTGTCTCTTGTCCCTTCATTCCTCCGCATCTAGGTTCGCTGCCCCTGTTGATGTGTCTTTCCAGCCGGGACTACTGGCACCCACTGACTGGGGCTCGAGCCTTTGACTGATTAGGATCCCCATCCTCCTGGAAGACTTCATCAAGTGGAGCTCACGATTGCCTCAGCAGACACCACCAAGAGACAGATCTAGGAGGAGAGTGGGGATGACGCACGGTGAGTGACCCACCATGGGACAAGCAGTTTCGCCACATGATTTGTTTTTGTCAGGCCTCAAGGAGTCCTTCAAGACATGGGGGGTGCGTGTTAAGAAAAAGGACTTAAAATTTTTCTTCTAATACATAGGAGAATTGTGTCCATGGTTTCACCTTGAAGTGACCATTGATGGTAAAAGATGGCTTAGAGTAAGAGACTGTTTAAAACATTATTATTAAACCTTTGGCCCAGAAAAAGTGCCAGTTCCCACCTTTTCTTACTGGAACTTAATTAATGAAATTCTTAAAAGTTCACCCTTTGACAATGGTATCTTACAACTTGTCAGGATTGGAGAAGAGACTATGCAAAACACCTCTCGTCTCCCCAAGGCATGCCCATCAGTTAGTATAGACATTGACCCTTCTCAGTCTCCCCAGGACCCTGGGAACCTTCCTGGTCCCCCTCAAAATACCACCCTAATGAATAAGGCTCTAATGGTTACCAAACGCCTTTATCGAGTTTTAAATCCCAGAGACACATTGACCCCTGGGACGGAGGCTACCTTGGAGAAGGAAGCAGCAAGCTACCATTCAGAAGATGCGCCACCTCTCAGGACCCTGCCACAGCCTATAGGACTTACACATCTACCTACCTCCTATATCACTCCTGCCTTTTGTGCTCCAACCCTTCAGGAGCAAAATGCCACCCAGATATTTTTTCCCCACTTCCCTTGCCTAGCCTGGCTCCCTTGTGAGAGTCTCTCTAACATAGACGGGAACAGATCAAACTTTTAAAAGAATTAAGATCCCTTGACTCTGAGCTCTGTTCATTAGCCTTAGGCATGGAATCAATGAAAGCTGGCCCACGGTGGTCTAATACAAAGGCTAAGCCACTCCATCAGCCTGTTCTCGCCTTCCCAGTCACCCACAGTCAGACAGATATGCCTGCAAAGGCTGAGGTCAAAGACTTAGAGGAGGATGAAGAGGAGGAAGCGGGGGAAATGGATCAAGGAGATCAGGACTCAGAGGATGAAGAGTTCACCCCTAGGCAGGAAGGAACCCAGAGTGTCTACAAAAAATTAAGCCTGCGTTTTCTTGAAAAACATAAAAAGACTTGTGCTCACAATGGCCCCACTGTGCCCTACACGTTGACTTTATTAGAAAGCCACAGCACACAATGGCTTACTCCCAATGATTGGAAATTTTTAGACCGAGCTACCCTCAGTGCCGGAGATTTCCTGTTATGCAATGCAGATTTCAAGGAGCACTGTCAGGAAACTGCTCAAAAAAAATTAACTAAGACCTCCTATAAATCCTGAACTTATGTTAAGCTAGTGGGCTATGAGCCATTTGACACTAAAACTAAATAGGCACGTTTCCCTGCTGGACTTTTGGCGCAGATTCAGATGGCTGGCTTACATGCTTGGAGATGCCTCCCTCAGACGGGCTCAGCTACCACTTCTTTGGCAAAAATTTGACAAGGACCCAACGACCCTTATAGAAACTTTGTTCCCCGGCTTAACCTAGCTGCAGAATGCTTGCTTGGACCAAGCGAAAGCAAAAGAACTTTTGTAAAATATCTTGCCTTTGAAAACGCCAACCCAGCATGTCAGAATGTTCTTTGACCACATAAGGAAAAAGGAAAACTTTCTGACTTTATTAGACTCTGTGCAGGGGTGGGTGCAGCCCATGCCATGGGTCTCGCCCTACGTGCCCCCTTTACCAAGGCTTTTCACAATCCTGGCTCATGTACTTGCTTTACTTGTAAACAACCTGGCCATTTTGCACGCAAGTGTCCGAAAGGCAAACAAAGCCTAGGAATGTCGTCTCCTCAAACTGGGGCTAAATCGCCTCCAGCTACCCTTTTTTCTAGATGTGGTAAATGTCATCACTGGGCCAGTAAGTGTAGATCTAAGACAAATGGCCTCAGACAGCCTATTTCTTCCTGCTTCTCAGGAAACTCCCTGCGGGGCCAGCCCCTGGCCACGACCTCCCCCAGGACAAAACCAGGGGCAATAAGGTTTGTTCCCTCCCAAACTCCAAACCTACCACAAAATTCTTCCCCACAATTGCCACCCTCCAACTAGCCACCCCAGGCAGCGCAGGATTGGATCTCTGTGCCACCACCGATACAATATTAGACTCAATGCAAGGGCACCAGATAATACCCCCTAGAATTATGGGTCCCCCTTCATCTCATACGAGTGCCCTTATTCTTGGAAGAGCCTCTGCTACCTTAAATGGTGTTCAGGTCTTCCCTGGCATTAATGATAATGATTTCACTGGAGAAATAAAAATACTGGCAACAGCTATTAATGGAGTTCCGGCCATCCCAGCAGGAACAAGACTTGCACAATTAACATTCCTTCCCTTGGATTCAGGAGGCACTTCCACAGCCCAAACCTACAACGGGGGACAGCCTCCCTCAGCTCCTCTGATGTATATTGGGTTCAGCCCATTTCTCACAATAGACCCACCCTTACCTTACTTATTGAAGGAAAGGAATTCCAAGGAATTCTAGATACTGGAGCTGATGCCACAATTATTTCTCACAAATACTGGCCATCAGGTTGGCCCATCACCCCATCCTTGAATGATCTAAAAGGGTTAAGAGTCAAAAAATTCCCATGTCAGTTCTAGAGCTCTTAGCTGTACTGATAAAGAGGGTAATAAGGTGACTGTCACTCCTTTCATTGTTCCTGACCTCCCTGTTAACCTATGGGGCCGAGATATTTTGAGTCAAATGGAAGTAATTCTTGCCAGTCCCAATTCAATGGTGACTCATCAAATGCTTTGTATGAATTTTGTCCCTGGTACAGGCCTTGTGAGACTGAGACAAGGACTGGTGGGGACTATAAAACCCATAAAAAAAACAAATACATATGGACTTGGGTATTCTGATTTTTAGTGTCGGTTCCTGACCCTCCTGTACCCCATGCAGATAAAATTATTTTGGAGACTCAGACTCTTGTAAGGGTGGATCAGTGGCCCCTTACCCCCCAGAAAAATTGGAGGCTGCCTCCATGTTAGTGCAGGAACAGCTGGCAGCCCGCCATGTAGAGCCCTCAACCTCACAATGGAATACTCCTATTTTTGTTATCAAGAAAAAATCAGGCAAGTGGCGTCTTTTACAATATTTGTGTGCCATTAATAAAGTTATGTGCCTGATGGGAGCACTACTGCCTGGAATTTCCACACCAGTGGCTATTCCCAAAAACTATTGTAAAATAGTTATTGACTTAAAAGTTTGCTTTTTTACCATTCCTTTACATCCCGAGGATAGACCTTATTTTGCCTTTAGTCTCCCTTGCATTAATTTCCACGGCCCTATGCAGAGATTTCAATGGAAGGTTCTTCCCCAAGGTATGGCCAACAGCCCTAGTCTTTGCTAAAAATAAGCTGTTCAAGCAGTAGACCTTGTGAGAGAATGATGACCACAGTTTTACGTTTTACATAATATGGATGATTTTTTAATTGCTGCACCTAAATACCATGACCTTAATAATTGTTACTTGGACCTTTAGAAAACCCTCACTACCTTGAGACTACAGATAGCTCCTGATAAGGTTTAAACACAGGACCCTTATACCTATTTGGGCCTTAAACTTCAAGATAATCAGATCCAAATTCCTAAAATACAACTATGTGTGGACCATCTTCACACCCTTAATGATTCTCAAAAATTACTGGGAGATATTCAATGGCTAAGAACATATTTAAAATTACCCACTTGTGTACTTTTCCCCCTTAATGATATTTTGAGAGGTGATTCCTACCCCTCCTCCCCTCAAAAGCTTACTCCCGAGGCATGACAGGCATTAAACCAAGTCACAGAAGCCATTGCCAAACAGTTTGTTACACAAATTTCTTATAACCTTCCTCTGGTTCTGGATCTTTTACACACTCCTCATATACCCTCAGAAAAATTTTGGCAGGATATCCATATTTTAAAAATAAAGGCTTCCCCTTGCTTTGGGTCCATTTATCCACCACATCCTCCAAGTTTATTACCGTTTATCTTGCTCAGGTAGCTTCTATTATTATTAAAGGTCGTTTGCTTTCTCGACAACATCTTGGCAAAGACCCTGATAATATTTTAATTCCATATACTAATGACCAAACCAAATTTTTACTACAGAGAGGGGATGAATGGGGTATTGCCCAATCAGGCTATTTGGGAACAATTGATAACCATGTCCCCAATGACACCCTTTTACATTTTGTCCAGATACATCCATTTATTTTTCCCAAAATTACTCAAAAGGCTCCCAGTCCTCAAGCCCTTACTGTCTTTACAGACGGTTCCAGTAATGGCTGTGCGGTCTCTGTTGTCAATAACCAGCCTACCACCGTTGATACTGTCTATCATTCAGCACAGTTTGTGGAATTGTTTGCCATAACACAAGTTTTTATAACATTTTGTGATAATCCTGTTAATATTCATACAGACAGTGCCTACATTGCTCATTCTGTGCCCCTGCTGGAGATTTCACCCGCCATTAAAGCTTCTTCCAATGCGGCCTTTCTGTTTCACCAGCTTCAGCAGCTAATTCAGGCCAAACAACACCCATTTTTCTTAGGACACATCAGGGCACACTCTGATCTTTCCGGTCCTCTAACACAGGTAATGCTCAAGCTGATGCAGCAACTCCTACCATCTTTCCAATTTTTGGTGGCTCCATTCAAAAGGCCACGGAGCTAAACAATCTTTACCAACTAAATTCCCAGAGCCTTTGATTACTTTGTAAAATTACCAGGCAACAGGCACGAGAAATAGTAAAAGAATGCCCTGCTTGCGCTCTCTCCCTCCCCATTCAACACTTGGGAGTTAACCCCCGAGGATTACTGCCAAATCAGGTTTGGCAAATGGATGTTACTCATTTTGCTGAATTTGGAAAAACCAAATATATACACGTTTCTATCGATACCTTCAGCAGCTTTATTTTTGCATCACCACATTCTGGAGAGGCTACCAAAGATGTCCTTTCTCATCTTGTTTCAGCCTTTTCCATAATGGGTAAACCAGTACATATTAAAGCAGATAATTGTCCTCCATATACCAGTGCCAATTTTAAACAGTTTTGTGCTACCTTGCAATTTTGTCATACTACTGGAATTCAATACAAACCTCAGGGCCGAGGCATTGTGGAACGTTCCACCTTACCTTAAAGACTTGGCTATCCCACCTTAAGGCTTCCGCCCTTGTATTTACCACTCACAGGCATTGCCTTAACCATGCATTATTTGCCCTTTTTTTCTCTTACCCTAGACAGTGAAGGCCTTTCGGCTGCAGACAGACACTGGCATCCCTTTTCCAATTCTGATCACCCACCTGTTATGTGGCGAAATCCCCTTACAAATAAATGGAAATGCCCAGATCCTGTCCTCATCTGGGAACGAGGCTCAGCTTGTGTTTTGGACCAAGAGCTAGCAGCCCCAAGATGGTTACCAGAACACCTGGTTAAACAGGTTAATGACTTACCTCAAACCGGGGACGGAGGCCCTCCCCATGAGTACAATATTTCCTCTTTTTCGGATCCATCCAACAATCTGTGTGAGGATCCTGCTTAAGGCACTTCTGCTGAACAGGTTTGTGCACGGAGGCCTTGGCCCTCCACCTTCCAACATCATGGAGTACCTTTTTGCCCCCCCCCCCCGTGAATGCAAGGGAGGATCTTGGACTCAGGCTCCCACTAGTTGGACCCAGACTGCTGACTGCATGACTAAGGTGGCTTACCTCCATGCCGAGGTTGACTATAAACTCAGAGGAGTTCATCAGCCTAAATGGGTATGTGTTAACAAGCCAAAGATTATTCCCCCTAGTACAAGTAAAGCTCTCCAAAATTGTTCTGCAACCCGTACGCATACCCAGGCGATGCATGTCTCTTGTTATGTGTCGGCCTCAATTTGTGTTAACAAGCAGGGAGAATGATTTTTTGAAGCCTCCCTAATTAAAACTCATGAAGCAGGGGGGACCACTATTCATTATACCCCCGTTCTCTTTGACCGGGGAGGAGAAGGCAAATACACCAAGCTACAGTCAGCTGGGTGCCAAGGCACTGTCGGAAAACCTTCCTACTGGCCCATTAAGGCTCCTACAGGGGTCTCTGATGGTAGAGGACCCACTGATGCTGTCAAGCATCCTCAGATAATCAAAATTTTGAAACCCCAAATCCCTGAGCTCACATATCATCCCTTAATGTAGCCGAAATCCCAGTTCCCAGGTTTAGATACCAATACATTAGATATTTTGCAAACTACCTTCTCCTTCCTTAATAATTCCAACCCCACCCTTGCTGGTAATTGCTGGCTCTGCATGACAACAGGGGCAAGCATTCCTATGGCAGTTCCTATTAATTCTACTATGGACAATGATAATACATGCCAACCCTTATTTCCCTTTAAAGAACAGCCTATAGGCACTTCTACATTATGTCTTTTAGGCGCGATGCAGAATAATACCTATGATATGGATTTTGGAATTACTTCCTTTGAAAATTGCTCAACAGTACAAAATTATTCCTCACCCATCCCATCTCTTTGTCCCCCCAATGGCACAGTTGTTATGTGTGGAGGAAATGTGGCCTTCCCCAGGCTTCCAGCGAATTGGACCAGTGACTGTGTTTTTGCCTTATTACTCCCTGATATAACTATTGTCCCAGGAGACAAACCTCTAGCCTAGACACCTTAGTCAAAAGACAGAGGCGGGCGATACAGGCCTTACCACTTATTGCCAGCCTTGGAATAACAGCTGCTGTGGGCACAGGTACCCTGGCTTTGGCACGGCTATACACCCTTACCATCGCCTGTCTCAACAACTTAAAATGATGTACAAACTCTATCAGAAACCATTAAAGATTTGTAGGACCAAATAGACTTCCTGGCAAAAGTGTTCCTTCAAAACAGACGAGGCTTAGATTTGCTGATTGCTAACCAGGGAGATATTTGATTGGCCTTAGGGGAACGATGCTGCTTTTATGCCAATAAATCAGTCATAGTATGCACTAAATTTAAGCAGCTTCAAGAAGATCTAGAAAAGAGATGAAGAGAACTATTTGAAAATCCCCTCTGGACTAAGCTTAATGGATTTCTACCCTACCTTCTTCCCCTATTAGGCCCTTTGTTGGGTTTACGTTTGTGACCATAGGACCCTGCATTATAAACAGTGTGGTACAATTTATTAAAGAACACATTAATATTATGGCCTGTAAGCCCATACAGATCCACTATCATCATCTGGAGATGGAAGACTATGCTGTCAACTTTTAAAAGGATGTTCTACCCTTCTCACAGGCTTATTTCTTAAGTTTACATCCCCACAGATCTCTCTTTCTTACATAAAACTATAAGTAAAAGCTGTGACAAACGATTTTCTGCCCTTGCCATAAGGGTTTGTCTCCATGGGCCCTTCGGCTTGGGGGAAGATGCACCCATGGAGTGAGGACGTTAGGCCATAATATCGGAGGGTGCAGGAAGGACTGCAAAAGGATGGATCCACGGATCCCCAAACACAAGACCTCTGAGTGACACGCTCTGGTGCATGGCGGTTGGCATGCTTCCCCTTCAAGGCCATCTCCTCCAAAAACATGCCAAGGCCACCACGAAATCTGCTAGTAAAGATGCTCGCTCAGATCAGGAGATATTCTAAGGCCTCCTAGAGAAACAGAGCCTCTAATCCCCCCTAAAAACATGGCCGGTAAGGTAGGTCAAATATTTTATATAAGAAAGGGGGAGATGTCAGGGGCTAGAACGAAGTTCTCCTTCAAAGAATAGACTGACACTTACAAGAAACAGCCCCCTGGGAGACATCCTTCCTGGGAGATATCCCACAACCATCTATCTCCCTGAGACATCCTGTCGCCATCTGTCTTCCTGAAATATCCTGAGGTTATCTAACCCTGTGAAGACATCCAGTAACTGCCGATAAGAGAGCTTTCCCATCGGCAGCATATAAACACCCTGTGAGAACATTAAAAGTTTGCAGCTTGATCAGAACTCCTGTCTGGCTGTCATCTCTCCTGTCTCTTGTCCCTTCATTCCTCCCCAACTATGTTCGATGCCCACGTTGATGGGTCCTGCCGGCCGGGACGCCTGGCACTAACCCATACCCTACTAGACTATGACTACTAATCCTAATATGATGGATAAAAATAACCCAAATAGAATAGAAATACAAGCAGTTCAGAGGAGGCATGGTGTATAGTTCGAGTTGCCTTTTGCATGATATAGGGTAGGTGTTATAAATCTAGCTAATTTTTAATTGAAATAATTCTCCATGTGTTTTTAAAGTTAAAAAATATGTGAATACCTGGCTCCCTTTCTCTGTAGCCTATTCACCACATGTATTTTATATGCACATATAGAATCCTACATGGTATCACACGTATATTCTTGTGAGGTGGCTGACTTAGCAGATTCAAATTGTGAGAAGAGATCACTTCTCCTAATCGCTGTTGGAACTGAAAATTCAAAGTATGGGGGAGCCTCCTAGTAGAAAAACATTATACATAAATCCATGTTAAGTAAAATAAATATTTTTGCATCAGTGGATGATATATATTTCATGAAGAATTTCGATTGGCATATATATTGCTACTTTTTATTGTCTGTGTTTGTGTTTTGTGTGTGTGTGTGTGTATATATATATGTATATATATATATATATATATACTCTCCAAATTTTTCAAAATATAAAATATATGTGTCCTATATACACTACCTAAATTCATTCATGTTCATGTATGTGGATTCATAATCAACTTTTCACACGATTATTCTCAGAAATATACATCCACCTGAAATACATATTTGTTTCCTAGTACTGAAAAGTAACTTCAGTGAATGGTGCATACAATCCTAATATTTCTACAGTAACTGACCCAGTTTAACATCAATGCAAATAGATTTCTATGGGACATGATATGTATTTTGAAGTTCATTTTATTTAACACTGGTACATTACTATATCTTCAGTTTATGCAAACCATAGGATATATATTTCATCCACAGGTTCACAAATTAATAGGCATTTGTTTCACTTTCAATCATTTCCTGCTTCAGAACACATGTATTCCTCCAGGTTTCTTGACTGTTCTTCTCATGAGACTTCTTTCCAAACACATTATTTTCGATTTCCATAAAAATTTGAAGCAAAACTCCCACACTCTTCATGATAAACCATAACCCTAATATTACCATTAGATGTATAACTGGTTGGAATGAATGATTGTATATCAATATAAGATTTCCTGTATATTTTCAGATAACAATTCAATCAATTATTTAAAGTTGGAACCAGTTATATAATTTCTGTTGAGTGTCTATATGGAAGAAGCTGAAGGCCATTTGAAAGTGTTTTGGTTTTAATTGTGGTCATTTGTTGGTGGTTGGAAGAGATGACTGGGTCCACCTGGGCTTGAACACTGGTGTGATTCCCCATAAGACTGAGTTCTGGAACCGAACTCAGAGAAGTATTGCCATGAAGTCGTGTTGGGATTTTAGGAGGCCACGCATGAGAGTCGCCCTTGGAAACTGAGTTCTAGGCCCAGGATGGCTTCCCACATCGCCATGGGAATCTCATCCAGGATATTACATGATTTTATTTTTAAAGAGTTGGCAGCCATAATTAAGAGACAAAACACACATGGATCTCACATTGTAGACCTCAATGGGCCTGGCTTCATGTGACCTTTTGCCCCCTCTTTGGGAAGCCTTGCCTGTGAGAGTTCTCCAGAGGTTTCATTCAAATGAGCTTCCTCAAAATTTTATGGTTCCTGGATGAATGGAAAACTCACAGTGGCTCCAAATTCATCTTGAAAAATGGCGAGATAAATACCATGAAATTTTGGACATTCCCTTGACCAGGTGGCACTGGAAAACATTTCCATGTCCTATTGCTGATCAGAAGTATACCAGACAGTGCCTTGATTGACTGGGTTTCATGAAAATGCTGTAGAACAGAGATGCCCGTAATTTGGAGCCTTCTGAGTAGTGAGCCTAGAGTAGTGGTTAGCAAGTGTGTGATAATACATCTGTGCTGTGGCCATGGAGATCTGCCATTGGCTTCCAAATGTCCTGTGACTGACATGGTGCAGCCAGCAGACAATTATATAAAAAGGCATCTTGGTATATGGAGACGTTTCTGGGCAATGTTCAGAGTCAGGTTGCTATGGACAAGGGCGCAAACTATGTGGGATAGAAGCCTGGTTGGTGCGTTCTCCAGCAGACACTGACCAACCACATGTGACAGAATGCCGTGCAGCACTGCAACCCATTTGAACTCCTTGTATTTTGTGAAGCCAATACCAAACTCCCATTGTAGCAGCAAGAAAGACCATTAAAAGTGGAGTATGACCAAAGGGCTTCACAGTCCACACGGGGAGAGGCTTAGCCCCAATGGCCATTGTTTACCTACAAAAAGAGAATTCATCGCTGCTGCACCATGTTCATTGGAACATAAGAACACATGTCCTTCAGCTCACATAGATGCATATCTAGCTTTGATGGTCTCACTACAAAGGAAGCTAAAGCTACTGACAACAACATATATTTCAAGTGCCCAGCCTCAGAGGCAGTTTATCAAAATGTCTTTAGGCCAGGAAACCTCTATATTCATAGACACAGGGTACAACTTTTTGTACCCCCAATACTAATTTATACGTCTTCAAAATATTGCTCCCAGAAATGGTACGAGAAATACTCAGGTCACCTGACCTACATATACATTGTATCACAGTAATATTCTGAACACAAAATGCAAAGGTCACACTTATGATTGTACCAAAACCTAAATGGAAAGTGAACCTGCATTACTAAAATCATCCATGTCCACTTGCCTAATGCTCTCAAATGTCAATCCTATTGATGACTAAATATTTCTTTTTTCCTAAGATTACATAATTAAAGTCAACCCTGTTGAATGTGTAATCCTATCACTAACTTTATGCTTTGCCTGATTTCATAATGTCTCTATTGATATCTGCTTTCCTACATGTTTGCTCCAGTTCATCATTGTGACTGACTCTTCACATGTGCTGACATTTACATTCACTCTCTATATGAAACCCTATTGCTAAAGGACTTTTTTTTCAAATCCTATATTCACTCTTCTTCCTAAACCTACCAACTATATTCCTAATCTTACTGACTATCCCGTTTTGAATGGATGTTCTTTTCTACATTCAATCATCCAAGTAAATGTCAGGTGAGCGTCGGAGGAAGAGGCCACCCAGAATCTATCTCATGCAACAGCAAAGGGTTTATTGGGGGCCCAGCGTGCTGGTGCTCATAGCTCACTTGAATAGAGCAGAGATCCCTGAGAACAGCTTAAGCAGAGCTTATATACTTTCCTTGAAGAGGGCAGGGAGGGAATTTTATTAATGGATCAGGGCGAGTGGGCAGTTTGCGCGCAACCGGGTGAGGGAGTGCATTCTGTAGTTTGGCAGTTGGGGACAGCACATTCTGGGAACAAGATTAGCAAACATTTCTCAATATTTCAACAGTGTTTTGTTAAGCGTACAGAAAAACAGGAAGTGACAAGTGCCTATGTTATTAACCTTTCATTCCCCACTTCTTCTTCTGGCTACTTTTAGTCATAAAAGTGAACATTGGGGGGTGTCACATTTTATGTCTGCTAGTTGGGTATTAACATAAGTTTAACTTGTCCAATTTGAGATTGCAGAAAAGAAATTACATGGTTGAGCAAACAGAGTTTATAGTTAGCAATAATATGAGGATTATTATTGGACCTGCCAGGGTTGATAAATACTTAGTTAACCAGGGAAACTGTGTGAACCATGACTCAAACCACCCTTTTTTGGCCTCTGTCTCTCGTTGACACTCTTCAAGTTGTCCTTTTAATTTACTCATAGATTTTTTTACAACTCCAGAATGGTCAGCATAAACACAACATTCTTCCATCAATGCACAACAAAGGCCCCCTTCTCTCATGAAGAGGAGGTTCAACCCTCGACTGTTCTGTAAAACAACTTCAGAGAGAGAGGTTAAAGATTTCTGCAAAGCTGTGATGGAGGTTTCTAATATCTTTAAGTTTTGGTCTATTGCTGCTTCTAATTGTGTCATTTGTTGTGTCCCATGGACCAAGGCAGTGGTTCTTGTGCCCACCTCTGCAGCAACTCCTATTTCTAATAGGATGGCTAAAGTGAGGGATATATGTTCCCAGTGGAACCGGGTTTTATTTCCCCCTATTTGAATTTCAAATGAACCTGCATCAGGATAAAGCACTCTGGGAAACCTCTGCAACATTACACAATTAATCATATCTGTTGACAATTTCATGAAAACATAAAAAATGTTTAAGTATATAGAATTATACTGGTGTAGGGACAGACAAGGCAAGGCGCCTAAGATAGTACCGAAGACAGGAAACAGTCCTATTTGTTTGCAACCAGATTCAGAGGGCATTACTTCTGTTGTAATCAATAAATCCCCTGAAACCCAAGCTTAGGTAGTTTTAGAATTTTTTACCCAACATGTAAAGGAAGGGGCGCAGAAGTTCACAGTCTGCAGAAGTTCACAAAAAACAGTTTATTTTTCTGTTTTTTTCCTCTGTTCTTGTCAAGTTAAATTTTCAAGGACACCTGGGTTAGGGAGAGCTCTTTCTTCCCTTTAATTTTCACCCTGCCAGTTGTTACCATTGAGCCCAGTTTGTAACTTCTGTATCTTAGAAATGTAGCCATCTCTGTGAATCCCTAGCTCATGGCCAGAGGCCTTGTACACACATTTTGTGAAAAACTAGTAAGGGGGTGTCTACCTTAGGAGTGCAGATTTTTTTAGCCAGTGGCCAAGTAGAACAGGGCAAAACGAAAAGAGAAATTTTATCTACTCTGAAGTCTTTTATAGGGACTCTTTTGCTTTAAGTCCTAAAGTCAGCCATGATGAAGACTTCTGAAGAAGGTCAGATAAGACTTTTCGGTGGGCCTGGTACAGAGGGGGAAGATGGGGTAGGTGGGGCTGAGAGCAGTTCTGAAGATCTGAGAATGAGGAAGGAGAGATGTAAAAGAATAATGGGAAAGGGGTTTGGAATTTTCCTAGCAATAAAAACGTGAGCAGTAGAACAGGTAGAGCAGAGGAGAAGACCAGAGTTAGTATCACTAAAAGCCTGTAAGGGACTTTAAATTCTGAGTAACCTGTTTTCAGTGATGACAAACTTTTAAGTCCATTTTCATTACATCTTGGATAGGGGTCTGAGTGCTCTCCTCAGCTGGTTTGAGATTTGGGTTAGCTGGTAAGAGGACCTGGTGGGATCCGGTGCGGACACTGATAGGAGAAGAGAGGAGGGAGTTGGTGGAGGGGGACTTCATTACCTGCTACCTCAGCAAGTGGTCAATGGTCTGAGAACTGGCAGAGGTTTGGATTTTTGATCTAGTAATTGGAGGGGAGAAATCATGTTGCTGAGGTGAAAGTGACAGCAGAGAGTCTGGAGCAGAAGGCTAAGGGTGAGGATCTATTGGAGAAACATAGGTCAGGATGTGAGCAAAGGAGGGAAAAGGCCTACACATAGGGGAATCTCCTTTCACCCTTTTGAGCATTTGCAGAAGTTAAAAGTGTCACGCAGAATTTGAGGATCTAGAGACCCCACTGTGGGTCATCGGTTTTGGTTATCTAATTGGTAATATGGCCAATGCTGTGTACAGAATTTTTTTCATTGGTTATTCAAAACATTACAAAGATTGCAGAATCACATTAGGTTACACATCCACATTTTTACATAATTCCATAATAGTAACTGTTGTATTCTGCTACCTTTCCAATCCTCTACTATCCCCCCTCCCCTCCCCTTCCATCTTCTCTCTCTACCCCATCTACTGTAATTCATTTCTCTCCATATTTTTTTTCCCATTCCCCTCATAACCTCTTATATGTAATTTTGTATAACAATGAGGGTCTCCTTCCATTTCCATCCAATTTCTCTTTTCTTTCCCTTTTCTCTACAGAATTTGATGAGAAACTTGAGATCCATCAGGCAGTCCCTGTATGCTCACATCCCCATGACTTACAGAAGAAGTCGGCTTTCCCCCTACACAGCCGTAATTTCATGTGGCTTTGATAGTCCACCAGGCAATCATAGTAATCTAGGCTAGCCAACCTGCATCTGGCTCGCTTGTCCCTACATCCATTATGTTTGTTTCCATTGTCTATGGTTCGGAAGGGATTTAATGGAATTTTAGTGGCATCCTCTTCATCAGGGATATCCCAATAGGAAAGACATATAGCCAGCTGATAAATGTCTGGGTGGAGAGATGGTCACTAGTTACCTAAGTGGGCTGTATACGAGATAGACCATACTGCTTTTCCAGTAGTATTTGTGATCAGCCATCGCTGCTGAACGAGCTGATGAGGGTTAGGACTACTGGTGGTCAAGGGGAGAGTCTATAGCTATATCCACACGGCGAATACACAATTTGAAAGGGTTACCAGTCTTTTCCAGTTTCCAGCCAGAGTCTCAACAGGCCGCAGGCTTGAAATGAGAGGTATGGATCCAGGAAATGATTCTGTCTACCTTTACCGCTGTAGGTGTTATAAGTAGCACCTGGTATGGTCCTTTCAAGTGGGGTTCCATGGATGACACCTGATGTCGTCTTACATAGAAGAAGTATCTTACTTGATGTTGATTTGGAGTCCTCTCGTCCCCAGGTTGTTAGGCAGTGGCCATCTGTTTTCACAGGTATCCTGAGTTCTTTCAAGAGCTTTAAGTCTGTCAAGCAAGGGGGTGTGAAAGAAATCATTAGGTCTTAGAGTTGGGGTTAGGTCCCTTACTGGAGGAGGGGCACCATAGAAAATTTCATAGGGGGTGAGGTTAAACAAAGAAACAGAGGGAGTATTTCTTGCATGAAACAGTTCATAAGGCAGTAGCATAATCCAATATTTTATGCCGGTCACTAAGCTTAATTTCGTTATGGTCTCTTTAATGGTTCTATTCATTCATTCTGCCTGTCCTAAACTCGGGGGTCTATAAGCACAATGTAACTTTCAATAAATCCCCAAGGTCCTGGCTAACCCCTGACTTATGTGGGTTATGAACGCCAGTCCATTATAACACCCTATTACTTTAGGCAGGCCGTATCTTGGAAAAATGTCTCCCAGATTCTTCTTCACCACAATTTGCACTGTTTCTTTTTTTTCTTTTTTTTCCTTTTCTTTTTTTTTTTGGGGGGGGGAAGGCTTCAATCCATCTGAAAATGTATCTACAAAGACTAGGAGATATTTAAGTCCATAACTTGCTGGCTTTATTTCAGTAAAGTACACTTCCCAGAATTGTCCTTGTCTGGTTCCTCATAGGTGCTTTCCTACAGGAAGCTTGGAAGGATAAGAATTAACCATTTGATGGACCTGACAGGCTTTTGTTAACCATTCAGTTATTTCCTTTAACTGTGAGTCGGTTAGTGGAAAACTCTGTTCTTGATCCTTCATGAATGAATGTAGTTTCTTTAAACTAAGGTGAGTGATTTGGTGTACATTATCTACTGACATAGTTAGAGCTGTGAATATAGGAGTTTTTACTGAAGGATTTAGAAATTCCACTTGGGGGCCTTCAGGGTTAAAAGTTATTTTGGCCTGGAGCTTGGTGAGCAGAACTCTGCCCATCAATGTGGCCGGGCATTCTGGAATTACTAGGAACAAGTGACGGATTTTTCCTTTCCCCTGGTCCCAGGTCCTCTTAGTTGTCCAAGCCCGATATTTACTGCAATTAGCCCCTTGAATTAGAGACCTTTTATTTGATAGAGGGCAAAATGGGGCCTTAATGGCTGAGTATATTGCCCCTGTATCCACTTCAATGTTTACTGGGGTGCCCTCCACTTCAAAAGTTAACCTGAGCTCGGGGAGGGGATCTGATCCCCAACTTTCTTAGTCATCCTCAAGAGTCAGAATGGCTGGCTGGCGAGGCTGTCTCTTTCTAGGGCTCTCTTTGGCCCAGTGTCCTTTTTCTTTACAGTAGGCACATTGATCTGAGGCCAGGGGTGGCCTCTAGTTTGGGCCCAGGTATCCCTTCCTGTCTCCATGTTTCTTATTTCTGGCCTATTTGTTGTTGTGACCAGGACCTTAGTCAATTCCTTAGTCTGTCTTTTGTTTCTTTTATCCTCCCTTTGCTTCCTTATCTTCCTCAGTTTCTCTCGTATAGTGTACTTTTTTGGCTTCGCTGACTAAATCTCTCAAAGTCATATCTTGTAATCCATCTAAGTGTTGTAACTTTCTTTAAATATCCAGGGCAGCTTGCCCAATAAAGGCCATCATGACAGATGCCTTTTGAGCCTCTGCCTGAGTATCAAAAGGAGTATATCTCCTATATGCCTCCATAATTCTCCCTAGAAACATAGAGGGAGATACGTCAGGCTCTTGAATAAACTCTATTACCTTGGCCAAATTAGTTGGTCGCCTAGCAGCCACTAAGATACCCGCTATTAGAGCCCGGAGATAAGTGGACAGATGCTCCCTACCTTCAAAGGTATTGGGGTCCCTGTTTCATCGATTCTAGGGAAAGCCGGGTTGAATATGTTGGGAAGTTGTGTCAGTCACCCACCTGGTATGAGGATATTATTTTCTAGCTTCCAGGAGGATTCTCTTTTGTTCCTCTGTCATGAAGAGAGTCCCTAGGTGTTGTTGGCAGTTATTCCAAGTAGGCTGGTGTGAAAACATCTATGAATCAACCACACCTGAGAGACGAGTGGGGTCCTCGTTAAAAGGGGGATTGTTATTTTTCCAGTTATATAGGTCTGAAGAGGAGAAAGGCCAATACTGGTAGGCTTGCATTTTTTTCCCATGGCCATCATCAATCATTGGCACATAGGGACAGAGGGGGAGCATCACGGGAGTTCCAGGGTTTTCAATCATTCATTGCCGGTGAGTTCCTTTAGCCGGGCCAGGTTCCTCCAGGGGAGGAGGGGCTGTGTGTGCCACGGGGGAGTTTTCTGGAGGGTGCTGGACTGGCTTAGCTTCCTCCAATGGCGGAGAGGCTGAGTCAGCAGCAGGGGAATCACTTAGAGGGTGTTGGGGGTTGGGAGACCAGGGCAAGGGATAAGGAGAAGGATGAGAGTCCAGTAGAGTTAAATCTTGTGACTTAGGCAGAAAAGAGGGTGGAGGAGGAGGAGGAGCAGAGGGTTTGAGAGATTGTGGGGGAAAGATTAGGAGCGGGGGCAGGGGCAAAGAAAGGCTTCACCCATGGAGGAGATTTGCAGAGGTAATGCCGGGTTAAGATATATGGCTTTTGATCTGGATGGCTATGTGGCCCTTCCTGAAAGACAATATCTCTGACTTTTTAAATTAGTGAGAAGTAGAAAAATCCTTCTCAGGGCCATCCAAATCCAAAGGTGGGCCATTCTGAGGCACAGAGAGTCTGCCAGGTCCAGCGGTTTACTGAACAAGAAAGATTCTGAGCCCTTAAGCGGAATTTGGTCCAGTGATCAAGGGTCAGGGACAGAGGCATTGAATTGCTCTTTCCCATAATGAAAAATGCACAAACAGTAAAAGCAATGACACATGACACAGACAAGACAAGACAATAAAGACAGGCAATGGACGTCCAACACTGAGACGAGGACTGAGTAGCCGGCAATACCTGATGGGCTGGCAATACCGAATCTGAAACAAAATATCACTGAGTTGAGGAGACTATTGTTCCTCGATTTTCAGAGTCCTCTGGGGTGTCCCTCAGGGTGGTGGCCTGTGGCTCTGTGACACATCTGTCAGCCACCGTGAGAGAGAGCTCACGCTCTTTATTGACAGCCATTTTGCCAAGACCTAACCTGAAACCTGACATCAGAAAGAGGCACCTTACAAATCCCGAGAGGAGCCTGTTGGGGTCTCTCGTCCGCTGCTGCCAGAACTCGGTGGAACCTCCATATGTAAAGGTCGGACGAGTGTCAGGCGAAGAGACCTCCAAGATACTGTCTCATGCAAAAGCAAAGGGTTTATTGGGGGTCCAGCATGCTGGGGCTCAGAGCTCACTTAAATAGAGCAGAGAGTCCTGAGAACAGCTTAAACAGGGCTTATATACTTTCCTTGGGGAGGGCAGGGAGGGAAGTTAAGTATACAGAAAAACATGAAGAGACAACTACCTATTTTACTAACTTTTCACTAACGACTATACTTTGCCAGATTTCCTAATGTCTCTATTGATATCTATTTTCCTACATATTTTTCCCAGTTCATCATTGTGACTGACTCTTCACATGTGCTGACATTTACATTTACTCTATACCCGAAAAGCTATAGCTAAAGAACTTTTGGTGCAAATTCTATACTCACTCTCCTTTCTAAACTACCGACTATCTTCTTAATCTTACCGACTATCACTTTTTGACTGGATGTTATCTGTGACAATCAATCATCCAAGGCACAAGGTCCAATGCAATTGTATATCGATGTACCTGAGACATCTGTGCAGAAAATAAATCAAAGCTAAGTATCACAATCAAGGTCCTAAAACACTTCTGGGTTTTAAATCTTACCTAGATTTCTGTTTTCATACTTATATTTTACCTATATATTCTTGTAATTATCACAGGTTATCAATACCATTATTCATCCAGCTGAATGATTCCTAACCCAAATCAAACCTGTTATTAACCCTAACCATTCACTGTTGCCTCAATCTAACTTTACAGAAGAGCAGGGACAGAGATGGTCTTACAATACAAAAATGTAGGATTCCTTCCAACTACTGAGAAACTCAAAGGTCCATGCAAAAATGATCCCTGCAGAAGTTGTAGGCAGCTATGTAGGAACTGAGAAAGCAAAAGTCATCTTCCATTGTAAAAAACCTGGTCAGGATGAAGAAATGTGTCTGAATCAGCCTCTGTCTTCTTAATTTAGAGAAGAAGGACCAAACCAGGCCTGTGTTGAGAGCTGTTCCCGGGTGCCTATGGTTGATATACCATTCTAAGTTGTGAAAGTGTCACAGGAAGTAGGGGCAGCCTCCATTTCATGGGACCCTTTGAAACAACTGTTAGGACAACGTGGTTGCCAAGGCAGTGACCTTATTCAATTCCTGAAGGAAGTGACCTCACCTAACATCCTTAGTGACAGAACTCTCTGAACTTGGGATCCAGGAAGCCAGTCACCCAAATCCAGTCCCAGTCTCACTCCCAGGGGTCTCAATTTCTTGGATTTACCAAGGACAGATTTAGTCTTTCTTGGTACCTACTGATGTGAGGATGGCCAAATGCCAGAAAGCTCTGAAAAGTCGCCTTTACTGAGAAAGCAGGTATTGGATCACCACTGGCTCCTCAGTACTTCACAATGTTGACCAAAGAGACCAGATCTGAGACAGGACAGGCCATTTTGGGGGAAGAAAATATGACCCACAATCAGAGAAACTCTGGATAGTCACAGACCTACTTTGGGGAAGGAGGTGCCTTTTTGGGTGTGGGTGTTTGTTTGTGGATTTGTCTCATGTTCTCAGAATAGGTAGGAAAGTCGGTATTTTGGTTTGGTGTAGACTGTTTCGAGTAAGTCGTTTGACAAGGCGAGTGTTTCTATGTCTGTGTATCCCACGGTGTCCATGGTTGTAGACATTAGAAAAGAGAATGCATCAATTGATATGTCCTGTCTAGTTGAAAACTTCCCAGCATTCATCCTGCCCAATTTATGAATGGATTTCAGCTTGCCTTATCGATGGGCAACACTTGTTATCTTTCAAAGTTTCTGCTTTCTTCCTGAATTCTGGCCACTTTCCAGAATAGGCTCATGGTTTTGTGTCCAATATATGTACCACTTCCAAGCCCTGTGACATCATCATGTACTGGATAGCTGAAGGGAATGGCGAGCATCTCAGAAAACTCTGATACCAGTGTGATCAGGATAGTCTCAGTGGAAAAACCCTGCTTTGGGCCTTTTAATTACCAATTGTTCTGCTGCCCTGAATGTCTGAAAGGTCTTTGCCTCAGGCCACCCCTTTTTGATGCCTGAAAAAAACTGTTTTCACATGGAAATGAATGGGCATCACCTGAAACTTTTTGCTTAATTCCTTTGGAAAGGATGTGTCTGAATCAGCCTTTTGGCCCTGTGTGAGGCTTAGGCTTAGATTCTCAGCACCTGATGGATCTAAAGAAAGATCCCATGTGTGCATCCAAAACCAAAATAGCCAAAAGAGCAGTCATTCTGTATGAAGTCTCTCCCCTTCCTTTGTGAGGTTCCAGACCTACATCAAGTTAGAATAGGAATGCTTTGGGTCAAATAATTTCTTCAAAGCCCTGCAGAGGCTAGCCCATAGGTGCTTGGGTTTCCTCATGTCTCCAATTCAGACAAAGAATCTAAACCCCACAGTCAGTAGTCCTCAAATTGGAGAAGCAGAGAAGTATTAACAGCAGGCCTATGTGATCACACCAGGTTCACAGGAAGGGTTCCAAGCCACCCTGATTATAGGCAAATTACGGGCAAGGGAGATTATTTTGGAGACTGTCTTGGTCTGCGCCCCTCATCGAAACTTCCAACCAGAGGTTATGAAGAGTGTTTATATGAAATATCATGAGGACCATGTGGGAGTGTGTTGGTTTTAATTGTGGTCATTTGTGTGGTGGTTGGAAGAGATGACTGGGTCCACCTTGACATGATCTCTGGTGTGATTCCCCTAAGAGACTGAGTTCTGGAACTGACCTCAGAGAAGTATTGCCATGAATTGTGTTGGGATGTTAAGAGACTACGCATGAGAGTCGCCCTTGGAAACTGAGATGTATGCCCAGGTTGTATTTCCACAAAGCACTGGGAATCACAGCCAAGATATCACATGATTTTATTCTGAAAGACTTGGCAGCCATAGTTGAGAGTCAAAACACACATGGACCTCACATTGTAGACATCAATGGGCCTGGATTCACGTGACCATTTAGCCACTCTTTGGGAAGCCTTGCCTGTGAGAATTCTCCATTGTCTTTCATTGACATGAGCTTCCTCAAAATTTAATGGTTCTGGATTGATTTGAAACGCACAGTGCCTCCAACTTCATCTTTCAAAAATGGCTAGATAAATACCAAGAAATTTTTGAAATTCCCATGACCAGGTGGCACTGGAGAACCTTTGGATCTCCTGTTGCTGATCATGGGTATACCAGACAGTGCCTTGATTGACTGGGTTTCATGAAAATGGTGTAGAACAGAGATGCCAATAAATTGGAGGCTGCTGAGTACTGGGCCAAGAGCAGTAGTGGGCAGGTGTGTGATAAAACATTTGTGGTGGGGCCATGTGGATCTGCCATTAGCTTCCAAGTGTCTTGTGACTGACATGGTGCAGCAAGCAGTCCCTTCTATGTAAAGGCATCTTGTAATATTGAGAAGTTTCAGGGCAAGTTTCAGAATCAAGTTGCTATGGTCAATGGGGCAAGCTATGTGGGATAGAAGCATGGTTGGTGCATTGTCCTAGAGAAACTGACCCACCACACGTGACAGAACTCCCTCCAGCACTGTTACCCAGTTGACCTCTTTGTATTTTGTGAAGCAAATACCAAACTCCCAGTGAAGCCGCAAGAAACACCATGAAAATTTTAGGATCACAAAATGGCTTCAGAGTCCACACGGGGAGACACTTAGACCCCAGTGGCCACAGTTTAGCTACAAATAGCAAATTCAGCACTGCTGCTCATGTTCAGTGGAAAATAAGAAACAATGTCCTCCTGATCACATAGATGCAGACCCACCTTTATTGGTCTCACTAGAAACGAAGATAAAGCACTTGACAACAACATATGTTTCAAGTGCCCAACCTCAGAGGCAGTTCCACAAGAAGTCTTTAGGCCAGAAGAGCTCCAGTGTGTGGAGTGTTTACCCTGTCCCTTACTTTTGGAAACTCCTTAGCATATTCCATTCCAGATATATATTCACAGATTTTCTAACTCTTCTCTAATTTTGTCTTAATTGGGGAGTAGGTAATGTCAAGCCATTGTTCTGGATGACAGTGGGAACAATTTTTTTGTAGCACATATTTGCGTACACATTGGATTCATTTTACAATTTTCCAGTCAAAATAGTGAATCCCTCACACTAACCCCTACGCTACTAAACTCTGACTACTAATCATAATATGATGGAGAATAATAACCCAAACAGAATTGAAATACAAGCAGTTCAGAGGAGGCATCGTGTATAGTTGGACTTGCCTTTTGCATTATATAGGGTAGGAGTTATGAATCTAGTCAATTATTTGGTTGAAAGAATTCACCATGTTTTTTTAAAGTTAACAAATATGTGAATTCCTGTCTCCCTTTCTCTGTAGCCTGTTTAGCACATGTAATTTTATATGCACATATAGAATCATACCTGGTATCACACGTATATTTTTGGTGAGGTGGCTGACTTGGCATATAGAAATTGTGAGAAGATATCACTCCTTCTAAAAGCTGTTGAACTGAGAAGATATCACTCATTCTAAAAGCTGTTGGAACTGAGAATTCAACCTATGGGTGATCCTCCTATTTGAATAGCATTATACATAAATCCATGTTCAGTAAAATGAATATTTTTGAATCTGTGGATGATATGTATTTCATGATGAATTTCGATTGGCATATATAATGCTACTTTTTAATGTCTCTCTGGGTGTGTCTGTGTATATATATATATATATATATATATATATATATATATATCTCCTCCAGATTTTTCAAAATATGAAATATATGTGTCTTATTATGCACTCCCAAATTTCATTCATATTCATGTATGTGGATTGATAATCTACTTTTCAAAAGATTATTCTCAGAAATATTCATCCACCTGAAATACATTTTGGTTTACTAGTACTGAAAACTATCTTCAGTAAATGTTGCATAGAAATCCTAATATTTTGACATTGCAAGATGGCCATGAATAGAGTGCATCACACCCTTTGTACTGCGCCACATCACATGTGAATAAGGAGTTAGAATGACGAAAATGTATCTTGTTAGGATCTTACAGAAAAATGGGTGTGCCTGGAACCTAGAAGAATGATTTCCACCACCAAGGTCCGGTAATTGAGTCTCAAACAAGAGCCAACTATGCGACCGAAGATCTGGGGTGACTGAACCATGCGGCCCGTGCCATGGCTACAGACGGCAGGCCTCCACCGAGAAGCGACCAGCATGCAGGAAGAAACGTTGCTGCGGATTCTGTGGAATCCGGCTGGCTCACCAGCCACTGAGCCCAGGGCTGAGTTCGGGATTTCAGATGGGGAAGAAAGCGCTACAGTTCTATCCCCCACAACCGAAACTCCATCGAGGAAACCAACGGCCACCATCTTGGAGAGCTGAAGTATCCACCGCCACTCTCCGACAGATTGCAACAACAAAATAGGTGTGTGTTACTCAGCTTATCTCCCATACAGCAGGTAATTTGCAAAAATTCTCTCTTAGGCTTTCCGGAGAAAGCCTTCATAAAGACGGGGGGAAAATTAGTGGCACCTGACCTTCAACTTCCCCTCCTATCACCGGTGAAAACGAAACTTGTCTAGCCAGCGCAATGGGTGGGGCAAGCGGAAAAAATCAAAACAATAGAGTGCCAGGGTTCCCAATAGACACCCTCCACACCCAAGAAACGGCAGGCAAAGAGTACAGTTTGAGCTGCCGAGAGGCATCACTCAGGGGAAATCTGGTGTAGCAGGGGAAATCAGGACTCGCAGAGGAAACCAGGGTACTAGAGGACAGACCCGCGTGACTAGGTGGCTGGAGAACGCCTGCCCACCAGCAACCAATCACCCGCTGGCTGCCTGCGCAATTGGGCAGCTAGAGATCACCCGCCCGCCGGTGACAGCCCATTCGCTGATTGCACGACTGGATGGCTGGAGACCGCCCGCCTGCCAGCGACCGGGTGGTGAAACCAACCAGAGACAGTCCAGTCCCACCCCCCCCATTCAAACACCCCGGCAAGGAGCCTGGGGCCCGCCATAGCAGACAGGTGACATCACTGGAGCTCAGCTGTCGGAAATCCTTCCAAGCAGAATCCACTTTTGCAGGCATAGTCTACAAACACAAAAGAGAGACAACAGAGATATACAAAACCAAAACAAATCTATTGAAGAGAGCAGAAACACAGCAATCAAATAGAGCTGAAAAGTAATGTGAACATCATGAAAAAAACAAGGGAAAAAAAGGTGTGCAAAAAATGCAGGACAACTAAATTCTACAGGAGGACCGAGAAGCATCAGAAATAAGGATAGGGAAAAAAACTCAAGGCATACCTAACTCAGATGGAAAGGAATATTAGAGAAGACATGAGGCAGCAAGTCCAAGCAATAAAAGTATATTTTGAAAATCAAATAAACAAACAAATTCAAATGGCAAAGAACGAGCTTTACCAGGAGATAGAGACCTTAAAAAGAAATATCAAACAGTAATCCTAGAAATGCAGAAAACTATAAACCAAATTAAAAACTCAAACGAAGAATATTAAAAATAGACTAGATCAATTAGAAGTTAGAACATCAGATAATGAAGACAAAGTTTATCAACTTGAAAAGAATAGAGTAAACACAGAAAAGATGCTTAAATCCCATGAGCAATCTATTCAAGAGATATGGGATGTCATAAAAAAACAAATTTGAGAGTCATCGGGATAGAAGAAGGCATAGAGATTCAAACCAAAGGAATGGACAACATATTAAATGAAATATTTCTAGAAAATTTCCCAGAGATGAAAGATGGAATGAATTGCCAAATCCTGGAAGCCTACAGGACCCCAAGCATTCAAAACCATAATAGACCAACTCCAAGACAAATAATTATGAAGAAGGCCAGAACAAGGACATACAGAACAAAGAGAGAATATTAAAAGCTACGAGAGAAAGTAGGCAGATTACATTCAGGGGTAAACCAATTAAGTTAACGACTGATTTTTATCACAAACTTTGAAAGCAAGAAGATCCTGGAAAAAAGTATTTCAAACGCTCAAAAATAATGGATTCCAACCAAGAATACTGTATCCAGCAAAATTAAGCTTCAGATTTGACAATGAAATTTAAGTCTTTCACGATAAACAAAAGCTAAAAGAATTCACAGCCAGAACACCAGCAGTGCAAAGCATTTTGAGCAAAATACTACAAGAAGAGGATTTGAAAAGTAATGCCTGAAACTAGCAGCGGGAGGTATCTCAGTAAAGGGAGAGGAAAATAACCAAAAAGTAAAAACTAACCAAAATAAATAAATAAATAAATAAATAAACATGACTGGAAGTACAAATCATATTTCAATTGTAACCTTAAATGTTAATGGCCTAAACTCACCAATCAAGAGACATAAGCTAGTAACCTTGATCAAAAAAGAAAAAATCCAACAATATGCTGCCTTCAGGAGACTCATATGATAGGTAAAGACATACAGAGGCTGAAATTAAAAGTTTGGGAAAAATCATACCACTCACATGACCCTCGGAAGCAAGCAGGAGTGGCCATACTCATATCAAATAAAATCAACTTCAAACCTACGTTAATCAAAAGGGATAAAGAAGGACACTATATACTGTTAAAAGGAACCTTGCAGCAACAATGCATAACCATTATCAATTTGTATGCACCAAACAATTGAGCTGCAACACTCATAAAACAAACTCGCCTCAAGTTCAAGAGTCAAATAAACTACAACACAATAATTATGGGTGACTTCAACACACCGCTCTAGCCATTAGACAGATCCTCTAGACAAAAACTGAATAAAGCAACTATAGAATTCAACAGCAAAATCAGTAACCTAGACTTCACCGACATATATAGAATATATCAACCATCAAAAAGTGGATACACGTTCTTCTCAGCAGCACATGGATCCTACTCAAAGATAGACCATATATTATGCCATAGGGCAATTCTTAGTAAATATAAAGTCGTGGAGATAATACCATGCACCATATCTGATCATAATGGAATGAATCTGGAAATCAATGATAAAAGAAGGAAGGAAAAATCCTACATCACATGGAAAATGAACAACATGCTACTGAATGATCAATGGTTTACAGAAGACATAAAGGAGGAGATAAAAAAAATTCGTAGAGACAAATGACAATACAGACACAACACACTGGAATCTATGGGACACAATGAAAGCAGTTTTAAGAGGGAAATTCATTTCTTGGAGTTCTTTCCTCAAAAAAAAAAAAAAAAGAAAAGAAAAAAACAGGAAATAAATGAACTCACACTACACCTCAAAAACCTAGAAATGGAAGAGCAAAACAACAGCAAATGTAGTAGAAGACAAGAAATAATTAAAATTAGAGCAGAAATCAACGAAATTGAAACAAAAAAAACTTTGAAAATATTGATAAAAATAAAGTTGGTTCTTTGAAAAAATAAATAAGATTTATAGACACTTAGCCATGCTAAGGAAGAGAAGAAAAGAGAGAACTGAAATTACTAACATACGGGATGAAAAAGGCAATATCACAACAGACACTACAGAAATAAGAAGATAATTAGAAAGTATATGGAAACCCTATGTTCCAATAAAATAGATGATAGTGAAGATATCAATAAACTTCTTAAGTCATGTGATCGGCCCAGATTGAGTCAGGAAGACAGACACAATTTAAACAGAACAATAACAAAGGAAGAAATTGAAGAAGCCATCAAAATACTACCAACCAAAAAAAGCCATGGACCGGATGGGTATACAGCGGAGATCTACATAACCTTCAAAAAGGAATTAATACCAATACTTTTCAAGCTATTTCAAGAAATAGAAAAAGAAGAAACTCTTCCAAATTTATTCTATGAGGCCAATATCACCCTGATCCCAAAACCAGACAAAGACACTTCAAAGAAAGAAAACTACAGACCAATATCTCTAATAACCTTGGATGCAAAAATTCTCAATAAAATCTTGGTGAATCGAATGCAAAAGCATATCAAAAAAATTATGCACCATGATCATGTAGGATTCATCCCTGGGATGCAAGGCTGGTTCATTATACGGAAATCAATAAATGCTATTCACCACATCAATAGACTTAAAGACAACAAACATATGATCATCTCGATAGATTCAGAAAAAACATTCGACAAAGTTCAGCATCCCTTTATGTTGAAAACACTAGAAAAACTATGGATAACAGGAACTTACCTCAAGATTGTAAAAGCTATATATGCTAAACCTCAGGCTGGCATCATCCTAAATTCAGAAAAGCTGAAGGCATTCCCTCTAAAATCTGGAACAAGAGGGATGCCCTCTATCACCACTTCTATTTAATTCAGTTCTTGAAATACTAGGCATAGCAATTAGACAGACAAAAGAAATTAAAGGCATAAAACTAGTAAAAGTAGAACTTAAATTATCGCCATTTGTGAATGACATGATAATATATTTAACAGACCCAAAAGGGTCTACAGAGGAACTGCTAGAGTTAATAAATGAATTCAGCAAAGTGGCAGGATATACAATCAACTCGCATAAATCAAAGGCATTGCTGTATATCAGCAGCAAAACTTCAGAAATGGAAATGAGGAAAACCACTCCGTTCAAAATATCCTCAAAGAAAATAAGATAATTGGAAAAACAATAAAATAGTTGGGAAACAACCTAACGAAAGAGGTGAAAGATTTATAAATGAAAACTACAGAACCCTAAAGAGATAGAAGATCTTAGAATATGGAAAAATATACCCAATTCATGGATAGGCAGAACTAACATCATCAAAATGGCGATATTACCCAAATTCTCTACAGGTTTAAATTGATGCCAATCAAAATCCCAACGAAATTTCTTGTAGAAATGATAAAGCAATCATGAAATTCATATGGAAAAACAAAAGACCCAGAATAGCAACAGCAATTCTAAGCAGGAAGTTTGAATCTGGAGGTATAGCGATACCAGAGTTCAAACTGTACTACAAAGCAATAGTAACAAAAACAGCATGGTACTGGTACCAAAACAGGCAGGTGGACCAATGGAACAGAATAGAGGACACAGAAACCAATCCACAAAATTACAACTTTCTTATATTTGATAAAAGGGGCTGAAAACCTGCAATATACGAAGGATAGCATATTCAACAAATGGTGCTAGAAAAATTGAAAATCGATATGCAACAAAATGACACTGAATCCCTTTCTCTCGCCAAGCAAGGAAGTTAACTCAAAGTGGATCAAGGAGCTAGATATCAAATCAGAGACACTGCATCTGATAGAAGAAAAAGTTGGCTACGATCTTCATACTGTGGGGTCGGGCTCCAAATTCCTTAATAGGACACCCATAGCCCAAGAGTTAATAACAATAATAAATTAATGGGACTTACTTAAACTAAAAAGTTTTTTTTTTCTCAGCAAGAAAAACAATAAGAGAGGTAAATAGAAAACCTACATCCTGGGAACAAATTTTTACCCCTCAAACTTCAGATAAAGCCCTAATATCCAAAATATACAAAGAACTCAAAAAATTAAAAAATAAGATAACAAATAACCCAATCAACAAATGGGCCAAGGACCTGAACAGACACTTCACAGAGGAGGACATACAATCAATCAACAAGTACATGAAAAAATGCTCACAATCTCTAGCAGTCAGAGAAATGCAAATCAAAACCACCCTAGGATACCATCTCACTCCAGTAAGATCGGCAGCCATTAGGAAGTCAAACAACAGTAAGTGTTGGCGAGGATGTTGGGAAAAGGGGACACTTGTACACTGCTGGTGGGACTGTAAATTGGTGCAGCCAATTTGGAAAGCAGTATGGAGATTTCTGGGAAAGCTGGGAATGGATCCACCATTTGACCAAGATATCACCCTTCTTGGACTATTCTCTGAGGATTTTAAAACAGCGTACTATTGGGATACTGCCACATCAATGATCATAGCGGCACAATTCACAATAGCTATACTGTGGAACCAACTTAGATGCCCTTCAATAGATGAATGGATAAAAAAAAATGTGGAATCTACACACAATAGAGTATTACGCAGCACTAAAAAATTACAAAATCATAGAATTTGCAGGGAAATGTATGGCGTTAGAGCAGAATATGCTAAGCGAAGCTAGCCAATCCTTAAAAAACAAATGCCAAATGTCTTCTTTGATATAAAGAGAGCAACTAAGAACAGAAAGGGAGGAAGAGCATGAGGAAAAGATTAACATTATACAAAGATGAGTGGGGGGAGAGAAAGGGAGAGAGAACAGAAAGCATATGGAAATGGTAGGATAACCTCAATGATACACAAAATTACACATAATAGGTTGTGAGGGGAAATGGGAGGGAAATAATGGAGAGAATTAAACAACAGCACATGAGGTAGAGAGGGAAGATGGGAGGGGAGGGGAGGGGGGATAGTAGGGGATAGGAAAGGTAGAAGAATACAACAGTCACTAATATGCCATTATGTAAAAATGTGAATGTGTAACCAAAGTGTTTCTGCAATTCTTATTTGGGAGAAAAATGGGAGTTCGTAATCCAAATGAGAAAAATGTATCAAAGATGATATATCATGAACTTTGTAATGTTTTGAACAACCAATAAAAATAAATAAATAAATAAATGTTTAAAATTGAGTGGGAAGAAATCAGCTAAAAAAGTGTTGAGATGCATTCATTTTCTAAGCAGAAACTTTGTTTTGTGTAGTTGTAACTATCACAAATTTATTTTACCAGAAATTTGGCTTTTGAAAATGCACATAAATTGAGATTAAATGATAATTAACCTACCTTCATGAAAAATTCATAGCATTTCCTATATTTTTCATATTTCACTTTTTTAGTTAATATTTTGTCATGGACCAGGTCTAGCCTTAGGCTATTCTTCCAGAATACTACCTCATCTGACAAGTTTGTACAATGTGTTGGATTTTTCTTTTCATCTTTTATTTAATTGTTTCTAGCTAATAATGTGTATTTCTCCTTATCTTTATTTGGACATACATACCCAACTATATCTTTGCATTTTATGTTTTTACTGGGGAAGAGACTCATCAAAAGCTCTTTGTTATATGTATTAACAATCAAACATTCAGAGCATGCAATTATTCTTAATTTTGCATGAAAATATCTTTGCACTATTTTTCTTATAAAGATTTAGAATTATTAATAATGTCCCTGCTGTAATAAGTAACTACTTACAAGAAGAATGAAACAATTGACTTTATATCAATTATGAATATGAAAAGTACTAAAATAAATATTTGGCAATTAATACACAATTGATAGAAATTGAAATCACGAGAAAGCCATTTAAAATGTCAGTGCATATGGTTCTTAAATAATAGGTTTTTTAAAAAATTTTTCTCTAATTCTTAAGATATATTATGCCATATTATCGCTTAATGTGATATAAAACCTTAAATTATCAGTATAGATAAATAAGAAAGAAACCTGTTTACTTAAATATGTTTAATTGATTTTCACTGTAAGATGTTAATTCTGGAAGACTTGAGAATTAAGAAAGATATGATCTATATTATATCTAACAGGCTAATCAAAGTACTTTTAAATATAAATGTATATATACATATATAATATATGTAATGCATATGCATGAATATAGATACATATATATAATAAATGTATAGTGATATATCTATCAGGTGATTATAATTTTAACATTTTCTCAAGAAAAAAGAATGACTATAAAAAACAGTCTTAAATTTAAATTTCATAGCAAGATACTGTTTGTAATGACATGAGAGAAAAATTGATATGGATGGAAAATGAAAAAGGATGAGAGAGAAAGGGGAAAATGAGGAAGAAAGTGAGTAAAGAAGAGGGAGAGGCATATTCGATGTTAAGAAAAAAGTGGAGGGGCTGGGTTTGTGGCTCAGTGGTAACATGATTGTCTAGCATGTGTGAGGCACTGGGTTCTATTCTCACCACCACATAAAAATAAACAAAATGAAGGTCCATCAACAACTGAAAAATAAAAAATAAAAAAGTAGAAATATTACCAAAATTCCAAGCTTTTTTGAATGTTAAATAAAAAACAATATGTTACATAAACTTATGTAATTTCTAGACTCCCCAAAATAGTCATTAAATGTTAGATCATTAGTGCTATAACTAAAAATCCATTGTTCCTTCCTCTACATTCTGTGGCATGCTAGTACTAAAATAAATTGTACTATAACACCAAAAAAAAAAAAGCCAAATCATAATATTTCTACAGTAACTGACCCGAGTTTAACATCAATGCAAGTAGATTCCTATGGGACATGATGTGCATTTTGACGTTCATTTTTATTCAACACTGGAACATTACTATTTCTTCAGTTTATGCACATAATAGGATACATATTTCATCTACAATTTAGCAAATTTATACGCATTTGTTTAACTTCAAATCACTTCCTGCTTCAGTACTCATGTATTCCTCCATGTTTATTGACTGCTCTTTTCATGAGACTTCTTTACAAACACATTATTATCGATTTCCATTATCATATTTGAAGCAAAACACCCGTCATGATAAACCATAACCCTAATATTACCATTAAATGTATAAGTGGTTGGAAAGAATGATTGTATATCAATATAAGATTTCTTACTTAGTTACAGATATCAATTCAATCCATTATTTAAAGTGGAACCAGTTATATTATTTATTCACAGTATGGTCTATTCATGTATTATCTCTATATTCATAGACACAGGGTACACCTCTTTGTACCCCCAATACTAATTTATACGTCTTCAAAATATTGCTCCCAGAAATGGTGGAACAAATACATGTAACCTGATCTACATATACATTTAATCACAGTAATATTCTGAACAGCAAAATGCAAAGTTCACACTTATGATTGTACCATACCTAAATGGAAAGTGAACATGGATTACTAAAAACATCCATGTCCAGGTTGCCTAATGATCTCAAATGAAAATCTTATTGGTGACTACATATTTGTTTCTTCCAAAGATTATATATTCAAACTCAACCCTGTTGAATATGTCTAAAGCTGTCACTCACTTTACACTTTGAATGATTTTGTAATGTGTCTATTGATATCTGCTTTCCTACATATTTTCCCCAGTTCATCATTGTGACTGAATCTTCACATGTGCTATCACTAACATTCACTCTCTAACCGAAACCCTATTGCTAAAAAACTTTGGTCCAAATCCTATATTCACTCTTCTTCCTAAACCTACCTACTGTCTTCCTAATCCTACCGACTATCCCTTTCTGACTGGATGTTCTCTTCTACATTCTGCACAGATGTCTCAGATAAATCGATATACAATGGCATAGGACCTTGTACCGAAAGTAATTCAATGCTAAGTATCCCAATCAAGGACCCAATGACCTTCTGGGCTTCAATTCTTACTTAGATTTCTCTTTTCGTTCATATATTTCACCTCTATATTCTTATAAATATCGCAGGTTCCCAATACCATTGTTCATCGAGCAGAATGGTTCCTAACCAAAATTGAAAATGTTATTAACACTAACCATACACTGTTCCCTCAATCTAACTTTACAGAAAAGCAGTGACAGTGTTGGTCTTACAATACAGGAATGTATGGGATCTTCCACCTGATGAGAACCTCAAAGGTATGTGCAGAAATGATCCCTGGAGAAGATGTAGGCAGCTATGAAGGACCTGAGAGAGCAAAAGTCATCTTCCATGGAAAACAATATGGTAGGATGAAGTTTGGTGTCTGAATCAGCCTCTGTCTTCTTAATGTAGAGAATACGGACCAAACCAGGCCTTATGGAGAGCTGTTCCTGAGAGCCTATGGATTATATCCCATTGTAACTTATGAAAGGGTCACAGGAAGTAGGGGCAGCCTCCATCTAAAGGGACCATAAGAAGCAACTGTTAAAACAAAGTGGTTGCCAAGGCAGTGATCTTATTCAGTTCCTGAACGAAGTGACCTCACCTCACTTCCTTGGTGTTGGAACTCTCTGAACTTGGGATCCAGGAAGCCAGGCACCCCGAGCCAGTCCCAGTCCCAGTCCCAGTTGTCTCACTTGTTTGGATTTACCAAGGACAGGGTCAGTCTTTCTTGGTACCTACTGATTTGAAGATGTCCAAATGCCAGAAGAGCTCTGAAGAGGGGCCTTTCCTGAGAAAGAAGGTAGTGGCTAACCGCTGGTTCCTGTCAACTTCACAGAGTTGGCCAAGGAGACCAGATCTGAGAGAAGACAGGCCATTTCGGAGGAACATAGTATGGCCCAGCAGTCAGAGAACACTCCGTATAGTCACAGACCTACTTGGGGGAAGGAGGTGCCTTTGTGGGTGTGGTTGTGGGTTTGTGGTTTGGTCTCATGTTTTGAGAATAAGATTTTTTCAGATATCAGCTCCGGAGCCCAGGAATTAGTTCTCATTGGGGCTAAGGTTCCCCACCAGCGAGATTTGAAATTGGCGCTGGCTGCAGAGTTAACAAGGGCGGGGACTTTTCACGCCACTGCAGAAAAGAAGAAGGTAGGAAGAAGAAGTCCTTAGGCTCCATGTTGGGGTTTTTCTCTGGGGTATGGCTGCCATTTATACTTTTCTTAACATTCCTCCCTTTTTGCTTTCTTAGAAATTGGGGTGTTGTTTGTCATTTCTGGCTGCTTCCTGCTGTGTAGGGGTGCTGTGGGGCCTAGAAAGGGAGGTGGATGAATGCTCGGGGGGCAGGTCTGGGGATATCATGGCAGCCAGAAATAAAACCCAGTGGTATAGATATCTACTTCAGTAGGGGTAAAGTCTATGAAAGTTCCCTGATGCCACAAGTTGTCGATGGCATGAAACCAGTCCTGGATGGAGGAGATTGTTGGTATCAGCCACTGGTCCTGTAACAGAGACTCAAGGAAATACTGGAAGTGTTGCCTGGACATGGCGTCACCAGCACCTGAAGAAGATCAGAGCGAATAAAAACAGAATGAAGATAAAAATTAAAGCAATGGTCAATTTTTGGCAGAAGTTCCATGTTGGGGGACTGACATAGAAGAGGCCAAGGGCCATGAGGAAGCTTAGAAGGTGATAAAGACTCATGAATCCAGGATGGCAGATTAGGAGGTTCTCCAAGCTCGTTGTCTCCTGCTGTCTGATGTACGTTGCATTCCATCATGCCTGGTAGTGAGCTTCATCACTGAGTGAACTGTTCTCTTGGAGATGTTAGGGGTTCATCGGTCATCAGAGGCTGGTAGTGCCTAAGCAAAAGCTGGTTGAAATTTTGATTAAAAATTTTTTGCAGTTGGGTTTGAAGGAACTTCATTATGCATGGCAAGAGAGCACAAAAAGGGAGCATCCCAATAAGGGGCCCCAAGATAGGTAGTAAGTACATGGCAAGATAGGATTGGAAGAACCCTGTTATGGGATTGGAGGAGCTAGGTTTGAGCAATTTGGTCGATAATTCCTGCAATTTAACAACATTTTTTTCTATCAGCCCAGATTCATTAACATAATAGCAACATTCCTCTCTGAGGAATAGGCATGTACCCCCTTTTTCTGCAGTGAGAAGATCAATTGCCCTTTGGTTCTGTAAAGCCACGTGTGCCAGTGAAGTAACCTGGCACTGCAAGGAGCCCAGAGACTCAGCAGTGGTATCGAGTGCTTCCTGCAGTTTTTGTTGCAGGTCATTGGATGCCCATAGAGCATGACCTATAGCTCCACCAGAGAGTCCGAGACCCGCCATTGAGGTTGTTAAAGTGAGGCCTACCAGAAGCGGCAGAAAGACTGCCCTACAGGTTCGGGAAGGTAGGGCCAACTGTCGGAATTCGGTGGGAGTATACAAAGACAGCTGAGGAACTACAGTAACCAAGAAACAGGTGCCAGAGACATTGATCGTTGAGGTACTTAAAGACCCATTACACCAGAGGAAATTTCCAGGTTGCATAAACGCAGGGCTCGATTGGATGCTTAAGCTCAAGGAACAAATGGGTAAAGGATTTATTATTGGCAGGTGGAAACAGATGAAAGCAAATAAAGCATTGGTGGAATAACTTTCCCACAGTGGGATACGTGTCACATGTAGGGGTTGTCCTTTCTTAGAGAAATTGTAGGTTTTTGCTGAAATATTTCCTGCCGCTAATGGGACCGCTGCTAGAAGTGGACGACTAAGTGAAGCACAGAGAAAGCACTGAGAAGGAGGCACAGAAAGAGGGGTGGATTTTAATAATCGAAGAGTTTGGTGTAACAAATTGAGCCATGTGTCAGGGGGACCTGAGGGGGTTGAAGGGTCTGAATCCTTTTTGGATGAGCTATGGATAAGATCTCAAAGTTTTGATTCTGACTCCTTAATGTGTTCGACTACCTGGATGGTTGCCTTAGGTGGCATAATCAGGGTGCGGCCAACAGTCATCCACATTGTGGGTCTGGCTGAGGTTGTCCGAGCATAGACAGCAAACTCAACATAGTCCCAACGTTTGGCCTTGGGGTCAGGTATATCTAAAGTTTACCATCCATTGTTATCAGATGAAGAGCCTTTATGCCACTTTCGGTAACTAGAAGTCCACCCTTTTGGGTAACCAAGTGAGTGGTAAGAATAGCTACCATGTTCATCATGGAACCTGCATGACCAATAGGGGCACCCATTATATATCTCAGGCCACCAATGACAATAGTCTTTTGTTTGATCAAAAAGGAAGCAAATGAAAGGCCAGTTCCAGCTACCAGGGACGAAGGTCCTTGAAGGTGACAATTTTAGGGAAATAGAGGTGCAGTTGTGGATGAAGCAAGTAGTTGCATCCACTGCATGGACCTTCTGCATGCCATGTTCTGAGTATCGTTCCTGAAGAGTGAATAAATACATGGTAGGAGAGGAGGGTAAAGACCAGTCCCGATAGAGCACAGAAAATAAGCAGAACACAAAAAACAAGCAGTTACAGAAGATTAGGGTGTTGGGAGAGCTCATTGTGACTTTTTTTTAGAGGAATTGGGCTGCATGGAACACCGTGTGAGCTGCAACTTAAATGGGTGAGATGAGTGTGGAGAGCAGGAGATAAGGGGAGGTTCAGGAGGTGATTCTTGGAGTTCCTCTGGGTAGTCCTGTGGTCAGCAGGTGGGACCTCCGGGTGATATGGCTTCAACCTAGAAATGTGAATCCAGGGAGTGAGATGGTTGTCTGGTAAGGAGAGTTTGGCGGCAGTGGGGGTACAGAGAATGACAGGATAGGGACCTTCCCATTTTGGGGCAAGAGTCCCTTTCTCCTCTGGGGTATTATAATCGACTAGACTCCCAGGTGTTAAGGGAGGAGTGTTTGGAGAGGACACTGGGTCCGGATGAAGCCAGTCCTGATATTTCCAGATTTCTGAGCAGAGATGATATAAAGGAGGCAAAGACAAATCTCGGGTGAGAGGTCCTTGTGAAATGACCAACCCAGGGGGTATAAGAGGTCTTCCATACATTATCTCAAAGGGAGACAGTAAAGATGGTTTTTAGGGAGAGCTCTGATTCGAAGCAAATCCAAGGGAAGGAGTTTGACCCAGTCTAAGTTTAATTCCATTGTCAATTTGGTAAGGACTTCCTTTAGAGTACGATTTACCCTTTCCACTTTCCATGAAGCTTGGGGGTAATATGGACAGTGGGAATGCCACTTGAATGAGAGGGCTTGAGGGACCTTTTGTGTGATCCTAGAAATAAACTCAGGGCCATTGTCATATTGTAGAGAAGTGGGCATACCAAACCTGGGGATGATGTTTGTCAGTAAGATTAAAGCTACAGTGGAAGCCGTTTTATTGGAAGTGGGAAATGCCTCAATCCAACCAGAGAAAGTGTCCACAAAGACAAGGAGGTATTTAGTGCGCCATACTGTGAGCATGTTGGTGAAGTCTACCTGCCAGTCAGCAGTGGGAATGTGTCCCCGGGCTTGGTGGGAAGGGAAAGGTTTGGGCCTTAAAGGAGAATAAGTGTTGGTCCACTGACAGATCTGACAATTAGAGGCTATATTCTGTAGCATGGCTTTGTCAGAGAGGGTGAGCGAGAAGAAGCTCTGTAAAAAGAGGGTCAAAGACTGAGAATTGGAAAGGAATAGATTATGAAGGAACTTGAAGAGATCCTTGTTCTTACTGGAAGAAGTAGGGGCTTCAGATGAGCTGTCTAAAGTGGCCATTATATGTCCCCCAGGGGGTCCATCATTGGAAGTGGTAGCAGCCATGTGTGCCACCTGGTCAGCTTTGGCATTGCCCTCAGTGATAAGAGAGACGTCCTTCTGATTAGACCTACAATGGACAACTCCCACCTGGGTTGGTAAGTGGGAGGCCTCTATCAGATTTGTTATAAGAGCCGAATTAGTGATCACATTACCTTTGGTGGTAAGTAGGCCTCACTCCTTTCATATTGCAGCATGGGATAAGATATGGAAGACATATTTTGAATCAGTATAAAGGGTGAGGGATTTGCCTTGTGATAGAAGGCTGGCACGAGTGGCTACTATAAGTTCAGACTGCTGGTTGGTAGTTCCTGAAGGCAGAGCTTTGGCCTCTATAATCTCAGTGGCTGATACTACAGCGTATCCAAAGTAATGAGTGCCGTTCTGCCTAAAGGAACTGCCATCAGTAAACCAGATAAGGTCAGGCTTGGCTAGTAGTCACTCAGAAATGGAAGAATGACAGGGGAAGAAATCATCTAAGGTTTCCAACCAATTATGAGTTGGTGTGTTAGACGTGGGAGTCATTGGGAACAGTGAGGCAGGGTTCTGTGCAGAGCAGGGGAGGAAAGTAATATTAGGGTTTTCCAGAAAGGAAGTGAGGAGCGACAGAAATCTGGATGGAGGAAGGGTTTGAAAGCCCTTATAAGCTAAAAGATCCTTCAAGTGATGTGGGGAGTGGATAGTTAAAGGGGCCCCAAATGTAAGCTTAGAGGCTTCTTTGTGTAAAATTTGTCCAGCAGCCAGAGCTCTTAAGCAAGGGGCCCACTCACGGATGGTAGGGTCAAGTTGCTTGGACAAATATGCCACAGGTGCAAATGTAGGCCCATAGTTTTGACCTAAGACCCCAAGTTCTTGCCTCTCTTTTTCATGGACATATAAATGAAATGGTCTTGAAAGACCAGGAAAATGAAGGGCAGGTGCCTTTAAGACAAGTTGCTGAAGCCTGCGCAAGTGGTAGTTTGGGGAGGAGGCAAGAGATTCACTAGGGGGTCCCTTTGCTAGGTCATACAGGATTTGTAAAGAAGAGAATAATTTGGGATCCAGTCCCTAAAATAACCTGCTAGTCCTAGGAATGATAGTATTTTGGCTATTGTATGGGGCACTGGAAGATAAGAGAGGAGTTGCCTCCTATCCAGTGTTATTTCCTTTTTTCTGGGTGTAAGGCAAAAACCGAGATAGGTGACAGAAGACTGAGAAACCTGGGCCTTGTGGGGAGACTCCCTATTTCCCTTGTCTGCTAGGAAATTAAGAAGCTGAGCGGTGTGGGATTGAGAGTGTTCCCAGAGGGACTACATAGAAGAAGGTCATCGACATATTGAAGGAGAGTAGAGTCAGGACAGGTCGGGTGAAAGGATGTGAGGTCCTGGGCAAGAACTTGGCCAAAGAGATGGGGGCTATCCCTGAATCCCTGTGGGAGGACAGTCCAGGTAAGCTGATGAGAATGGCGGGTGTGAGAGTCAGTGCAAGTAAAAGCAAAGATATACTGAGATTCTGAGAACAAGGGATTAGAAAAGAACGCATGTTTTAAATTTAGGACCAAGAAGTGGGTAATAGTGGCAGGGATCTGAGAGAGGAGGGTGTAAGGGTTGGACACTAGCGGGTGGATGGGGACCACAGAAGAGTTGACAAGGGGAAGGTCTAGAACCAGCCTGTAGGACAAGTTAGGTTTCTTTACTGCCAGAATGGGGGTGTTGAAAGGAGAGTGTGTAGGCCTAAGATACCCCTTTCATAATAAATCCTGGATGATGGCTTCTAATCCGAGGAAGGCTGTTGTTGTGAGTGGATATCATGGTTGACTAATAAATCTTGAAGGGTCCCGTAAGACAATATGAATAGGACTGCATTTAGCCATAAAGGGTGTAGTTGTGTCCCAAAACTCAGGGTTAACTGGTTTAGATAGTCGTGGGAGAGTGCATGAAGGAGGTGTATCTGCCCCTAGGAACATCATGAGGAAATGAGAGGTAGGAGAGGTGTGGGGTGATATGTGAATCGTGACTTTTAATAGTGAGAGTATGTCCCTTTCCAGAAGGGGAATGGGTCAATGGCTCATAACGAGAAAGGAGTGAGTGAAGGACAAAAGGGATTTTGAGGGAAAATATGTTTACCTCCTACCACGACAATAGGAGTTTTTGAGGGTGTGGTAGGACCCCAATACTCCCTCAAGACTGAAAAAGTGGCACCAATATCCAAGAGGAAGGTAATGAAGCGTCCATCCACCAGGAAGGTGACCCTAGGCTCTTGATTCTTGATGGTAATACTCTGGAGGGAAGGCCCAGGACTCCATCAATCCTCCTCTGCCAAGCCCAGGAGAGGCTGGGGTTGCCGGGTGGCTGACCAACCTCCCTTCCGGGTTGTTGGGCAGTCTGCCCCCCAGTGTCTCCTTTGATGGCATGTTGGGCAGGGGTTTTACGATGTTCTCGGCGAAGGACAATCCTTACCACATTTGAAGCAAGCTCCAGGGGGTGTCACATTTGGACGGCGCAGTGATGGCCTTCTCTAAATGACCTGGGCCAACATTTGGAATTTGGCATTTTCAGCTCTCTGCCTACGGCATTCACTTTCATCCTCTCTACCATGAAAAACCTTTAAAGCGACAGCGAGGATTTCGGTCTGAGGAGTAGCAGGGCCCTGTTCAAGCTTTTTAAGCTTGGCTTTAATGTCAGAGTATTTTTGGGCCAGAACATATGTCATTAAGACATGACGGCCATCAGGGGTTTCTGGGTCGAGTTATGTGCACTGTTGAAGGGCCTTGGTTAGTCTATCCAGGAATTCTGAAGGTGTTTCCTCCTTCCTTTGAATGACCTCCTGCACCTTTTTAAAGTTAACAGCCTTGCGGGTGGCCTTTTTCAGGCCCGCCAAGAGGCAGGATGTAAAAAGGTCATGAGTCTGTAAGCCTTCAGGGGTGTTGTAATCCCATAGGGGATCCTGCTCTGGGACACCATGAGGGCCCGTGGGGTGGTTAGGATTGGTCCTATGATTTTCATCAGCATGGGCTTGGGCTAGCTCCCAGACCCATTGCCTTTCCTCAGGGAGAAGTGTATTGGCCAAGAGCATGTATATGTCATGAAGAGTGAGGCTATATGCTTGCAGGACCCATTGAAACTCCCGTATGTAAGTGGTGGGTTTAGTGGTGATTGAGCCTAACTTCCTCTCTAGCTGAGTAATGTCTGACCTGTAGAAGAACATGTGGACTCTGATGACACCCTCAGGACCAGCTACCTCACGAAGGGGTGTGATTGTCTTAGGGGTGGGAAGGAGTCCTTTAGACCTGGTAACAGGAGGACTGAAAGAGGCAGGCAGCGGACAGGAAGGAGAGGGAGGGGAAGGGAGTGTCTCTTTGGAAGAGGAGGAGGTAGAGCAGGCAGAAGAGGACGGAGGGGAGGGGGATAAAATGGAAGGCTGAGGATCCATGGAATCAGGCAGAGGATGAGGAGGGTATAGCAGAAGAGAAGGGGCAGATGGGGCTGGGGATAAGGTGGGGGTTCATCTGCTGGGTCGAATGAGGAAGAATCTGTGAAGTCAGAAGTAGAAGTAGGGGAAGAGAGGTGATTGCAAGCAAGGAGGACCTGAGGGGGAGGGCAGGAGGAGCAGAGACAAGGTGCTGTGTGGGAAGGCTAAAACCTTCAATGCAGGGAATCTTCCTCCACTTTTTCAGACGCTGGCAGTAGTTAAAAAGGTCCCGGGGGAGGTTTGGATCTAAGGAGCCTTCTGGAGGCCAATGATTGCCATTATCCAGTGGATATGTAGGCCAATCTTTGGTACAGAATTTGATTAAAAGTTTGGGCTTGATGTCTGGTTTGAGGGAGAGTGTGGCCAGATTTTTTATTAAACATTTGAGAGGTGAGGCTTCAGGTACAGATGAAGAGGTGCCCATTGTCACAGGGAGAGATGGAAGAGAGAGAGAGAGAGAGAGAGAGAGAGAGAGAGAGAGAGAGAGAGAGAGAATAAGAGTAAGCGAGAGAGACAAAGAGAAAACCCGAGCTGGAACAGCTTCCAGGAAGCTCGGGGTGAACGGGGATCAGGTGGGTGTCCCCAAGATGACCAGCTGTCGGGAGGAAATACAGAGGGTACTACCTGGTCGTCAAGAGTGAAGTGCGATCTGGAAGACCCAATGGGTTTGGAGCAACGGGCAACCTGACGTCAGGAAAGTTTTCGAATGCAGCTGAAGAAGTCAATAATGAAAACAGAACTCCAGCTCCAGCAGAATGCAGTTCTAGGACGGGAGTTCAGTTTTCCCTGAGCAGAGAGGCAGCTTCAGCCAGACACAGCAGCCCAGCAGGAAACAGCAAATCTAGCCGGCAGCAGCAGTGGCAGCAGAGGAGGAAAAACCACAGAGCCTCTCGTGTAAACTCAGAACCCTCATGCCCCAAAGGGAAACGGATCGCCAGAGGGTCCACTGTGACCAGTAAAGCTCTTGGTGGGAGGAATTCCCTCTCCCCTACCGGGCGTCTAGAGTGTGCCGGACGATCACCGTCACAAAACAAGCGGTAGCCCAAAGGGAGTTGGCGAGCCGGGGTCAGGGGAGGCTTACATACATCAGATCAGTGGTGAGTGCAGGAAGCTGGCCTCTGAAAAGAGCGGACCAGGGCGGAATGTCTCGGTGGAACGGGGGACGGGGCTCCTGTTGGAAAGAGCTCACCAGTATCCTCAAACGGGGCACCAGAATGAAAGAACTCCCCATGCAAAGACACTTCGCCGGGAGAATTCCCATTTTATTGCAAAAAGCTGTGTGCTTATATAGAACTAAGGAGGAGATGGAAGGGCTTAGATAAATGGCAGGCAACCCGTTTATTGGCAAGTTCTTTCAGATATCAGATCCGGAGCCCAGGAGTTAGTTCTCATTGGGGCTACGTCCCCGCCAGCGAGATTTGAAATTGGCGCCAGTGGGAGAGTTCACACGGGCGGGAACTTTTCGCGCCACTTCAGAAAAGAAGAAGGTTGGAAGAAGAAGTCCTTAGGCGCCATGTTGGGGTTTTTCTCTGGGGTATGGCTGCCGTTTATACTTTTTCCAACAATGAGTATACCAGACAGTGCCTTGATTGACTGGTTTTCATTAAAATGGTGTTTAACAGAGATGCCAGAAAGTTGGATCCTGCTGAGTAGTGGGCCTAGAGCAATGGTGGGCAGGTGTGTGATAAAACATCTGTGGTGGGGCCATGTGCATCTGCCATTGGCTTCCAAATGGCTTGTGACTGACATGGTGAAGCCAGCAGACCCTTATATGTAAAGGCATCTTGTTATATGGAGAGGTTTCAGGACACTGTTCAAAATCAGGTTGCAATAGTCAAGGGGGCAAGCTAGGTGGGATAGAAGCCTGGTTCTTGTATTGTCCTGCAGACCCTGACTCACCACACGTGACAGAACTCCCTCTCGTACTGTGTTCCATTTGAACTCCTTGTATTTCGTTAAGCAAATACCAAACTTCCAGTGCAGCAGCAAGAAACACCACGAAAAGAGGATGACCATATGGCTTCACAGTGCACACGGGAGACATTTAGCCCCCAGGGGCCACAGTTTACCTACAAAGGGAGAATTCAGCAATGCTGCCTCATGTTCATTGGGAAAAAAGAAACAATGTCCTCCAGGTCACATAGATGCAGACCCAGCTTTTATGGTCTCACTAGAAAGGAAGCTAAAGCTCCTGACAACAACATATATTTCAAGTGCACAACCTCAAAGACAGTTTCCCAAGAAGTCTCTAGGCCAGCAGAATTCCATGTTTGTGGAGTCCCTTACTTTTGAAAACTCCTCTCCCACTTCCAAGATTGTGAACTCCTGATCGTTTTCCATTCCAGATATGTATTCACGGAATTTCTAACTCTTCTCCTCTAATTGTGTCTTACTTGGGGCGAAGGTATTGTCAAGGCATTGTTCTGGATGAGAGTGGGAATATTTTTGTGTAGCACATATTTACATACACATTGGATACATTTTCCAATTTTTCATTCGAAATACTGAAACCCTGACACTAACCCATACCCTACTAGACTCTGACTACTAATCCTAATATGATGGAGAAAAATAACCCAAACAGAATAGAAATACAAGCAGTTCAGAGGAGGCATGGTGAATAGTTGGTCTTGCCTTTTGCATGATATAGGGTAGGAGTTATAAATCTTGTCAATTTTTTCTTGAAAAAGTTCTCCATGTGTTTTTAAAGTTAACACACATGTGAATTCCTGTCTCCCTTTTTCTGTAGCCAATTCAGCACATGTATTTTTATATGCACATATAAAATCCTACCTGAAATACACGTACATTTTTGTGAGGTGGCTTACTTGGCAGATACAAAGTATGAGAAGAAATCACTCCTCCTAAATGCTTTTGGAACTGAAAATTCAAACTATGAGTGAGCTTTTTATTTGAACAAAATTATACATAAATTCATGTTCAGTAAAATTAATATTTTTGGATCTGTGGATGATGTATATTTCACGATGAATTTTGATGGACATATATTTTCTACTTTCCAATGTATCTGTGTGATATATATATATATATATATATATATATATATATATATATATATATATATATACACTCTAGACTTTTCAAAATATGAAATACATGTGTCTTATTATACACTCCCTAAATTCACTAATGTTCATGTATGTGGTTTTATAATCAACTTTTCATAAGATTATTTTCAGAAACATTCATCCACCTGAAATACATATTTGTTTTCTAGTACTGAAAACTTACTTTAGTGAATGGTGCAAACAAATCCTTATATTTCTACAGTAACTATCCCACTTTAACATCAATGCTAGTAGATTCCTATGGGACATGATGTGTATTTTGATGTTCAATTTTATTCAACACTGATACATTTCTATTTCTTCAGTTTTTGTACATCATAAAATGTACATTTCATCCACAAGTTCACAAATTTAAAGACATTTGTAACACATTCAATCACTTCCTGCTTCAGAACAAATATATTCCTCCTTGTTTTTGACTGCTCATTTCATGAGACTTCTTTCCAAACACATTATTTTCGATTTCCATAATCAATTTTGAAGCAAAACTCATACACATTTTATGATAAACCACAATCCTAATATTACCATTAGATGTATAACTGGTTGGAATGAATGTATGTATATCAATATAAGATTTGCTATGTATTTTCAGATATTAATTTATTCCAATTTGTAAAGTTGGAACAAGTTATATTATTTATTCACAGTATGGTCTATTCAATCATTCTCTCTATATTCATACACACATGGTACACCTATTTGTGCCCCCAATACTAATTTATACCTCTTCAAAATATTGCTCCCAGAAATGGTGTAAGAAATACTCATGTCACCTGATTCTACATCTAGATTTTATCACAGTAATATTCTGGCAACAAAATGCAAAGTCACACTTACGATTGTACCAAAGCCTAAATGGAATATGAGTATGGATTATAAAAATCATCCGTGTCCAGGTTGGCTAATGCTCTCAAATGTCAATCCCATTGGTGACTACATATGTATTTCTTCCTAAGATTATATATTCAACTTCAAGCCTGCTGAAAATGTCTAATCCAATCAATCACTTTATCATTTGCCTGATTTCCTATGTCTCTATTGATATCTGCTTTCCTACATATTTTCCCCAATACATCATTGTGACCAACTCTTCACATGTGCTGACATTTACATTTTCTCTCTACCCGAAACCCTATTGCTAAAGAACTTTATGTCCAAATCCTATACTCACTCTTTTTTTTTCTAATTCTACCAACTATCTTCCTAATCCTACCATTTATCCTTTTTAGACTGGATGTTCTCTTCGACATTCAATCATCCGAGGTACAAGGTCCTATACCATTGTGTATAGATTTATCTGAGACACGTGTGCAGAACATAATTCAAAGCTAAGGATCCCAATCAAGGATCCAATGCCCTTCTGGGCTTCAAATCTTACCTAGATTTCTGTCTTCATACATATATTTCACCTCTATATATACATATAAATATCACAGGTTCCCAATTCCATTATTCATCCAGCAGAATGATTCCTAACCCAAATCAAACATGTTATTAACCCTAACCATACTCTTTGCCCTCAATCTAACTTTACAGAAGAGCAGGGACAGAGTTGGTCTAACAATACAGGAACACAAGAGATCTTCCGCCTGCTGAGAACCTCAAAGGTCCATGCAGAAATGAACCCTGGGGAAGATAGAGGAAGCTATGAAGGACCTGAGAGAGAAAAAGTCATCTTCCACGACAAACAACATGGTCAGGATGAATGGGTGTGTCTGAAGCAATCTCTCTCTTCTTAATGTAGAGAAGATGGACCAAACCAGGCCTGTGTGGAGAGCTGCTTCCAGGTGCTATGTTTGATATACCACTCTAACTTGTGAAAGTGTCACAGGAAGTAGGGGCAGCCTCCATCTATTGGGACACTTGGAAGCAACTGTTAGGAAAAAGTGATTGCCTAGGCAGTGACCTCATTCAGTTCCAGAAGGAAGTGACCTACATCACTTTCTTGGTGATGGAACTCTCTGAACTTGGGATCCAAAAAGCCAGGCACCCAGAGGCAATCCCAGTCCCAGTCCCAGTAGTCTCACATGACTGGATTTACCAAGGACAGAGTCAGTCTTTCTTGGTAACTACTGATGTGAAGATGGCCAAATGCCAAGAGAGCTCTGAAGAGGGGCCTTTTCTGAAAAAGCAGGTAGTGGCTCACCACTGGCACCTGACAACTTCACATTGTTGGCAAGGAGAACAGATCTGACATAGGATATCCCATTTCAGGGGAACATAGTATGGCCCATCAGTCACAGGACACTCCGGATAGTTACAGACCTACTTGGGGGAAGGCGGTGACTTTGTGGGTGTGCGTGTGAGTTTGGGGTTTTGTCTCATGATCTGGGAATAGGTAGGAAAGTCGGTTTTTTTGGTTTGGAGTGGATAGTTTCTAATAAGTCTTTTGATAAGGCGAGTGTTTCTATGTCTGTTTATCCCACTGTGTCTGTGGTTGTAGACATAAGAAAAGAGAATGCTTCAATGGATGTTTCCTGTCTTGTAGAAAGCTTCACAGCATTCATCCTGCCCAATTTATAAATGGACTGTGGCTTGCCTTATGGATGGGCAACAACTACTATCTTCCTAAGTTCCTGTTTTCTTCTTGAATTCGGGCCACTCTCCAGAATAGGCTCATCGTTTGATGTTCACAATATGTACCACCTCCAAGCTCTGTGACATGGCCACGTACTGGATAGCTGAAGGGAATGGGATCATCTCAGAAAACTCAGATATCATTTGAGAAACCCTGCTTTGGGCCATTTGCTTACCTATTGTTCTGTTGCCCTGAATGTCAGAAACGTCTTTGTCTCAGTCCACCCCTTTGTGAAGCCTGAAAAAAACGGTTTTTAATGGAAATTAATGGGCATCACCTATAGCTCTTTGCTTAATTGCTTTGGAAAGGGATGTGTCTGCATCAGACTCGTGGCAATGTGTGAGGCTGTTGCATAGATTTTCAGAACCTGATGGATCTAAAGAAAGATTACATGTGTGCTTCCAAAACCAAAATGGCCAAAGAAGCAGTCATTGTGGATGAAATCTCTCGCCTTCCTCTGTAAGGTTCCTGACCTCCATCAATTGAAAATAGGGATCCTTTGTGTCAAATGAGTTCTTCAAACCCTGCAGAAGATAGCCCATAGGTGCTTGGGTTTTCTCATGATTCAAATTCACATAAAGAATATATATCCCAGAGTCAGTAGGCCTCAAATTCGGGAAGCAGAGGAGTATTTATGGCAGGCCTATTTGATCACTCCTGGTTCTCAGGAAGGGTGTCCAGGCAACCCTGACTTTAGGCAAATGAGGGGCAAGGGAGGTTATTTTGTACACTGTCTTGGACTGATCCCCTCATGGAAACCTCAAGCCACAGGTTATGATGAGTGTCTATATGGAAGAAGATGAGGGCCTTGTGGGAGTGCTTTGGTTTTAATTGTGGTCATTTGTGTGGTAGTTGGAAGTGATGACTGGGTCTACCAGGGCTTGAACTCTGGTGTGATTCCCCTTAGAGTCTGAGTTCTGGAACTGATCTCAGAGAAATATTGCCATGAACTGTGTTCAGATTTTAGGAGGCCACGCATGGGATTCGCCCTTGGAAACTGAGATCAAGGACAGGGTGGCTTTCCACAGAGCCTTGGAATCTCAGCTAGGATATCATATGATTTTATTCTGAAAGATTTGGCAGCCATAGTTGAGAGTCAGTACACCCATGGACGTCACATTGAAGACCTCAATGGGCCTGACTTCATGTGACCTTTTGAAGACTCTATGGGAAGACTTGCCTGTGAGAGTTCTCCAGAGCTTTCATTGAAATGAGCTTCCTCACCATTTAATGGTTCCTGAATGAACTGAAACCCACAGTGTCTCCAACTTCATCCATGAAAAATGGCTAGATAAATACAATGAAATTTTTGAAATTCCAATAATCAGGTGGCACTGGAGAACCTTTGGATGTCTTCTTGCTGATCATGAGTGTACGAGAGAATGCCATGATTGACCGGGTTTCATCTAAATGGTGTAGAACAAAGATGCCAGTAAGTTGGACCCTGCTGAGTAGTGGGCCTATTGCAGTGGTGGGCAGGTGTGTGATAATACATCTGTGATGTGGCCATGAGGATTTGCCATTGCCTTCCAAATGGCTTGTAACTGACATTGTGCATCCAGCAGACCCTTCTATGTAAAGGCATCTTGTTACATGGAGAGGTTCCAGGGCAAAGTTCAGAGTCAGATTTCTATGGACAAGGGGGCAAGCTCTGTGAGATATAAGCTGGTTGTTGCATTCTCCTGCAGACCCTGACCCACCACAAGTGACTGAACTCCCTCCAAAACTGGGTCCCAGTTGAACTCATTGTATTTCATGAAGCAAATTCCAAACTCCCAGTGCAGCAGCAAGAAACACCACGAAAAGTGGAGGATGAACAAATGGCTTCACAGTCCACACGGGAAGACACTTAGCACCCAGTGGCCACAGTTTACCTACAAGGAGAAAATTCAGCACTGCTGCCTTATGTTCATTAGAATACAAGAAACCATGTCCTACAGGTCACATAGATTCAAACCCAGCTTTGATGGTCTCACTAGAAAGGAAGCTAAAGCTCCTTACAACAACATATATTTCAAGTGCCCAACCTCAGAGGAAGTTCCTCAAGAAGTCTTTAGGCCGGCAGAGCTCCATGTTTTTGGAGTGTTAACTGTTAGACCAGGACAAAGAAAAGACCACTGACTCTAATTAAAATCAAATTAAATTAATCTTATTATTTCCACCTTTCATGCTGCCTCCCCTCCCAAAACAGCCGGAACAAGACAGCAACCCCAGCTTTCCTACAGCCCAGCTTTATAGCCCAGAAAGTTACACAAAAGGGGTGTTACAGATAACAGAACTCTGACAAGCATCACACTAATGGTAGTTTAGATTTTTTTTGCTGTCCTTACATCAGAATTCAGAGGACCATTAGAGCCTCAGAGAGGGATGTTGTCTGGCCAGAGAAGGCAAATATTTATGATGTGTCACTAAAGTTTCAGAGAGGGCTGCTATCTGGTCAGAGAGCCGGGCATGCGTGAGTTCAAGGCACGGGCAGGCATTTCAAGCAGGTTCAGGACTTGCAGTAATTTATGGTAAAGCCAAAATTATCTTTTCATGGCTTTGTGGGAAGATGGCTCCCAATTTTAATAAAAGATCAGGTTGGGTCTATCATTTCCCCCTTTTCTCTGTGTCCCTTTCAAATCTTTAATAGATTAGGGGAAGAGCACTGAGGAAATTTTAATCCCTCAGGTAAGATTCTACAAATTTTTAAAACTCACCCAAAACCGATCTCCCTGATTTTACCTGACTTAATTAATTACTTATATTGATAGTCTATTTATCTTTCTCTTCATTGTTGTAAGAAGAGTGGCGTCAATCATTATTTCTTCTTCTGACCTGAGACAGGGTGAAGTGAGTGGGCACGGCGTGAGGGACATGAGTTGCCTTTTATAAGTCAGTTGGGGGACATGAGTTGCCTTTTAGAAGTCAGTTCGGATTGAAGTCTGGTTGGGGAAGAACAGGTTGTAAAGTCATCTGGGGATGGGTTCTTCTATGAGAGAAACAAAAACCATGAGTACTGAATAAATGTTGCAGCAGCTGGAACATGTCACTGTATGGAAGTTCCCTCACCAGTCTTTAATATCCCCAGTTATCAGGACTATCAAATTAATATTTAACTTTTAGTGTTACAGTTGTCCCTCCCCGTAAGATACAGTTTAACAATTTAATGTCATCTGATCTTGTAAAATCCTTTTTTTTTTTTTTGGTATGACCTCTATGTCTAATAGAGAAACCTTTAATTCTGTTACTCAGGGCTGGATAATCGTACTAGCAAACACCAAGCCTACCTGTGTAGGTTAGGAATATCTGCAGGCCTTAAATTAGAAATTTCTGCCTGTGGCAGCTCTTCTTGATAGTCTCTTTTTATAAGTATCAGGCATTCCTGTCTGAGAATCCTTCTTTGTAGCCTCCAGTCTTACTTATTTTGGGAGGCTAAAATAAAGTGCATATCTTAAAATATTAATATTATTATTATTATTATTATATTATTATTTAAAATGCCCAGGAATGGCTGTATTTTGGTCTTAACTGTCTTTCCAAAGTGTTTAAGATGAAGCAGTCAAACTGACTTTTGTTTCTATCTATTGTTAACAGTCAGCTGAGCTTTATGGGAGTCAATTCTGGAAAAACGAGAGCAGATTTTCAATTCTGCTAGTGCCATTTGCGCTAGGTGGGTCCAGGTCTTGCTTGACCATTTGGCTTCCCTCAGAAGCATCAGGGATATCTCCTTTCTCTGATGACTCTCGTAACAAATGCACTCATTGGCTTTCTGTTCTCCAGTGGTCTCATTAATCTCCATGATAAGGAGGTTATGTGGCTCAGAGTTGCAAAGCAATTTAGAGAAGTCCCCTGTTCCCTGGATTCAGATTGACTCAGAGGGTAAGAGCCAAAATATTGGTTTTCTTGGCCCTTTTCATTTAACTTTAATTTTAAATCCTAATCTTAAACATCCAGCAAATAAATTTTAACAGCCTTATATTAAGAGTACTGGACTTTAATGTCTATAACTGTATAATTATCTTTTAATTAATTGGGATCTGTATTATTCTATCTGTATTGTAGGTGATGACTTATTATCTTGAATAAACCCATGTTGTGTTCTTAAAGCAACACATTTGTAAAACACTAACAGGGAATCTTTAGATCACTTATAAGAAAATTTCAAAATAAAATTAACAAAAGTAAAAATACTTAGTTCGTGTGATAGCTACCCTAAATTTTTTGGCTGAGTATTACATTATATTCCCTGTTTGAGATCCTAGGAATCTTGACATTTTTTATGTTTTTAACATAACTTTAAAGAAATATTATCTGACCTACTGGTTTTGTAGTCATTCTCACATATAGTAAGATGGGACACACAGCCTTATCTCAGGTAAGGCAGGGCTCTTTATAAATCTTAAGTATTTTAGTTCTAAAGCTGATCTTTATTTTTAAATATCATTTGACAAAGTTTACATAAATTGCGGTATCATGAACATTAGCTAACACCATATGATATCACATTTAAAACATGAATTAAAGAAAGCCTGACAGTTTTCAACTTTTACATAGATTAGGCTCTCATTAACTTAAAAATGCATTTAAATTGTTCCACAATGTAAAAAGTAACATAAAACTTTACATATCTTATTGATAACAGGTAAATAAATCTCCAATATATTTTTTTTACCATACAACTTCAGAACACCAGCTTGATAAAATGCTCTTTTAAAGTTTCTACCTTACAGACTTGCACACCTGTAAGATATGAAAACATTAATAGCATCACAATTACATTGATGTTTCTACATTAACCAAGTTTAGCTTTTAAAGAAATGGCAGTACAGTGCTCTAAAATAACAGTTCTGATTTAATAAGTTGTTTAATTTTTATGGTTCCTTGCTCTAGAAAAAATAAAACTTAATAAACACAATGTTATGGGTAAACTTATGTTTCAAAAAATTTTTGTCTCATTAACACATGACTGATTTTTAAAAATCTTATATAGAGTTTAGTAAAAACTTATACAGACCTTAGTAAATGAATCAGATATCTAACAAAAGTACTCACGAATGAGTAATCCCATATCAAATTTACTTTACTTATTTATCAAAATATTAGAGAAATGTATTGAACAGTGTAAACCATTTTTATGTTGAAGAAAATGTCCTAGAACCAAGGCACATTAGACGTTTTGTAGATATTAATATTTTATTAGATTTTTGAACACCTAGAAAAACTTGTAAGCTTAAATTTAAAAGCATTTATTTTTATCTGTTATCCAATTTAAATTGAAACATTTAAACCACGTGAACTAAAGATCTTTGGATCCACTTTTTAAAATTTGTTTTTATGAGCGCTCTTTTTTATGAGCGCTCCTTATATATGTTAATTTGTGTATCATATATATGATATACGGATATATGTCTATATAGACAGACAACACATAACAAAATTGTGCACACATAATAATAGTAAAGGCCTTGTAGTTTTTCGCAGGTTAAATCTTTATTGCAATGTTTCAAAAAGTCCACAGTTGGTCAAAGATAGAACTCATCAGAAAAACATTAACCTAGGTCTGTATGCTCAGAATCATGAGCTCAAAAAGAAAATACAGAATCTAAGGAAAAAAATAAGAGTCCTAGAAAAAATGACTGGCCAGTAATTAGTAAATACCATACAATTTACTTTTTTTTTCCGTTAGGCATCAAATCAGTCTCCTACTAAGCTTGCAGGCTTCTTTCATTTGCATTTCAACATAAGTCATGGCTGAGGTCTGGAAGGAGCAGGAAAAAACTGCTATTATGAGCAGAAACCTCAGGCCTAAGGCATTTTAACCATAATTTTCAGGTTCGGGTGTTGAAAATTATGATACAAGTTTAAGATACAATTCACAAAATTTTATGACTTTACATCTTATTTTGTCAACAGATACCATACTATGGTTTACTATTCTTGTCCAAATTAATGCACTGGTACACACAGTGACATTTTCCCTGGCTACCGAATTCAAAATTGGTTAAAAAAAAAAAAAGACTGAATGATTGGGAAGTTACTTGCCAACTTGGAAGTAGAGTTCTTCAGTTTTCCATCCTAAGTATTTAAGTTCTCTGGCATGAATTACCTGAAATCTTAAACTAAACAATTACCTAAACCCGACTTTTAACTGCAAGATTGTGCAATGCTTCAAAAACCCATTCAGATACCAGTTTGTTATGATAAAACATCATCATTTAGACACACATTCAGCTAAGATCATTCCCAAGAAAAATTTTATAATATCAACACATTATTGCACATGTCTTAAAGGACCAGAAACAAAGACACAAGACAGACAGAAAGGAGGTAGAGACTATGGTTGTCAGACAGAATCCTTTAAACCAGAGCAGATAAGAGAAAAATCTACTACACCAGTGGCACCATAAAAATCTACTACACCAGTGGCACCACGGGGGGGGACCAGATGTTTTAACAGAGGGGCAACCTGAAATGTAAAATAAAGTGTCTATATGGTGACTTTACTGAATTTAGTGTCCCCTTTTTCTTTTTCTCTTTTTTAACAAGACAGAGGTGGCATAATCCTTACAGTGCACAGAAGGAAGGAGGGTATTCCCTGAATCAACAGGGCTTTGGCAGCTGCTGGGGGTCCCTCAGTCCCTCCTTTTACTTACAGGATTAGCTCCTCTGGTTCAGTTCCACCCCAAGCAAGCTCCATCTCCTAACATTTCAGTAGACAGCTCTCACAAAGTTCTGGGGCGGAGGGGGTGTACCAAATTTGTAACTTAAAGGTCGGTTCCTGACCTAGAAGCCAATTTATACCAATTAAATAATGAGGAATGGGTTCTGAGAAAAAGAAAAGGGGAGGTTAATTGCTTTGCTAACAAAGGAGAAACACAGGGGACTCTGCCAAATGTTGTGACTCTCTTGATCTGGAGGGACAAGGGGTTTTAAAGGAGTTTCACTTGTTAACCTGGGAGATACTCAGTTCTTAGGTCCCCAGCAGGCATTGCCCTCTGCAATGGGTGTGCTCCAGGCAGTCAGCTAGGGGCTTCTATCATCCTGCTTAACAAAGGGGGGTAAAGTTCATCGAAGTTCCTTAAAACACAGTTCAAACGGGTGTCAGGCTTACTCTATTTATTACCCATTTTCACGTCCAATATCCTTAAGTTTTTAAAACTGAAATCACACAACAAAATGAACAAAAGCAAACAAACAAACAAAAAAAAATAGAACGCAGAACAAAACACACACACACACACACACACACACACACACACACACAAAGAAAAACAGAAACCCGGCGCCTAAACAGAAAAACAGTGGTACAGTGCAAGATCTTGCTAAAGCTCCAGGGTACGAGCGCGTGCGTGCCCGTGGGCACCTCTCTACACTTCCAGAGGAATTTCCTACAGAACAGAACAGAGGACAGAATGATTCTTGTTACTGTCCTGGACAGGAGTACATGTGAGCCTCCCCGGGCCACATCTCTGTCATCAGAATAGATCTCCCTTAACCGGATATCAGATGTTACAAAGGCGCCACTTACCTATGGAGGCCTCCTCCATCAGGTGCTTGCTAATAGTTTTAGTGCGGAGGTTCACTGCAATGCTCCCGGGACTAAAGGCTCTCTTCCTAATATAGAGAAGATGGATCAAACCAGGCCTTAGTGGAGAGCTGTTCCTTGGTGCCTATGGTTGATATACCATTCTAATTTGTGAAAGTGCCACAGAAAGTAGGGTCAGCCTCCTTCTCATGGTATGCTTGGAAGCAACTGTTTGGACAAAGTGGTTGCCAAGGCAGTGACCTCATTGAGTTCCTGAAGGATGCGACCTCACCTCACTTCCTTGGTAATGGAACTCTCTGAACTTGGGATCCAAGAAGCCAGGCACACAGAGCCAATCCCAGTCCCAGTCCCAGTGGTCTCACTTGCTTCGATTTAGCAAGGACAGAGTCAGTCTTTCTTGGTACCTACTGATGTGAGGATGGCCAAATGCCAGGAAAACTCTGAAGAGGGGCCTTTTTTGAAAAAGCAGGTAGTGGCTCACAGCTGGCTCCTGACCACTTCACAGAGTTGGACAAGGAGACCAGATCTGAAACAGGACAGGCCATATCGGGGGAACACAGTATGGCCCAGCAGTCAGAGGACACTCTGGAGAGTGAGAGACCTACTTGGGGGAAGGAGGTGCCTTTGTGGATGTGGATGTGTGCTTGTGGTTTTGTCTCATGTTCAGAGAATAGGTAGGAAAGTCGGTTTGTTTGGTTTGGAGTGAACTGTTTCTAGTAAGTCGTTGGACAAGGCGAGTGTTTCTATGTCTGTGTATCCCACTGTGTCCGTGGTTGTAGACATTAGAAAAGAGAATGCATCAATGGATGTTTCCTGTCTATTAGAAAGCTTCCCAGCATTCATCCTGCCCAATTAATGAATGCTCTAGGGCTTGCCTTATCAATGGGCAACACGGGCTATCTTCCTAAGTTCCTGTTTTCTTCCTGAATTCTGGCCACTCTCCAGAATAGACTCATGCTTTTGTGTCCACGATATGTAGCACCTCCAAGCACTGTGACATGGACATGTACTGGATAGCTGAAGGAATTGGCAAGAATCTCAGAAAACTCAGATACCAGTGTGACCAGGATAGTCTCAGTGGAGAAACCCTGCAATTGGCCTTTTGATTACCTATTGTTCTGTTGCCCTGAATGTCAGGAAGGTCTTTGCCTCAGGCCAAGCCTTCGAGATTCCTGAAGAAAACATCACCTGTGGCTGTTTGCTTAATTGCTTTGGAAAGGGATGTGTCTGAATCAGCCCCTTGGCCCTGTGTGAGCCAAGAGCTTAGATTCTCAGCACCTGATGGATCGTAAGAAAGATCCCATGTGTGCATCCAAATCAAAATGGCCAAAAATCAGTCATTGTGGATGAAGTCTCTCGCATTCCTCCGTAAGGTTCTTAACATCCCTCAAGTGAGAATAGGGATCCGATGGGTCAAATGAGTTATTCAAAGCCCTGCAGATGCTAGCCCATAGGTTCTTGGGTTTTCTTATGAATCCAATTCAAATAATGAATCTAAACCGACAGTCACTAGGCCTCAAATTGGAGAACAGAGCTGTGTTAACGGCAGGCATATTTGATCACTCCTGGATCACAGGAAGGTTGTCCAGGCCACCCTGACTTTTGGTAAATGAGGGGAAAGGGAGCTTATTTGGGACACTGTCTTGTGCTGCGCCTCTCATGGAATCCTCCTGCCAGAAGTTATGATGAGTGTCTATATGGAAGAAGATGAATGTCATGTGAGAGTGTTTTGGTTTTAACTGCGGTCATTTGTGTGGAAGTTGGAAGAGATAACTGGGTCCAACTTGGCTTGCACTTTGGTGTGATTCCCCTTAGAGACTGTGTTTTGTAACTGACCTCCGAGAAGGTACAAGGTCCTATGACATTGTATATCCATATTTCTGGGACATCTCTACAGAACGTAATTCAATGCTAAGTATATCAATCAAGGGCCAAATGAACTTCTGGACTTCAAATCTTACCTAAATTTAGGTTTTCATACTTATATTGAAAGGTTAATAAAATAGATACTTGTCACTTCCTGTTTTTCTGTATGCTTAACAAAACACCATTGTAATCTTGAGAACCGTTTACTATTCTTGTTCCCAGAATGTGCTGTCCCCAACTGCCAAACTGCAGAATGTACTCGGTCAACCAGTTGCACGCAAACCGCCCACTCGCCATTACCCATCAATAAATTTCTCTCCCTGCCCTCTCCAAGGAAAGTATATAAGCATTTCTTAAGCTGTTTTCAGGGCTCTCTGCTCTGTTCAAGTGATCTCTGAGCCCTTCATGCCGGACTCCCAATAAACCCTTTGCTGTTGCATGAGACAGTCTCTTGGTGGTCTCTGCCACAGATGCTTGCCCAACCTTTACATCTGGTGGCCCTAGCGAGATCCGGCAGCTGCAGACAAAATCCCCCCAAGGGGCTCCTCTGGGGGTAAATAAGGCCCATCTTTCTGGTTTCAGGCTTCAGGTTAGGGTATGGCAAAATGGCTATTGGTAAAGAGTGTGAGCTGTCTCCCATGGTGGCTGACACACATGTCACAGAGCTACAGACCATGTCCCTGGGGGATAGACTCGGGAAATCGAGGAACAATAGTCTCCTCGACTCAGTGATATTTTGTTTCTGATTCGGTATTGCCAGCCCTTCAGGTTTTGCCGACTAGTCAGTCCTGGTCTCAGTATTGGACGTCCATTGCCTGTCTTTATTGTCTTGTCTTGTCTGTGTTGTGTGTCGTTGCTTTCACTGTCTGTGTATATTTTATTATGGGACAGATCATTTCAATGCCTCTGTCCCTGACCCTTGATCACTGGACCAAAATCTGCTTAAGGGCTCAGAATCTTTCTTTTTCAGTAAAACGCCAGACCTGGCAGATTCTGTGTCACAGAATGACCCACCATTGCAGTCGGATGGCTCCTAGAAGGATCTTTCTACTTCACACTTATTTGAAAATCCGAGATATTGTCTTTCAGCAGGGGCCACATAGAAATCCAGATCAACAGCCATATATCTTAACTTGTCAGTACCTCTAAAAATCTCCTCCTCCATGGGTCAAGCCTTTCCTTGTCCCTGCACCTGCTCCTACTCCTTCCCCCACAATTCTATCTCTCAAACTCTCTGCTCCTCCTCCTCCACCCTCTGTTCTCCTTGAGTCTCAAGACTCTACTGGACTCTCCTCTCCCTCCTTATCATCTGCCCTCGTCTCCCAACCCCCAACACCTTCTAAGTGATTCCCCTTCTGCTGACTCAGCCTCTCCACCATTCGAGGAAGCTAGGCTGGCCCAGTGCCATCCAGATGACTGTCCCGTGGCACACACAGCCCCTCCTTACCTGGAGGAAGCTGGCCCGGCTAAAAGAACTCAGAGAACGCACCGACGTTTTCACACCTGCCTACTTGGGGTGACTGCCAACACCACCTAGCGACTCTCTTCATGACAGAGCAATGAGAGAAAAATCTCCTGGAATGTAGAAAAAATATCCTCAGACCTGATGGGCGACCAACACAACTTCCCAACATAATGAAAGCTGGCTTCTCCTTAAACCCATTCAACTGGGACCCCAACACGTTTGAAGATAGGGAGCATCTGTTCAATTATTGCCAGGCTCTAACAGTGGGTCTCCAAGGGACCGCTGGGTGACCAACTAATTTGGCCATGGTAAGAGAAATTATTCAAAGGCCTGATGAATCTCCCTTTATGTTTCTAGAGAGAATCATGGAGGCATATAAGAGATATACTTCTTTCGATCCTCAGGCAGCTGATTAAAAGGCATCTGTCATGATGGCCTTAATTGAGCAAGCTGCCATGGATATTAAAAAAAAAAAAATTAAAAGAGAGATTTAGTCAAAGAAGCCGAGAAAGTATACTATAAGAGAGAAACAGGGAGAAAGAAAGGGAGCAAACGGAGGATGAGAGAAGCAAAAGACAGACTAAGGCATTGACTAAGGTCCTGATCACAACAAGAAAGAGGCCAGAAATTAAGACATAGGGTGACAGGAAGGGCCCATGCCAGAGGCCACCCCTGGCCTCAGATCAGTGTGCCTACTCTAAAGAAAAAGGATACTGGGCCATAGAGTTCCCTATAAAGAGACAGCCACGCCAGCTGGCCATTCTGACTCTGGAGGATGACTAAGAAAGTCGGGGCTCAGATCCCTTCTCCTAGCTCAGGGTAACTTTTGAAGTGGAGGGGACTCCAGTAAACTTTGAATTGAATTCAGGAGCAGTATACTCAGCCCTTAAGGCCCCATTGGGCCCTCTATCAAATAAAAGGTCTCTAGTTCAAAGGGCTGATGACAGTAAATATCGGGCTTAGACAACAAAGAGGACCATGGACCTGGGGAAAGGAAAAATCCATCACTCCTTCCTAGTAATCCCAGAATGCCCGCACCCATTGATGGGCAGAGATCTGCTCACCAAGCTCTGGGCCAAAATAACTTTTAACCCTGAAGGCCCCCAAATGAAATTTCTAAATCCTTCAGTAAAACTCCTATAGTCACCGCTTTAACTATATTAGTAGAAGATGAACGTCCACTCTTCACACCCCCCAAGACTGATCAAACAGGCAAGCTACCCCAAAAATGGATAACAGATTACCCAGATGCCTGGGCAAAAACTGCTGTGTTAGGTCTGGCCGTGAAACAACCTCCAATAACAGTGGAGTTAAAAACCTCAGTCTCCCCAATCAATGTCAAATAATATCCTCTAAGCAAAAAAACTAAAGGTGGGATAAGGCCCCATATTCAGAAATATCTGGCCTTAGGGGTCCTAAGGCCCTGTCAATCAGCCTGGAACACTCCCCCGCTACTAGAAAAAAAAAGCCAGGAACCGGGGACTATTGCCCCATTAAAGACCTAAGAGAGATCAACAAAAGAGTGCAGGACATTCACCCCACGGTACCTAATCCGTACAATCTGCTTAGCACTCTGAACCCTGAGTGGAAATTATATACTGTTCTGAACTTAAAAGATTCTTTCTTTTGCTTGCCTCTGCATAAAGATAGTCAGTTGCTGTTTGCTTTCGGGTGGGTAGACACAGAAACCAAAACGTCTGGTCAACTAACTTGGACTAGACTCCCACAGGGGTTCAAAAACTCCCGCACTCTCTTTGATGAAGCCCTCCACAGAGATCTCAACAACTTCAGAACTACGCACCCTGAAGTTACCCAGCTTCAATACGTGGATGACCTGCTACTGGCAGCCAACACCAAGGAAAACTGTGAGTCTGGGACCCAAGCACTATTATATGAGCTTGCTCAACTCGGGTATAGAGTTTCGGCCAAAAAGTCCCAAATTTGCTAGCATGAAGTAATCTTCCTGGGCTACTCCCTTAGGGGCAGTAAACGATGGCTCACTGAGCCAAGAAAACAAACCATTGTGTAGATACCACCCCCATCTTACAGCAGACAACTCAGAGAATTTCTTGGGACTGCTGGCTGTTGCAGGTTATGGATTCCTGGGTTTGCGTCCTTAGCTGCTCCTTTATACCGCTGTTAAAGGAAGATGCCCAATTCCAATGGAACCCTGAGTACCAGGAAGTTTTTGATAACATCTAAGGACACTGACACTGAACACCTCAACTTCACTGAGCTCAGCCTGCAATTACAGCAAGCCCTACACTACGTTAAAAATGTACATCAACTCACTCACCTTGGTTCAAAGAAACTGCAGGCATTACTGTAGGATTAAGAACAGAGTTCTCCACTAACCAACTCACAGCAAAAGGAAATAACTGAACGGGTAACAAAAGCCTGTCGGGTCCGTCAAGTGGGTAATGCTTACCCTTCCAAGTTTCCTAGAGGAAAGCACCTATGAGGAACCAGACCAGGACAATTCTGGGAAGTGGACATTACTGAAATTAAGCCAGCAAGGTATGTACTTAAATATCTCCTAGTCTTTGTAGATACATTTTCAGGATGGATTGAAACCTTACACACACACACACACACACAAAAAAAAAAAAAAAAAAAAAAAAAAAAAAAAAAAACGGCGCAAATGGTTTTCAAGAAGATCCTGAAAGATATTTTTCCAAGATACGATCTGCCTAATGGACTGATAATGGACTGGTGTTCATGGCCCAGGTAAGTCAGGTGTTAACCAGGACCCTGTAGATTAATTGGAAGTTACATTATGCTTATATATCTCAGAACTCAGGACAGGTAGAAAAAATAAATAGAACCATTAAAGAGACCTTAACGGCCCCCTTAGGGATCTGGTGGCTATCTCTCCACCCAGACATTTTTCAGCTCGGTAGAGGTCTTTCCTATTGAGATATACCTGATGAAGAGGATCTCACTAAAATTTCATTAAATCCCTTCCATACCATAGATAATTGAAACAAACATTATGGATGCAGGGACACGCGAGCCAGATGCAGGTTGGCTAGCCTATATTACTATGTATGCCCGGCAGACTATCAAAGCGACAAACAGCCACGGCTTTGTGGGGGGAAAGCCAACTTCTTGTGTAAGTCATGGGGATGTGAGCATACAGGGGCTGCCTGGTGGAACCCAAACTCCTCATCAAATTCAGTACACAGCATTGGCCATATTACCAATTAGACAACCAAAAACTATGGCCCCCAGAGGGTTCTCTAGATCTTCAAATTCTGCATGACATTTTTAACTTCGGCAAGTGCTCAAAAGGGGGAAATTCCCTTATGTGGAATCCTTTTCCCTCCTTCGCTCACATCCTGTACTATGCTTCCCCAATAGTTCCTCACCCTCAGCCTTCTGCTCTAGACTCTCTGCTTTCACTCCCACCTCAGCAACCTGATTTCTCCCCTCCAATTACTAGATCAAAAACCCAAACCTCCGCTGGATCTCAGAACATTGCCCCCTTGCTGAGGAAGCAGGTACCGAGGTACCCCTCCACCCACTCACTCCTCTCTTTTCCTGTCAGTGTTTGCACTAGGTCCCACCAAGTCCTCTAGCAAGCTTAGCCAAAGCTCAAACCAGCTGAGAAGAGCCCTCAGACCCCTATCCAAGATGTAATGAAAATGACCTTTAAAGTTGATTTGTCATCACTGAAAACAGGTTCTAAGAATTTAAAGTCCCTCACAGGCTTTTTGGAATACTCACTCCCATCTTCCCCTCTGCTCTACCTGTTCTACTGCTCAAGATTTTGTTCTAGGAAAATCCCAAACCCCTTTCCCATTATTCTTTGGCATCTCTCCTTCCTCATTCTCAGATCCACAGAGCTGCTCTCAGCATCGCCTTCCCTGTCATCCCCCTCTGTACCAGGTCCACAGAAATGTCTTAAATGACCTTCTCCAGAAGTCTTCACCAAGGCTTACTTTAGGTCTTTCAGCAAAAGAGTCCCTTTGAAAAAGTTCAATGGAGATAAACTTCCACTCTTCATGTTGCCCTGTTCTACTTGGCCACTGGCTGGAAAAATCACCACCCCTAAGCTAGACATCGCCTTACCAGTTTTTCACAAAATATGTGAACAAGGACTCTGGCCTTGAGCTGGGGCTTCACAGAGATGGCTACATTTCTAAGATAAAAAAGTTACCAACTGGGCTCCATGGTGACAGCTGGCAAGGAGGAAAAAAAAGAGACAAAAAAGCTCTCCCGTTCCAAGGTGTCCTTGAAAAGTTAACGTGCACAGAACAGAGGAAAAAAAACAGAAACAAAAACTGATTTGTGTAAATTTCTGCAGACTGTGAACTTCTGAGCCCCTTCCCTTACATGTTGGGTACAAATACTAAAACTACCAAAACTTGGGGTTCAGGGGATTAATTGATTAGAACAGAAGCAATGCCCTCTAAATATGGATGTGACCAAATAAAACTGCTTTCCTGTCTTTGGTGCTATCTTAGTTGCCTTTCCTTGTCCATCCCTACAACAGTATAATTCTATACACTTTAACATTATTTATGTTTTCATAAAATGGTCAATAGATGCGATTAATTATGTAATGATGCAGATGTTTTCAAGAGTGCTCTATCAGGACGCAGGTTGATTTAAAGATCAAATAGGGGGGCATACAACCCGGTTCCACCGGGAACCTGTATCCCTCACTTTAGCCATCCTATTAGGAATAATAGTTGCTGAAGGGGTGGGCACAGGAACAAATGCCCTAGTCCATGAGACACACCAAAGACACAATTAGAAGCAGAAATAGACCAAAGCTTAAAGACATTAAAAACCGACATCACAGCTTTACAGAAATTTTAACCTCTCTCTCTCTGAAGTTGTTTACAGAGCAGGCGAGTGTTGGCCCTCCTCTTCATGAGAGAAGGGTGCCTGTTTGCTTGCATTGAGGAAAGAATGATGTTTTTATGCCGACAATACTGGAGTTGTAAAAGAATCTATGAGTAAATTAAGAAAACGACTTGAAGAGCGTCAAAGAAAGACAGAGGCCCCCAAAGGGAGGTTTGAGTCTTGGTTCACATAGTCCACCTGGTTAACTACGCTTTTATCCACCCAGGCTGGTCCATTAATAATTCTCATATTATTGTTAACTGTAGGACCCTGTTTGCTCAACCATGTAGTTTCTTTTCTCACCCAAATTGAACCTGTTATTAACCCTAACCATACACTGTTCTCTCAATCTAATTTTACAGAAGAGCGGGGACAGAGTTGGTCTTAAAATACAGGAATATAGAGGATCTTCCACCTGCTGAGAACCTCAAAGGTCCATGAAGAAATGATCCCTGGAGAAGATGTAGTCAACTATGAAGGACCCGAAAGAGCAAAAGTCTTCCATGGCAAACAACCTGCTCATGATGAAGGGATGTGTCTGAATCAGCCACTCTCTTCTTAATGTAGAGAAGATGGACCAAAGCAGGGATGTGTTGAGAGCTGCTCCTGCGTGCCAATGGTTGACATACCATTCTAACTTGTGAAAGTGTCACAGAAAGTAGGGGCAGCCTCCTTCTCATGGGAACCTTAGAAGCAACTGTTAGGACAAAGTTGTTGCCAAGGCAGTGACCAAATTCAGTTCCAAAAGGAAGTGACCTCACCTAACTTCTATGGTGATAGAACTCTCTGAACTTGGAATCCAGAAAGCCTGGCACCCAGAGACAGTCCCAGTCCCAGTCCCAGTTGTCAGACTTATTTTGATTTACCAAGGACAGACTCAGTCTTTCTTGGGACCTACTGATGTGAGGATGGCCAAATGCAAGAAAAGCTATGAAGAGGGGGCTTTTCTGAGAAAGCAGGCATTGGCTCACCACTTGATCCTGAAAACTTCACAGAGTTGGCCGAGAAGACCAGATTTGAGACAGAACAGGCCATTTCCGGGAACATAGTATGGCCCACCAGTCAGAGGACTCTCCGGATAGTCACAGACCTACATGGGGGAAGGAGGTGCCTTTGTGATGTGGGTGTGAGTTTGTGGTTTTGTCTCATGTTCTGAGAATAGGTATGAAAGAAGGTTTGTTTTGTTTGGAGTGAACGGTTTCTAGTAAGTCGTTTGACAACGCGAGTGTTTCTATGTCAGTGTATCCCACTGCGCCCGTGGTTGTAGACATTAGAAGAGAGAATGCATCAATGAATATGTCCTGTCAGGTAGAAAGCTTCCCAGCATTCATCCTTCCCAATTTATTAATGGACTGCAGCTTCCCTTATTGATGGGCAACACCTACTATCTTCCTAAGATCCTGTTTTCTTCCTGAATTCTGGCCACTCTCCAGAATAGGCTCATGGTTTTGTGTTTAAGATATGTACAACCACGAAGCTCTGTGAAATGACCATGTACTAGATAGCTAAAGGGAATGGCGAGTATCTCAGAAAACTCAGATATCAGTGTGATCAGTAAAGTCTCAGTGGAGAAACCCTGCTTGGGGCCTTTTGCTTACCTATTCTTCTGTTGCCCTGAATGTCAGGAAAGCCTTTTCCTCAGGCCACCACTTTGTGAAGCCTGAAGAAAACAGTTTTCAAATGGAAATGAATGGGTATTACCTGTGGTTCTTTGCTTAATTGTTTTGGAGAGGATGTGTCTGAATCAGCCTATTTGCCCTGTGTGAGGCTGTGGCTTAGATTCTCACCTTCTGATGGATATAAAGAAAGATCCCTTTTGTACATCCAAAACCAAAACGGCCAAAGAGCAGTCCTTGTGGATGAGGTCTCTCGCCTTCCTCTGTAACTTTCCTGAACTCCATCAAGTCAGAATAGGGATCCTTTGAGTAAAATGAGATCTTCAAAGCCCTGCAGAGGCTAGCCCATGGTTGCTTGGGTTTTCTCAGGACTCCAATTCACATAAAGAATCCAAACCCCACAGTCAGTTGACCTCAAATTGAAGAAGTGGAGCAGTATTAATGTGAGGCCTATTTGATCTCTCCTGGTTCACAAGAAGGGTGTCCATGCCACCCTGAATTAGGCAATTTAGGTGCAAGAGAGCTTATTTTGGACACGGACTTGAGCTGTGCCCCTCATGGAAAACTCTAGCCAGAGGTTATTATGTGTGTCTATATGGAAGAAGATGAGCGCCAAGTTGGAGTGTTTTAATTTAAATTGTGGTCATTTGGGTGGCGGTTAGAAGAGATGACTTGGTCCACATGTGCTTGAACTCTGGTGTGATTCCCTTAGAGACTGAGTTCTGCAACTGAACTCAGAGAAGTATTGCCATGAATAGTGTTGAGATTTTAGGAAGCCAGGCATGAGTGTCGCCCTTGGAAACTGAGTTCTAGGCCCAGGGTGGCTTTCCACAGAGCACTGGGCCTCTCAGCCAGGATACCGCATGATTTTATTCTGAAAGACTTGGCACCCATCGTTGAGAGTCAAAACTCATATGGACCTCACATTGTAGAGCTAAATGAGCTAAACATCATGTGATCTTTTCACCACTCTTTGGGAAGCCTTACCTGTGAGTGTTCTCCAGAGCTTTCATTGAAATGAGCTTCCTAACCATTTAATGGTTCCTGAATGAATTGAAACTCACAGTGCCTCCAACTTCATCCTTGAAAAATGGCTAGATAAATACCATGAAATTTTTGAAATTCCCATCACCAGGTGGCACTGGAGAACCTTTGGATGACCTGTTGCTGATCATGAATGTTCCAGACAGTGTCTTGTTTTACTGGGTTTCATGTAAATGGTGTAGAACAGAGATGTCAGTAAGTTGGACTCTGTTGAGTAGTGGGCCTAGAGCAGTGTTGGGCAGGTATATGATAAAACATCTGTGTGGGGCCATTTGGATCTGCCATTGGCTTCCAAATGGCTTGTGACTGACATGGCGCAGCCAGCAGAACCTTCCGTGTAAAGGCAACTTGTTATATGGAGAGATTTCAGGACATTGTTCAGAATCAGGTTGCTATGGTCAAGGGGTCAAGCTATGTGGGATAGAAGCCTGGTTCTTGTATCATCCTGCAGACCCTGACCCACCACACGTGACAGAACTCCCTCTTGCACTTTGTCCCAGTTGAACTCCTTGTATTTTGTGAAGCAAATACCAAACTCCCAGTGCAGCAGGAAGAAACACCACGAAATGGAGGATGACCATATGGCTTCACAGTCCACACGGGGAGACACTAAGCCCCCAGTGGCCAAAGTTTACCTACAAAGAGAGAATTCAGCACTGCTGCCTCGTGTTCATTGTAAAATAAGAAACTTTGTCCTCCTGGTCACAGAGATGCAGACCCAGCTTAGAGGGTCTCACTACAAAGGAAGCTTAACTCATGACAACAACCTATATTTCAGTGCCCAACCTCAGTGGCAGTTTCTCAAAAAGTTTTAGGCAAGCAGAGCTCCATGTTTGTGGAGTGTGTACCCTGTCCTTATTTTTGGAAACTCCTATACCACCTCCAAGTTTGTGCACTCTTGAGCATTTTCCATTCCAGAAATGTAATCACAGATTTTGTAACTCTTCTTCTCTAATTGTGTCTTACTTGGGGCGAAGGTAATGTCAAGGCATGGTTCTGGATGAGAGTGGGAAGATTTGTTGTAGCACATATTTGCATACACATTGGATTAATTTTCCTATTTTCCATTCGAAATTCTGAATCCCTGACACTAACCCATATTCTACTAGACTCTGACTACTAATCCTAATATGATGGAGAAAAATAACCCAAACAGTACATAAGTACATGCAGTTCAGAGTTCGACTTGCCTTTTGCATGATAAAGGGTAGGTGTTATAAATCTAGTCAATTTTTAATTGAAATAGTTCTCCATGTGTTTTCAAAGGTAACAAATATGTGAATTACTGTCTCCCATTCTCTGGAGCCTATTCAGCACATGTATTTTTATATGCACAAATAGAATCCTGCATGGAATCACACGTACATTCTTATCACACGTACTTAGCAGATACAAAGTGTGAGAAGTGATCACTCCTCCTAAACCCTGTTGGAACTGAAAATTCAACCTATGGGTGAGCTTCCCACTAGAACAACATTATACATAAACCCATGTTCAGTAAAATGAATGTTTTTGCATCTTTATGATATATATTTCATGATGAATTTCGATTGGCATATATATTGCTACTTATTAATGTCTATGTTTGTGTGTGTGTGTGTGTGTGTGTGTGTGTGTGTGTGTGTGTGTATATATATATATTTATACTCTCCAGATTTTTAAAAATATGAAATATATGTGTCTTATATACAATCCCTAAATTCATTCATGTTCATGTATGTGGATTAATAATCAACTTTTCACAAGATTATTCTTAGTAATATTCATCCACCCGAAATACATATTTGTTTCCTAGTACTGAAACTAACTTCAGTGAAAGGTGCATACAAATCCTAATATGTCTACATTAAATGACCCAGTTTAACATCAATGCATGTAGGTTACTATGGAACATGATGTGTATTTTGACGTTAATTTTTATTCCACACTGGTACATTGCTATTTCTTCAGTTTATGTACATCATAGAATATATATTTGATTCACTAGTTAGAAAATTTATAGGCATTTGTTTCACTTTCAATCACTTCTTGCTCCAGAACACATGTATTCCTCTATGTTTCTTGACTGGTCTATTCATGAGACTTTTTTCCAAATATATTATTTTCGATTTCCATAATCAATTTTGAAACAAAACTCACAAACCCTTCATGATAAACCATAACCCTAAGATGATCATTAGATATATAACTGGTTGGAATGAATGATTGTATATCAATATAAGATTTTTCATATTTTCAGATATCAATTCAATCCACCATTTAAAGTGGAACGAGTTATATTACTTATTCACAGTTGGTCTATTCATGCATTATCTCTATATTCATAGACACCGGGTACACCTGTTTGTACCCCAAATACTAATTTTTAAGTCTTCAAATATTGCTCCCAAAAATGGTGGAAGAAATACTTATGTCACCCGATCTATATATACATTTTATCACAGTAATATTCTGGACACAAAATTCAAAGGTCAAACTTATATTTGTACCAAAGCCTAAATGGAAAGTGAACATGGATTACTAAAAACATCAATGTCCAATTTGCCTAATGCTCTCAAATATCAATCCTATTGATGACTACATATTCGTTTCTTCCTAAGATTATATATTCAAACTCAACCCTGTTGAAAATGTCTAACCCTATCACACACTTTATGCTTTGCTTGATTTCCTAATGTCTCTATTGATATCTGCTTTCCTACATGTTTTCCCCAGTTCATCATTGTGACTGACTCTTCACATGTACTGACATTTACATACACTCTCTACCCGAAACCCTATTGCTAAAGAACTTTTGGTCCAAATCCTATACTCACTCTTCTTTCTAAACCTAGCGACTACCTTCCTAATCCTACCAACTATCGCTTTTTGACTGGATGTTCTCTTCAACATTCAATCATCCAAAGTACAAGGTCCGATGCCAGTGTATATTGATTTATTTGAGACATCTGTGCAGCACATAACTCAAAGCTAAGTATCCCACTCAAGTCCCCAATGCCCTTCTGGGCTTCAAATCTTACCTAGATTTCTGCTTTCATGGTTATATTTCACATATATACTCTTGTAAATATCGCAGGTTGCCAATGCCATTATTCATCCTGCAGAATGATTCATAACCCAAATCGAACCTATTATTAACCCTAACCATACACTCTTCCTTCAATACAACTTACAGAAGAGCAGGGACAGAGTGGGTCTTACAATATAGGAATGTAGATGATTTTCCACCTGCTGAGAACCTAAAAGATCCATGGAGACATGATCCTTGGAGAATATGTAGGCAGCTATGTAGGACCTGAGAGAGCAATAGTCATCTTCCGTGGCAAACAACCTGGTCAGGATGAATTGATGTGTCTGAATCAGCCTCTGCCTTCTTAAAGTAGAGAAGATGGACCTATGCAGGCCTGTGTGGAGAGCTGTTCCCGGGTGCCTATGGTTGATATACCATTCTAACTTCTGAATGTGTCACAGGATTTTGGGGCAGCCTCCATCTCATGGGAACCTTGGAAGCAACTGTTAGGACAAAGTGGTTACCAAGGCAGTGACCATATTCAGTTCCTGAAAGAAGTGACCTCACTTCACTTCCTTGGTGATGGAATTCTCTGAACTTGGGATCCAGGAAGCCAGGCACCCAGAGTCAGTCTCACTCCGAGTCCCAGTGGGCTAACTTGTTTGCTTTTCCCAAAGACATAGTCAGTCTTTCTTGGTACCTACTGATGTGAGGATGGCCAAATTCCAGCAGAGTTCGGAAGAGGGGCCTTTCCTGAGAAAGTAGGTAGTGGCGAACCACTGGCTCCTGACAACTTCACAGAATTGGCCAAGGAGACCAGATCTGAAACAGGACAGGTCATTTTTTGGGGAACGTAATATGGCCCACCAGTCAGAAGACACTCCGGATAATCACAGACCTACTTGGGGGAAAGAATCGCCTTTGCCATTGTAGGTGTGAGTTTGTGGTTTTTTCTGATGTTCTGAGAATAGCTAGGAAAGGTGGTTTGTTTGGTTTGGAGTGGACTATTTCTAGTAAGTCCTTTGACATGGTGAGTGTTTCTATGTCTGTGTATCCCACTGTATCCGTTGTTTTAGACATTAGAAAAGAGAATGCATCAATGGAAGCGTTGTCTCTAGTTGAAAGCTTCCCCGCATTCTTACTGCCCAATTGATGAATGGACTGCAGCTTGCCTTATGGATGGGCAACATCTACTATCTTCTTAAGTTCCTGTTTTCTTCGTGTTTTCCAGCCACTCTCCAGAGTAGGCTCATGGTTTTGAGTCCCAGATATGTAACACCACAAGGCTCTGTGACATGGCCATGTACTGGATAGCTTAAGGGAATGGGAGCATCTCAGAAAACTCAGATATCAGTGTGACCAGTAATGTCTCAGTGGAGAAACCCTTCTTTGGGCCATTTGCTTACTTCTGTTTCTATGATCCTGAATGTCAGGAAAGTCTTTGCCTCAGGCCACCCGTTAAGAAGACTGTTTTCATATGGAAATGAATGGACATCACCTGTGGCTCTTTGCTTAATTGCTTTGGAATGGAATGTGTCTGAATCAGCCTCTTGTCCTTGAATGAGGTTGTGGCTTAGATTCTCAGCACCTGATGGATCTAAAGAAAGATCCCATGTGGTTCCAAAACCAAAATGACCAAAAGAGAAGTCATTGTGGATGAATATTTTTGCCTTCTTGTTTTAGGTTCCTGACCTCCATCAAGTGAGAATAGGGATCCTTTGGGTCAAATGAGTCTTTGAAATCCCTGCAGAGGCTAGCCCATATGTGCTTGGGTTTTCTCATGACTCCAAATCACATCACGAATTTATTGGCTTCAGCCAGTAGGCCTCAAATTGGAGAAGCGGAACACTTTAACAGCAGGAATATTTGATCACTCCTGGTTCACAGGAATAGTGTTCAGGCCACCATGTTTTTAGGCAAATGAGGGGCAAGTGAGCTTATTTTGGAAACTACCTTGTGCTCATTGAAACCTCCAGCTAGAGGTTATGATGAGTGTCTACAAGGAAGAAGATTAGGGCCCTGTGAGAGTGATTTTATTTTAATTTTGGTCATTTTTGTGGCAGTTGGAAGGGATGACTGGGTCCACCGGGGCTTGAAACCTGGTATGATTTACCCTTAGAGCCTGAGTTCTGGAACTGACCTCAGAGAAGTATTGCCATGAATTGTGTTGGGATTTTAGGAGGCCACGCATGAGACTCACTCTTGGAAAATGAGATCTAGGCCCAGGGTGGCTTTCCACAGAGGCCTGGGAATCTCAGCCAGGATATCACATGATTTTATTCTGAAAGACTTGGTAGCCATAGTTGAGAGTCAAAACACACATGGACCTCACATTGTAGACGTCAATTGGCCTGTCTTCATGTGACCTGTTGGCAACTCTTTGAGAAGCCTTGACTTTAAAGTTCTCCAGAGCATTCATTGAAATGAGCTTTCTCAACACTTAATGGTTCCTGAATGAATTGAAACCCACAGTGCCTCTAACTTCATCCTTGAAAAATTGCTAGATAAATACCATAAAAGTTTTGAAATTCCCATGACCAGGTGGCACTGCAGAAACTTTGGATGTCCTGTTGCTGATCATGTGTATACCAGACAGTGCCTTGTTTGACTGGGTTTCATGAAAATGGTGTAGAATACGAGATGCCAGGAATTTGGAGCCTGGTGAGTAGTGGGCCTAGAGTAGTGGTGGGCATGTGTGTGATGAAACATCAAGGTGGGGCCATGTGGATCGGCTATCGGCTTACAAATGGCTTGTGACTGATATGGTGCAGCCCCCATTCCCTTGTAGGTAAAGGCATCTTGTTATGTGGAGAGGTTTCAGGGCAATGTTCATAATCAGGTTGCTATGGTTATTGGGACAAGCTATGTGGGATAGAAGCCTGGTTTTTACATTCTCCTGCAGACGCTAACCCACCCCAAGTGACAGAAAACCCTCCAGCACTGTATCCCAGATGAACTTCTTATATTGTGTGAAGCAAGTACCAAATTCCCAGTGTAGCAGCAAGACACACCACGAAAAGTGGAGGATGATCAAATGTCTTCACAGTCCCCACTGGGAGACACTTAGCCTCCAGTGGACACAGTTTACCTACAAAGAGAAAATTGAGCACTGCTGCATCATGTTCATTGGAAAATAAGAAATCATGTCTTCCAGGTCACATAGATGCAGACCCAGCTTTGATGGTCTCACTACAAAGGAAGCCAAAGCTCATGACAACAACATATATTTCATGTGCCCAACCTCAGAGGCAGTATTCCAAGAAGACTTAGGCCAGCAGAGCTCTTTGTTTCTGGAGTGTTTACCCTGTTCTTTACTTTTGGAAACGCCTCTACCACCTCCAAGGTTGTGAACTCCCGAGCATATTCCATTCCATATAAGTGTTCATAGATTTTCACACTTTTCTACTATAATTGTGTCTTACTTGGGTGAAGGTAATGTCAAGGCATTGTTCTGGATGTGAGTGAGAAGATTTTTGTGTAGCACATATTTACATACGCATTGGATTCATTTTTCAATTTTCCATTTGAAATACTGAATCCCTGACACTAACCCATACCCTACTAGACTCTGAATAATGATCCTAATATGATGGTGAAAAATAACCCAAAAAAAAATAGAAATACAAGCAGTTCAGAGGAGGCATGGTGTATAGTTGGAATTGCCTTTTGCATTATATTTTGTAGGAGTTATAAATCTAGTCAATTTTTTGTTGAAATAGTTCTACATGTGTTTTTAAAATTAACAAATATATGAATCCCTGTCTCCCTTTCTCTGTAGCCTATTCAGCACATGTATTTTTATATGCACTTATAGAATCCTACCTGATATCACTCGTATACACTTGTGAGGTGGCTGAATTGGCAGATGCAAATTGAGAGAAGAGATCACTCCTCCTAAACGCTGTTGGAACTGAAAATTCAACCTATGGGTGAGCTTCCTAGTTGAATAACATTATACATAATTTCATGTTCAGTAAAATTAATATTTTTCAATCTGTGGATTATATATATTTCATGATGAATTTCTATTGGCATATATATCGCTACTTTTTTTTATTGGTTGCTCAAAACATTACAAAGCTCTTGACATATCATATTTCATACATTAGATTCAAGTGGGTTATGAACTCCCATTTTTACTCCAAATACAGATTGCAGAATCACATCAGTTACACATCCATATTTTTACATAATGCCCTATTAGTTACTGTTGTATTCTGCTACCTTTCCTATACTCTACTATCCCCCCTCCCTTGTCTTCCCATCTTTTCTCTCTACCATACCTACTGTAATTCATTTCTCTCCTTGTTTATTTTCCCACAACCTCTTATATGTAATTTTGTGTAACAATAAGTGTCTCTCTCCATTATCATGCAATTTCCCTCTTCTCTCCCTTTCCCTCCCACCTCATGTTTCTGCTTAATGTTAATCTTTTCTTCATGCTCTTCCTCCCTGCTCTGTTCTTAGTTGCTCTCATTATATCAAAGAAGACATTTGGTATTTGTTTTTTAGGGATTGGCTAGATTCACTAAGCATAATCTGCTCTATTGCCATGCATTTCCCTGCAAATTCCATGATTTTGTCATATTTTAGTGCTGCGTAATCCTCCATAATATATAAAAGTCACATTTTTTTTATTCATTCATCTATTGAAGGTCATCTGGGTTGGTTCCACAGTGTAGAAATTGTGAATTGTGCTGCTATGAAAATCGATGTGGCAGTATCCCTGTAGTACGCTCTTTTAAGGTCTTCAGGGAATAGTCCAAGAAGGGCAATAGCTGGGTCAAATGGTGCTTCCATTCCAAACTTTCACAGGAGTCTCCATACTGCTTTCCAAATTGGCTGCACCAGTTTCAGTCCCACCAGCAATGTAAAAGAGTACCCTTTTCCCCACATCCTCGCCAGCACTTGTTGTTGTTTGACTTCATTATGGCTGCCAATCTCACTGGATTGAGATGGTATTTTAGGGTGGTTTTTATTTGCATTTCTCTTACTGCTAGAAATGGAGAGCATTTTTTCATGTACTTGTTAATTGATTCTATGTCCTCCTCTGAGAAGTTTCTGTTCAGGTCCTTGGCCCATTGGGTTATTGGTTATATTATTGTCTAATTTTCTGAGTTCTTTGTATACTTTGTATACTCTAGATATTAGGGCTCCATGTGAAGGGTGAGGACTAAAAATTTGTTCCCATGATGTAGGCTCCATATTTACCTCTCTTATTGTTTCTCTTTCTGAGAAAAAAAAATTCAGTTTAAGTAAGTCCCATTTCTTGATTCTTGTTATTAACTCTTGTTCTATGGGTGTCCTATTAAGGAATTTGGAGCCTGACCACACAATATGTAGATCTGAGCCAACTTTTTCTTCTATCAGACGTAGAGACTCTGATTTGAATCTAGCTCCTTGATCCACTTTGAGTTAACTTTTGTGCAGGGCGAGAGGAGGGGATTCAGTTTCATTTTGTTGCATATGGATTTCCAGTTTACCCAACACCATTTGATGAAGATGCCATCCTTCCTCCATTGCAGGCCATTAGCTCTTTTATCAAATATAAGATAGTTGTAGCTTTTTGGATTAGTCTCTGTGTCCTCCATTCTGTACCATTGGTCCACCCGCCTGTTTTGGTACCAGTACCATGCTGTTTTTATTATGATTGCTCTGTAATATAGTTTGAAATCTGGTATCGCTATACTGCCTGATTCACACTTCCTGCTTCGAATTGCTTTTGCTATTCTGGGTCTTTTATTTTTCTATTCGAATTTCATGATTGCTTTATCTATTTCTACAAAAAATTCCTTTGGGATTTTGATTGGCATTGCATTAAACCTATAGAGAACTTTTGGTAATATCGCCATATTGATGATGTTAGTTCTGCCTATCCATGAAAGGGGTATATTTTTCGATCTTCTAAGATCTTATTCTATTTCTCTTTTTAGGGTTCTGTAGTTTGCATTATATAAATCTTTCACCTCTTTTGTTAGGTTGATTCCCAAGTATTTAATTATTTTGAAGAAATTGGGAATGCAGTGTTTGGACTCATTTTTGTTTCAGAAGTTTTGTCGCTAATATACAGAAATGCCTTTGATTTATGCATGTTGATTTTGTATCCTGCCACATTGCTGCATTCATTTATTAGTTCTAGTAGTTTTTTCTGTAGACCCTTTTGGGTCTTCTATGTATAGAATCATGTCATCTGCAAATAGTGATAATTTAAGTTCTTCTTTTCCTATTTTTATGCCTTTAATATCTTTCATCTCTCTAATTGCTCTGGCCAGTTTTTCGAGAAATATATTGAATGGAAGTGGTGATAGAGGACATCCCTGTCTTGTTCCAGATTTTAAAGCGAATGCCTTCAATTTTTCTCCATTCAGAATGATGCTAGCCTGAGGCTTAACATAGATAGCTTTTACAATGTCGAGGTAAGTTTCTGTTATCCCTAGTTTTTAAAATGTTTTGAACATAAAGGAATGCTCTACTTTGTTGAATGGTTTTTCTGCGTCTATCGAGATGATCATATGGTTCTTATCTTTAAGTCCAATGATGTTGTGAATAACATTTATTGATTTCCATATATTGAACCCTCCTTGCATCCCAGGGATGAATCCTAGTTGATCATGGTGCACAATTTTATTGATGTGCCTTTGTATCCAATTCACCAGAATTTTAATGAGGATTCTTGCATCTAGGTTCATCAGAGATATTGGTCTGTAGTTTTCTTTCTTTGAGGTGTCTTTGTCTGGTTTCAGAATCAGGGTGATGTTGGCCTCATAAAATGAATTTGGCAGAGCTCCCAGTTTTTCTATTTTCTGAATAACTAGAAAAGTATTGGTATTAATTCTTCTTTAAAGGTTTTGTAAAACTCTGCTGTATACCCATCCGGTCCTGGGCTTTTCTTGGTTGGTAGTCTTTTGATTGCTTCTTCTACTTCATCCATTGATATTGGTCTGTTTAAATTGTGTGTTCCCTTATGACTCAGTCTGGGCAAATCATATGACATAAGAAATTTATCGATGTCTTCACTATTTTCTATTTTATTGGAATACAGTTTTCCAAATAATTTCTAATTTTCTTCTGTATTTATGTTGCATCTGTTGTGATATTGCCTTTTTCATCCCGTATGTTAGTAATTTGAGTTCTCTCTCTTCTTCTCTTCGTTAGCATGGCTAAGGGTCTGTCAATCTTATTTATCTTTTCGAAGAACCAACTTTTAGTTTTGTTAATTTTTTCAATAGTTTCTTTTGTTTCAATTTCGCTCTGATTTTAATTATTTCTTGCCTTCTGCTACATTTGCTGTTGTTTTGCTCTTCCTTTTCTAGGGCTTTGAGATAAAGTGTGAGCTCATTTATTTGTTTTTTTTTTTTCTTTTTTTGAGGAATGACCTCCAGGCGATGAATTTACCTCTTAAAACTTCTTTCATTGTGTCCCATAGAATCTGATATGCTGTGTCTGTATTTTCATTTATCTCTAAGAATTTTATTATTTCCTCCTTTATGTCTTCTGTAACCCATTGATCATTCAGTAACATATTGTTCATTTTGTAGGTGATGTATGGTTTTTTCTTTTTCCTTTTATCATTGGTTTCCAGTTTCATTCCATTATGATCACAAAAAATTCATGGTATTATCTCCTCCCCTTTATATTTACTGAGGGTTGCCCTATGGCATAACATATGGTCTATTTTTGAGAAGGATCCATGTGCTGCTGAGAAAAAAGTATATCCACTTGATGATGGTTGATATATTCTATATATGTCAGTTAAGTCTAGGGTATTGATTGTGATTTTGAGTTCTATAGTTTCTTTATTCAACTTTTGTTTGGAGGATCTGTCCAATGGTGAGAGAGGTGAGTTGAAGTCACCCATAATTATTGTATTGTGGTCTATTTGATTCTTGAACTTGAGGAGAATTTGTTTTATGAACGTCGCAGCACCATTATTTGCTGCGTGAATATTGATAATTGTTATGTCTTGTCAGTGAATGGTTTCTGTTAACAGTATATAATGTCCTTCCTTATCCCTTTTGATTAAATTAGTCTTGAGGTCGATTTTATTCGATAGGAGGATGGCCACCCCTGCTTGCTTACGAGGACTGTTTGCATGGTATACATTTTCCCAATCTTTCACCTTCAGCTTGTGTATGTCTTTTCCATTCAGATGTGTCGCCTGGAGGCAACATATTGTTGGATTTGTTTTTTTTTTTAATTCAAGTTACAAGCCTATGTCACTTTATTGGAGAGTTTAAGCCATTAACGTTTAGAGTTACTATTGATATATGGTTTGTACTGCCACCCATGTTTGCTTATATCTTTTTTTTAAATTAGTTTGTTTCTCCATGATTAGCTTTTCCCCGCCCTCTGTCATTACTGAGGCACTTCCCACTGATGGTTTTCGTTGTTGATTTTCATTTCTTCCTCGTGTAGTGTTTTGCTCAAGATGCTTTCCAATGCTGGTTTTCTGGCTGCAAATTCTTTTAGCTTTTGTTTATCATGAAATATTTTTATTTCGTTGTCTTACAATAAGCTTAATTTTGCTGGATACATAATTCTTGGTTGGCATCCATTGTCTTTCAGTGTTTGAAATACGTTGTTCCAGGATCTTCTCACTTCCAGCATCTGTGATAAAAAAATCCATTGTTAACCTTTTTGGTTTACCCCTGATTGTAATCTGCCTCCTTTCTCTGGTAGCTTTTAATATTTTCTCTTTGTTTTGTATATTGGATATCTTTATAACAATGTGTCTTGGCATTGGTCTACTGTGATTTTGTGTGCTCAGTGTCCTGTAAGCATCTACAATTTGTTTATCTGTTTCCATTTTTATTTCTGGAAAGTTTTCTCTAATTATTTCATTCAGCAGGTTACTCATTCCCTTGGTTTGAATCTCTGTACCTTCCTCTTTCCGGATGACTCATAAGTTTGTTTTTTTATGTTATCCCATATCTCTTGGATGTTTTCTCATAATTTTTTACAGCATTTCTTTCTTGGCTAGAGTTTTTTTTCAAGATGATATATTTTGTCTTCATTATCTGACATTCTGTCTTCTACTTGCTCCACTCTGTTAGTGATACTCTCAATTGAGTTTTTAATTTGGTTTATCATTTCCTTCATTTCTAGAATTATTGTTTGATTTTTCTAATAATCTCTATCTCCTGATAAAGATGCTTAATTTCTTATTTTATCTGTTTATGTAATTCATTTTCAATGCGTTCTTTCACTGTTTTTGTTGTCTCGTATCCTCTTTAAGGTTCCATTCCATCTGTCTAAGGTATTCCTTGAGTTCTTTATATGACCATTTTTCTGATGACTCTAGATGCTCTTGAATATTTAGGCTGTGCTTCATTGTTTGTACTTTTTTTCTTCCTTGCTTTTTTATGCTGCTCATGTTACTTCTTGTTCTGTTTGACTACTGAGTTACTGCTTACTCTTATAAATTTATTTGATGCTTGGAAGGAAAGATATTAGAAGGGAAGGGAAGAAGTCACTAAGGAGAATGAGAGTAGGCAGGTAGAATTCAAAGAAGGGGGTATAAGAAAATTGAAAAGAAATGAAAAGATAAAAGAAAAAAAATAGAAAATAAAGAAAATTTTAAGTAATAATGATAATTTAAAAATGAAAATTAAAATTTAAAATAATAATAATAATAATAAAATGAAAAATTAAAAAAATAAAAACATTAAAAAAGTTAAAGAACAAAAACAAAAATGAAAATCAAAGAAAAAGAAAAACATAGAAATAAAATAATAATATTAATACATGCAGTCCTAGAGTTCAATTTACTTCTCTTCCAGTAGGTGGAACTGTGTGCACTGGGCCAAGATTCTCCTCTCAATAAGTGGGAACCAATCACTGTGCAGCAGCTCTTCCTCTCAGACTGGGCGAGTCTCCAATCCTGAGTGCCTAGGGCCTTCTCTTGTGCTTCCTCAAGCCAGGCCCCGCTCACCTTTGACGCTCACCACAATACTGGTTACATGCCAGGCCTCTGCTCCTGGTAGCCCTGTTTTAATGAACGCCTGGGCACACTCTCTCTGTTTGCCTCCCTCAGACCCTAAGTTTGTAGTGCTTTGGCCTGAGAACCCCCAGCGAATTTTCTTGTCCTCCGGGAGCCATGCCCCCGGTAGGTGGTGTAAGAGACCTCAATTGTCAGCACTGGTGGGAGTGGTAGCCGGGAATTCCACGCCGCGAGTCCCAAGCCAATCCTGATTCCCTAGGTCTGGCTATCGAGCTCCTGGGAGAGCTGGGAGGGGCCATTACGGCAGAGCTGGGAAGGGCCCTTGAGGTTTCCCCGTGGTTTTGAGAGAGATGGCAATGGGATTACACACTTGTCGCGTTGGTTTCAATGAAGTTATCTCCTCCGCCTGTAATGTCAGTTCTCTGCCATGGTGGTATCCCATTAAAATGGTGACCGTTCGTTCCCTTTGCTGGGTGACCAATGCAACAGGTGGGTCCTGACTATCTCTCCCAAGCCCCATTTCAATCCTGTGGCCACTGCCTATGAAGGCTCAGTTGTCTTTTAACTCTGTCAATTCAAAAAGCCCGACCAGTTATTTCAGCGGGAATGTTAGTGCTGAGTCACAAAAACCAGACGAATCTAAGCTTGAATGCAGCCAATCCGGGTTCTGTGTGTGTTCTGAGGGGCTCAGACTGTTCGCCCCAGATTCACAACAGGTCAATATTGCCTAGTGATTCTGAGCAAACAGCATTTAGACAGTTTACGACTCCCTATGCCCGTGTAGCTGAAGAGATCATAGACTTGATTTCTCCATGCCTGCCTTCATAATGGATCTCCTGTATTGCTACTTTTTAATATCTGTGCATGTGCGTGTGTGTGTGTGTATATATATATATATATATATATATATATATATATATACTCTCCAGATTTTTCAAAATATGAAATATGAAATATATGTGTCTTATTATACACTCCCTAAATTCATTCATATTCATATCTGTGATTTATAATCAACTTTCAACAAGATAATTCTCAGAAATAATCATCCACCTGCAATACATATTGTTTCCTAGTACTGAAAACTAAATTCAGTGAATGGTGCATACAAACCCTAATATTTCTACAGTTACTTAGCCAGTTTAAAATGAATGTAAGTAGATTACTAGGGGACATGATGTGTATTTTGACTTTCATTTTTATTCAACACTTGTAGGTTACTATGTCTTCAGTTTATGCACATCATAGTATATATATTTCAGTCACAAATTAGAAAATTTATAGGCATTTGTTTCACGATCAATCACTTCCTGATTCAGAACACATGCATTCCTCCATGTTTCTTGACTGGTCTTTTCATGAGACTTCTTTCCAAACACATTATTTTCATTTAACATCATCACTTATAAAGCAAAACTCAAACACCATTCATCATAAACCATATTCCTAATATTACCATTAGAAATATAACTGGTTGGAATGAATGATTGTATATCAATATAAGATTTCTTATATATTTTCACATATCAATTCAATCCATTATTTAAAGTGGAATCAGTTATGTTATTTATTCATAGTATGGTCTATTCATGCATTATCTCTATATTCATAGAAACAGGTTACACCTCTTTGTGCCCCTAATACTAATGTATACATCTTCAAATTATTGCTCCCAGAAATGGTGAAAGAAATACCATGTCACCTGATCTACATATACATTTTATCACAGTAATATTCTGAACAAAAAAAAATAAAATGTCACACTTATGATTGTACCAAAGCCTAAAAGGAAAGTGAATGTTGATAACTAATAACATCCATGTCCAGGTTGCCTAATGCTCTCAAATGTCATTCCCATTCGTGACGACATATTTGTTTTTTCCTATGATTATATATTCAAACTCAAGCCTGTTGAAAATGTCTAATCCTATCACTCACTTTATACATTGCCTGATTTCGTAATGTCTCTATTGACACCTGCTTTCCTACATATTTTCCCCAGTTCATCATTTTCCCTGACTCTTCACATGTGCTGACATTTCCATTCACTCTCTAAACAAAACCCTATTGCTAAAGAAGCTTTTTATTCCAAATAATATACTCACTCTTCTTCCTAAACCTACTGACTATCTTCCTAATCCTACCGACTATCCCTTTTTGACTGGATGTTCCCTTCTACATTCAATCATCCAAGGTACTAGGTCCTATGCCATTGTATTTCGATTTAACTGAGACAATTGTACAGAACATAATTCAACACTAAGTATCCAAACCAAGGGCCCAATGCCCTTCTGGGCTTCAAATCTTTCTTAGATTCCCGTTTTCATACATATATTTCACCTATATATTCTTATAAATATCACAGGTTCCCAATTCCATTATTCATCCTGCAGAATGATTCCTAACCCAAATCGAAAATATTATTATCCCTAAACATACACTAACTTTGCAGGAGAGCAGAAACAGTGTGGGTATTAAACTACAGGAATCTAGGGGATCTTCACCTGCTGAGAAACTCAAATGTTCATGCAGAAATGATCCCTGGTGAAGATGAAGTCAGCTATGAAGTAACTCAGAAAGCAAAAGTCATCTTCTATGGCAATCATCCTGGTCAGGATGAAGGGTTGTGTCTGAATCAGTCTCTCTCTTCTTAATGTATAGAACATGGACCAAACCAGTCCTGTGTGGAAGCTGTTCCCGGGTGCTTATGGTTGATATAACATTCTAACTAGAGAAAGTGTCACATGAAAATCGGAGCAGCCTCCACCTCATGGTACTTTTGGAAGCAACTGTTAGGACAAAGTGGTTGCCAAGGCAGTGACATCATTCAGATCCTGAAGGAAGTGATCTCACCTCACTTCCTTGGTGAGGGAACTCTCTGAACTTGGGATCCAGGAAGCCAGGCACCCAGAGACAGTCCCTGTTCTAGTCTCAGTGGTCTCACATGTTTGGAATTACCAAGGACAGAGTCAGTCTTTCTTGGTACCTACAGATGTGAGGATGGCCAAATGCCAGGAAACCTCTGAAGAGGGGCTTTTCCTGAGAAAGCAGGTAGTGTCTCACCGCTGACTCTTGAGAACTTCACAGAGTTGGCCAAGCAGACATGATCTGAGACAGGAGAGGTCATTTCGGGGGAACATAGTATGGCCCACCAGTCAGAGGACACTCCGGGGAGTCACAGACCTACTAGGGGGAAGGAGGTGCCTTTGTGGGTGTGGGTGTGAGTTTGTGGTTTTGTCTCATGTTCTGAGAATAGGTAGGAAAGGCGGTTTGTTTGGTATGGAGTGGAATATTTCTATTAAGTCCTTTGACAAGGCGAGTGTTTCTATGTGTGTGTATCCCACTGAGTCCACTGTTGTAGACATTAGAAAAGACAATGCATCAATGGATGTGTCCTGTCTAGTAGAAAGCTTCCCAGCATTCATCCTGCCCAATTCATGAGTGGACTCTGGCTTGCCTTATGGATGGGCAACACCTACAAGCTTCCTAATTTCCTGTTTTCTCTCTCAATTCTGGCCACTCTCCAGAATAGTATCATGGTTTTGTGTCCAAGATTTGTACCACCTCCAAGATCTGTGACATGACTATGTACTGGATAGCTGAAGGAAATGGCTAGCCTCTCAGAAATCTCAGATATCTGTTGACCAGGAAAGTCTCAGTGGAGAATCCCTGCTTTGGTCCTTTTGCTTACCTATTGTTCTGTTGAATGTCAGGAATTTTTTTGCCTCAAGCCACCACTTTGTGAACCCTGAAGAAAAGAGTTTTCAAATGGAAATGATTGGGCATCACCTGTGGCTCTTTGCTTAATTGCTTAAGATTGGGATATGTCTGAATCAGCCTGTTGGCCCTGCGTGAGGCTGTGGCTTAGATTCTCAGCACCTGATGGATCTAAAGATAAATCCCATGTGTGCATCCAAAACCAAAATGGCAAAAAGATCAGATATTTTTGATGAACTCTCTTGCCTTCCTCTGGTAGGTTCCTGATATCCATCAAGTGAGAATAGGGATCCTTTGGGTCAAATGTGTTCTTCAAAGCCCTGCAGAGGCTAGGCCATAGGTGCTTGATTTTCATGACTCCAATTCACTTAAAGAATCTAAACCCCAAAGCTAGAAGGCCTCAAGTTGGAGAAGCCAAGCAATATTAAAGGCAGGCCTATTTGATCACTCCTGGTTCACAGGAAGAGAGTCCAGGCTACCCTGACATTAGGCAAATGAGGGGCAGGGAGCTTATTTTGGACACTGTCGAAGGCTGCATCCCTTATGGAAACCTCCAGCCAGAGGATATAATGAGTGTCTATATGGAAGACGATGAGAGCCATGTGAGAGTGTTTTGGTTTTAATTGTGGACATGTGTCTGGCGGTTGGAAGAGATCACTGGGTCCACCTAGGCTTGCACTCTGGTGTGATTCCCCTTAGAGACTGAGTTCTTTATGGATCTCAGAGAATTATTGCCAGGAATTGTGTTGGAATTTTAGATGGGCAGGCATGAGAGTTGCCCTTGGAAAGTGACATCTAAGCCCGAGTTGACTTTCCACAGAGCACAGGGAATCTCAGCCAGGATATCACATGATATTATTCTTAAAGACTTGGCAGCCATATTTGAGAGTCAAAACACACATGGACCATACATTGTAGACCTCAATGGGCCTGGCTTAATCTGACTTTTGGCCACTTTTGGAAGCCTTGCCTGTAAGAATTCTCCAGAGTTTTCATTGAAATGAGCTTCCTCACCATTTAATGGTTTCTGAGTGAATTGAAATCCACAGTGCCTCTAACTTCATCCTTGAAAATTGGCTAGATCAATACCATAAAATTTTTGAAATTCCCATGACCGGGTAGCACTGGAGAACATTTGGATGTCCTGTTGCTGATCGTGAGTATACAGGACAGTGCCTTGATTGACTGGGTTTTATAAAAATGGTGTAAAACAGAGATTCCAGTAAGTTGGATCCTGCTGAGTAGTTGTACTAGAGCAGTGGTTGGCAGGTGTGTGATAAAACATCTGTGGTGGGGGCATGTGGATCTGCCATTGGCTTCCAAATGGATTGTGACTGACATTTTGCAGTCAGTAGAACCTTATATGTAAAAGCATATTGTTATATGGAGAGGTTTCAGGGCAATGTTCAGAATCAGGTTGCTATGGTCAATGGGGCAAGCTATGTGGGAGAGAAGCCTGGTTGGTGCATTCTCCTGCAGAACCCGACCCACCACACTTGACAGAACTCACTTCAGCACTGTGTCCCAGTTGAACCCTTGTATTTAATGAAGCAAATACCAAACTCCCAGTGCAGCATCAAGAAACACCACGAAAGTGGAGGATGACCAAATGAATTTACAGTCCACATGGGGAGACACCAGTGGCCACATTGTACCTACAAATAGAAAATTCAGCACTGATGCCTCATGTTCATTGGAAAATAAGAAACCATGTCCTCCAGGTCACATAGATGCAGAACCAGATTTGATGGTCTCACTACATATTAAGCTAATGCTTCTGACAACAGCATATATTTCATTGCCCAAACTCAGAGGCAGTTTCTTCAGATGTTAGGTTGGCAGAACTTCATGTTTTTGGAGTGATTACTCTGTCCCTTACTTTTGGAAACTCCTCTACCACTTCCAAATTTGTGAACTTCTGAGCATTTTCCATTCCACAAATGTATTCACAGATTTTCTAAATCTTCTCCTCTAATTATGTCTTATGTAGGGCGAAGGTAATGTCAAGGTATTGTTCTGAATGAGAGTGGGAAGATATTTGTGTAGCACATATTTGCATACACATTGGATACATTTTCCAATTTTCCATTCAAAATAATGAATCCCTGAAACTAACACATACCCTACTAGACTTTGACTTCTTATCCTAATTTGATGGAGAATAATAACCCAAACAGAATACAAATACAAGAGGTTCACAGGAGGCATGGTGTATAATTGGACTTGCCTTTCGTATGATAAATGGTAGGTGTTATAAATCTAGCGAATTTTAATTGAAATAGTTCTCCATGTGTTTTAAAAGTTAACAAATATGTGATTAACTGTCTCCCTTTCTCTGTAGCCTATTCATCACATGTATTTTTATAAGCACATATAGAATTCTACCTGGTATCAGCCGTACATTTGGTGAGGTGGCTGGCTTGGCAGATACAAATTGTGAGAAGAGATCACTCCTACTTAACGCTGTTGGAACTGAAAATTCAACATATGGGTGAGCTTCTTAGTTGAACAACATAAATCCATGTACATTAAAATGAATATTTTTGGATCTGTGGATGATATATATTTCATGGTGAATTTCAATTCACATACATAATGCTACTTTTTAATGTCTGTGTGTGTGTGTCTGTGTATATATATATATATATATATATATATATATATATATATATATATTCACTCTCCAGATTTTTCAAAATATTTAGTATATTTTTCTTTTTATACCCTCCCTAAATTCATTCATATTCATGTATGTGGATTTATAATCATCTTTTCACAAGATTATTCTCAGAAATATTCCTCCACCTGAAATACATATTTTTTTCCTAGTACTGAAAACTAACTTTGGGTGATCACATGATGGCGGCGAATGGAGTGCATTACCCCCATGTACCGCATCACTGTGCGAGAGAATGACGAGTTAGAACGGCTGAAACCTATCTTGTTAGGAATTTCCAATAAATTTGAGGTGCTCCAAAACCTAGTGGAGATATATCCATCTCACGAGGATCAGCTACGGGGGCTCAAACGCGAGTGATTTGTTCGCACGGAGGGTCATGCTGCTTATTCAGCAAATTGCCTTGCAGCTAGAGTCTGTGGCGCGCACTGGGAAACGACGAGATAGCATTGCAAATATACAGTGGTGCGGATTCTATGGGCTCCTGCCAGCTATGCAATTACTGTGCTCAGTGCTGAATTCTGGGATTGAGACGGGGATGGATGCGCTCCAATTCCATTCTCCATACCGGTCAGACCACAGAGGAAGCCAGCGTCCACCATCTTGAAGAGCTGATGTCACCATCCCTGTTTTCGACTGATCGCAGCTCATTCAGCTATAGAACAGGTAATTTCAGGATGTCATTCACCTTTGTCTCGCAGACAAATTACTCAGGCTCAGTGCTAAAGAACCCGCAGAAACTGCGTCTTGGAGCCTGCTCCTATTAGAACATACACTGAGCCCAGAGCGGCCAAATTTGGCCTCCCCGAACTGATCTTGCTCAGGGCTAAAGAACCCGTGGAAACTGCTTCCCGGTCCGGGTCTTGCTGAATAATGTGGAGGTAAATATCAACCGAGCCTTCATAGGCAGTGGCAACAGGATTGAGACGGGGCTTGTGAGGGCAAGTCAGGACTCACCCATTGCTTTGGTCACCCAGCAAAGGTAACGAAATGCTGCCTTTTGCATGGGATACCAACATGGCAGAGATCTGATGTCATCAGAAAGCAGCGGAGGAGATAACTTCATTGATACCAGCGGTGACAGAAACAGTTAGTCTCCTGGTAAAGAAAGTGAGTCACAAACACCCGAGTCTCTTTCACTTTGTCATCAAGCCAGAGGGGCTGAGCAGAGCCGCTGCTCATGCTTGGAACAGGCCCAGTGACACACCTGCATGATAATCACTTCACCCCAGTTGGAATAGAGGAAGAGCAGAGCCGCCGCAGGTGCCCAGAACAGGCCCAGTGACCAGCAGGCGTCGTAGTCACGTCACCTCAATTGGAGTAGTTGCAGAGAAGAGCCTTCTCCCGCGCCTAGTACAATCCAAGTGGCCCACCGGCATGGTAGTCACGTCATCCCAATAGGAGTAGGGGCAGAGCAGATTCTTTGCACGTCCCCGGAAAGGGCCCAGCAACCTACCGGCTTGGTAGTCACAACACCCCAATTGGAGTAGCGGCAGAGCAGAGCCACCACCCGCGCCCCCAAGGTAGACAAATCTGCACCCGACCAGCAGAAGAGGCCCAGCGGCCTGTCAGCGCGGCAGACACTTCACCCATTTGGAGTAGGGGCAGAGCAGATCCATCACCCATGCCCGCAAGGTAGGCAAACCTGCGACCGACCACAGAACAGGCCCACCCACCCGCCGGCGTGGTAGTCACGTCACCCCAATTGGAGTAGGGGCAGAGCAGAGCCGCTGCCCGCGCCTCCAACGTAGGCAGACCTGCGACCGATTGGCAGAACACCACAGGGGTCCATGGGTGTTGTAGACACGTCACACCAATTGGAGGAGGGGCTGAGCAGAGCCGCCTCCCGCGCCTGCATGGTAGGCAGACCTGTGACCGATCAGGAGAACAGGCCCAGCGGCCCATCAGCGTGGTAGATAGATCACCCCAATTGGAGGAGCAGTACAGCCACACCCCGCCCCTGCAAGGAAGACTTTTCAAATATAGAAGAGCAATATAAATATATAGGGGGAAAATTTCAAAATCACAACAGTTTCACCAAGCAGAAAGAAACGCGAGCCGTATGAAAAGACAAAGAAAAAAGGACCATAAGCAATGCAGGTCAACACAACTTCAGAAGAGGTAATAGCTGCAGCAGATGGAATGTCAGATAAAGAACTCAGGATATACATGCTTCAGATGATCTGGAGTCTCAAGGAAGACATTAGACAGCAAAATCAGACAATGAAAGATCACTTCGACAATGAATTACACAAACAAATCCAAGAAGCAAAAGATCAATTATACAGGGAGATAGAAGTTGTAAAAAATAACAAACAGAAATCCTAGAAATGCAGGAAGCAATAAACCAACTAAAAAACTCAATTGAGAATACTACCATCAGAGTAGAACACTTAGAAGATAGAACATCAGACAATGAAGACAAAGTATTTCAACTTGAAAAGAACATAGACAGCTCAGCAAGACTATTAAGAAACAATGAACAGAACATCCGAGAAATATGGGATAACATAAAGAGACCAAACTTAAGAGTCATTGGGATACAGGAAGGTATAGAGGTCCAAACCAAAAGAATGAGCAATGTAATCAATGAAATAATACGAGAAAACTTCCCAGACTTGAAGAATGAGACAGACTCCCAAGTCCTAGAAGCCAACAGGACGCCGAATGTGCAAAATCATAAGAGATCCACACCTAGACACATTATAATGAAGATACCCAACATACAGAATAAAGAGAGAATTTTAAAAGCTACAAGAGAAAGGAAGCAGATTACATTTAGGGGTAAACCAATCAGGATAACAGCTGATATTTCAACACAGACTCTGAAAGCTAGAAGATCCTTGAAATATATGTTTTGTCAGGAGCTTTAGCTTCATTTCTAGTGAAAGCATCAAAGCTGTGTCTGCATCTATGTAACCTGGAGGACATGGTTTCTTATTTTCCAAAAGACATGAGGCGGCAGTGCTGAATTCACTCTTTGTAGGTAAACTGTGGCCACTTAAGGCTAAGTGCCTCCCGTGTGGACTGTGAAGCCATTTGATCATCCTCCACTTTTCATGGTGGTTCTTGCCGCTGCACTGGGAGTTTGGTATTTGTTTCACTAAATAAAACGAGTTCAACTGAGACCCAGTGCTGGAGGGAGTTCTATCATATGTGGTGGGTGAGGGTCTGCAGGAGAATTCACCAACCAGGATTCTATCCCACATAGATTGCCCCCATGACCATAGCAACCTGATTCTGAACATTGCCCTGAAAATCTGCATATAAAAAGATGCCTTTACATGGAGAGGTTTCAGACATATAAGTTTCTGCTGGATGCACCATGTCAGTCTCAAGCCCTTTGGAAGCAATGGCTGATCCACATGGCCCCACAAGAGATGTTTTATCACACACCTGCACACCACCGCTCTAGGCCCACTATTCAGTAGGCTACAAGTTACTGGCATTTCTGTTCTACACCATTTTCATGAAACCCAGACAATCAAGGCACTGTCTGGTACACTCATGATGAGCAAAAGGACATCAAAGGTTCTCCAGTGCCACCTGGTCATTGGAATGGCAAAAATTTCATGGTATTTATGTAGCCACTTTTCAAAGATGAAGTTGGAAGCACTGTGGGTTTCAATTCATTCAGGAACCATTAAATGGTGAGGAAGCTCATTTCAATAAAAGCTCTGGAGAACTCTCACAGGCAATTTTTCCCAAGGAGTTGGCTAGATCTCAGTTTACAAGGGCGAATCTCATTAGTGGCCTATTCCACTGCCACACAAATGACCGCAATTGAAACCAAAACACTCCCACATGACCCTCATCTTCTGCCATAGAGACAGTCATCATAACCTCTTGCTGCAGGTTTCCATGAGGGGTACAGCCCAAGACAGTGTCCAAAATAAGCTCACTTACCCCTCAATTGCCTAAAGTCAGGTTGGCCTGGACACCCTTCCTGTGAACCAGGAGTGATCAAATAGGCCTGCCCTTAATACTGCTCTGCTTCTCCATTTTGACTCTTACTGATTGTTGAGTATAAATTCCTCTGTGTGAATTGGAGTCATGAGAAAATCCAAGCACCTATGCATTAGCCTCTGCAGGGCTTTGAAGAACTCATTTTACCCAAATGATATCTATTCTCACTTGATAGAGGTCAGGACTTACAGAGGAAGGCAAGAGACTTCATCCACATTGACTGCTCTTTTGTCCATTTTGGTTTTGGATTCAGAGATGGGATCTTTCTGTAGATCCATCAGTTGCCGAGAATCTAAGCCCCAGCCTCACATAGGGCCAAGGGGCTGATTCAGAAACATCCCTTTTTAAGCAATTAAGCAAAGAGCCACAGGTGATGCCCATTCATTTTCATTTGAAAACTGTTTTCTTCAGGCTTTACAAAGGGGTTACCTGAGGCAAAGAAATTCCTAACATTCAGGGCAACAGAACAATAGGTTAGCAAAAGGCCCAAAGCAGGGTTTCTCCACTGAGACTTTACTGGTCACACTGATATCTGAGTTTTCTGAGATGCTCCCATTGCCTTCAGGTATCCAGTACATGGCCATGTAACAAAGCTTGTAGGCGGTACATATCTTGGACACCAAACCATGAGACTATTCCGGAGAGTGGCCAGAATTCAGGAAGAAAACTGGAGCTTAGGAAGATAGTAGGTGTTGTCCATTCATAAGGCAAGCTGCAGTCCATTCATCAATTGCGCAGGATGAATGCTGGGAAGCTTTCTACTAGACAGGCACTTCCATTGATGCATTCTCTTTTCAAATGTCAACAACCACAGACACTGTGGGATACACTTTTAGAAACCCTCGCCGTGTCAAACGACTTTCTAGAAACAATCCACTCAAAAACAAACAATCCACTATTCCTACCTATTCTCAGAACAAGTGACAAAACCACAAACTCACACCCACACCCACAAAGCACCTCCTTCCCAGAAGTAGGTCTTTGATTATCCGGAGTTTCCTCTGACTGGTGGGCCATACTATGTTCCCCCGAAATGGCCTGTACTTTCTCAGATCTGGTGTCTTTGCCAGAACAACTACCTGCTTTCTCAGGAAACACCCATCTTCATAGCTTTCTTGGCATTTGGCCATCCTCACATCAGTTGGTACCAATAAAGACTGACTCTGTCCTTGGTAAATACAATCAAGTGTGCCAACTGGGACTGGGACTGGCTCTGGGGGCCTAGCTCCCTGGTTCCCAAGTTCAGAGAGTCCCATTACAAAGGAAGTGAGGTGAGGTCACTTTTTTCAGGAACTGAATGAGGTCACTGCCTTGGCAACCACTTTGCTCTAACAGTTGCTTCCAAGGGTCCCATGAGATGGATGCTGCCCCAATTCCTGTGACATTTTCACAAATTAGAATGGTATATCAAACATAGCCTCCCAGGAACAGCTCTCCACACAGGCTTGATTTGGTCCATCTTCTCTACATTAAGAAGAGAGAGGCTGATTCAGACACAACCCTTCATCCTGACCAGGCTGTTTGCCATGGAAGATGACCTTTGCTCTCTCAGGTTATTCATACCTGCCTACATGTTTTCCAGGGATAATTTCTGCATGGACCATTGAGGTTCTAAGTAGGTGGAAGATCCCCTCCATCCCTGCATTGTAAGAACAACTCTGTTCCAGCTCTTCTGTAATGTTAGATTGAGGGAACAGTGTATGGTTAGGCTTAATAACCAGTTCGATTTGGGTTAGGAATCATTCTATGGGATGTATAATGGTATTGGGTAACTGCAATACTTACAAGAATATATAGGTGAAATATAAGTATGAAAACAGAAATCCAGGTAAGATTTAAAGTCCAGAAAGTCATTGGGTCCTTGATTGGATTACTTAGCTTGAATTACGTTCTGCACAGATATGTCAGATAAATTGATATACAATGGCATAGGAACTTGTACCTTGGATGATTGATTGTAGAAGAGAACATCCCCTCAAACAGAGATAGTCAGTAGGATCAGGAAGATAGTCGGTAAGTATCAGAAGAACAATGAGTATAGGATTTGGACCAAAAGTTATTTAGCAATAGGGTTTCGGTTAGAGAGTGAATTTCAATAACAGCACATGTGAAGGGTCTCTAACAATGATGAAGTGGGGAAAATATGTAGTAATGCAGATATCAATAGATTCATTAGGAAATCAGGCAAAGTATAAAGTGAGTGATAGGATTAGATATTTTCAACAGGGTTGAGGTTGAACATATAATCTTAGAAAGAAACAAATATGTAGTCACCAATAGGATTGACATTTGAGAGCATAAGGCACCCTGGACATGGATGTTTTTAGTAATCCATGTTCACTTTCTATTTAGGATTTGGTAGAATCATAAGTGTGACCTTTGAATTTTGTGTCCAGAATATTACTGTGATGAAATGTATATGTAGATCAGGTGACATGAGTATTTCTTCCACCATTTCTGGAAGCAATATTTTGAAGACGTATAAATTTGTATTGGGGCTACAAAAAGGTGCACCCTGTGTCTATGAATACAGAGGAAATGCATGATTAGACCATACTGTGAATAAATAATAAAACTGGTTTCAACTTGAAATAATAGATTGAAATAAATGTGAAAATATATAGGAAACCTTATATTAATATACAATCATTCATTCCAACCCATTATACATTTAATGGAAATATGAGAATTTTGGTTTATCATGAAAAGTGTGTGAGTTTTGCTTCACATTGATTATGGAAATCGAAAATAATTTGTTTGGAAAGAAGTCTCATGAAAAGACCAGTCAAGAAACCTGGAGGAATACATGTGTTCTGAAGCAGGAAGCGATTGAAAGTGAAACAAATGCCTATAAATTTGCGAAATTGTTGATGAAATATATGTCCTATCATGTCCATAAACTTAAGAAAGAGTAATGTACCAATGTGGAATAAAAATGAACGTCAAAATACACATCATGTCCAATAGAATTCTACATGCATTGATGTTAAACTGGTTCAGTTACTGTAGAAATATTAGGATTTGAAGGCACCAATCACTGTAGTTAGTTTTCAGTACTATTAAACAAATGTGTATTTCAGGTGGATGAATATTTCTGAGAATAATCTTGTGAAAATTTTATTATAAATCCACATACATGAACATGAATGAATTTTGGGACTCTAAATAAGACACATAAATTTCATATTTTGAAAAATCTGGAGAATATATATATATATATATATATACACACACACACACACACCAAACACACACACAGACTTTAAAATGTAGTAATATATATGCCAATCGAAATTCATCATGAAATATATATCATCCACAAATGCAAAAATATATATTTTACAGAATATGGATATATGTATGATTTTGTTCAACTAGGAAGTTCACCCATAGGTTGAATATTCAGTTCCAAAAGCGTTTATGAGGAGTAATCTCTTCTCACAATTTGTATTTGCTGAGGAAGCCACCTCACAAAAATGTAGGTGTGATACCAGGTAGCTTTCGGTATGTGCATATAAAAATACATATGTTGAATAGGCTACAGAGAAAGGGAGACCGTAATACACATATTTTTAACTTTAAAAACACATGGAGAACTATTTAATTAAAAATTGACTAGATTTATAACACATAAACTTTATCATGCAAAAGGCAAGTCCAAATATACATCATGCCTCCTTTGAACTGCTTGTATTTATATTCTGTTTGTGTTATTTTTCTCCATCATATTAGGATTAGTAGTCAGAGTCTAGTAGGGTATGGGATAGTGTCAGGGATTCTGTATTTTGAATGGAAAATTGGAAATTGTATCGAATGTGTGTGCAAATATGTGCAACCCAAAACTTCCCACTCTGATCCAGAAGAATGCCTTGACATTACCTTCGCTCCAAGTAAGACACAATTAGAGGAGAAGAGTTAGAAAATTTGTGAATACATGTCTGGAATGGAAAATGCTCAGGAGTTCACAAACTTCGAGATGGTAAAGGAGTTTCCAAAAGCAAGGGACATGGTAAACACAACATCAACATGGAGCTCTTCTGGCCTAAAGACTGTTTGAGAAACTGCGTGTGAGATTGGGCACTTGAAATATAAGGTGTTGTCAGAAGTTTTAGCTTTCTATTTAGTGAGACCATCAAAGATGGGTCTGCATCTATGTGACCTGGACCACATGTTTTCTTATTTTCCAATGAACCTGAGGCAGCAGTGCTGAATTCTCTTATTGTAGGTAAACTGTGGCCACTGGGGGCTTAGTGTCTCCCCATGTCGCTGTGAAGCCATTTGGTCATCCTCCACTTTTCGTGGTGTTTCTTGCTGCTGCACAGTGAGTTTGATATTTGCTTCACAAAATACAAGGAGTTCAACTGGGACACAGTGCTGCAGGGAGGTCTGTCACTTGTGGTGGGTTAGAGTCTGCAGGAGAGTGCACCATCCAGGCTTCTATCACTCATTGCTTGCTACATTGCCCCCTTTTCCATTGCAACCTAATTCTGAACATTGCCCTGAAACCTCTCTATATAACAAGGTGCCTTTACATAAATGGGTCTGCTGGCTGCTGCAAGTCAATCACATGCTATTTTGAAGCCAATGGCAGATCCACATGGCCCCACCACAGATGTTTTGTCACACACCTGCCTACACCTGGTCAAGGCGCACTACTCAGAAGGTTCCAACTTACTGGCATCTCTGTTCTATGCCATTTTCATGAAACCCAGTAAACCAAGGCCCAGTCTGGTACACTCATGATGAGCATCAAGAGATCTAACTGTTCTCCAGTGCCACCTGGTCATGGGAATTTTAAAAATTTCATGGTATTTATCTAGCCATTTTTCAAAGATGAATTTGGAGCCACAGTGGGTTTCAATTCATTCATGAACCATTAAATGTTGTGGAAGCTCATTTCAATGAAAGATCTGGAGAACTCTCACAGGCAAGGCTTCCCAAAGAGTGGCCTAAAGGTCACATAAGGCCAGGCCCATTGAGGTCTACAATGTTAGGTCCATGGGTGTTTTGACTCTCAAATATGCCTGCCAAGTCTTTCAGAATAAAATCAGGTTATATCCTGGCTGACATTCTCAGTGCTTTGTGGAAAGCCACCCTGGGCCTAGATCTCAGTTTCCAAGGGCAACTCTAATGCGTGGCCTCCTAAAATCCCAACACAATTCATGTCAATACTTCTCTGAGGTCAGTTCCAGAACTGAGTCTCTAAGATGAATCAAACCCGAGTTAAAGCCCAGGTGGACCCAGTCATCTCTTCCAACAGCCAAATAAATGACCACAATTAAATCCAAAACACTCCCACATTGCCCTCATCTTCTTCCATATAGACACTCATCATTACCTCTGGCTGGAGGTTTCCATGAGGGGTAAAGCACAAGACAGAGTCTGAAATAATCTCCCTTGCCCTCATTTGCCTAAAGTCAGTGTGACCTGGGCACCCTTCCTGTAAACAAGGAGTGATTTAATAGGCCTGCCACTAATACTGTTCTGCTTCTCCAATTTGAGGCCTACTGACTGTCAGGTATAGATTCTTTATGTGATTTGGATTCATTAGAAAACCCAAGCACCTATGGGCTAGCCTCTGCAGGGCTTTGAAAAACTCGATTAATTCAAAGGATCCCCAAATTAACTTGATGGAGGTCAGGAACCTAACAGAGAAAGGCAATAAACTTCATCTACAATGACTGATTTTTTTAGACATTTTGGTTTTGGATGCACACATGGGATCTTTCTTAAGATCCATTAGGCGCTGAATATCTAAGACACAGCCTCACGCACGGCCAAGAGGCTGATTCACACACATATCTCTCAAAGCATTTTAGCAAACAGCCACAGGTGATTCCCATTCATTTCCATTTGAAAACTGTTTTCTTCAGGATTCACAAAGGGGTGGCCTGAGGCAAAGACCTTCCTGACATTCAGGGCAACAGAGGAATAGGGATGCAAAAGGCCCAAAGCAGGTTTTTTCCACTGAGACTTTCCTTGTCACACTGATATCTGAGTTTTCTGAGATGCTCCCTTTCCTTTCAGCTATAGAATACATGGCCATGTCACACAGGTTGGAGGTGGTACATAACTTGGACAAAAAACGATGAGCCTACTCTGGAGAGTGGCCAGATTCAGAAAGAAAACAGGAACTTAGGAAGATAGTACGTGTTGCCCATTGATAAGGCAAGTCACAGTCCATTCATAAATTAGGCAGGATAAATGCTGCAATTCTTTCTACTAGACAGGACACATCCATAGATGAATTCTCTTTTCTAATGAATACAACCACGGACACAGAGAGTTACACAGACATAGAAACTCGCATTGTCAAAGCAATTACTAGACACAGTCCACTCCAAACCTAACAAACTGCCTTTCCTACTTATTCTCAGAACATGAGAAAAAACCACAAACTCACTCCCACACCCACAAAGACACCTCCTTCCCCCAAGTAATTCTTTGACTATCCTGAGTGTCGTCTGACTGGTAGGCCATACTATGTTCCCCCAAATGGCCTGTCCTGTCTCAGATATGGTCTCCTTGGCCAAATCTGTGACGTTGTCAGGAGCCAGAAGTGGGCAAGTACCTTTCTCTCAAGAAAGGCCCCTCTACAAAGCTCTCCTGGCATTTGGCCATCCTCACATCAGTAGGTTCCAGGAAACACTGACTCTGTCCTTGGTAAATCCAAACAAGTGACCTCACTGGGACTGGGACTGGGACTGGCTCTGGTTGCCTGGCTTCTGCATCCCAAGTTCAGAGAGTTCCATCACCAAGGAAGAGAGGTGAGATCACTTACTTCAGGTAGTGAATGAGGACAGTGCCTTGGCAATCACTTTGTCCTAACAGGTGCTTCCAAGGGTCCCATGAGATAGAGGCTGCCCCTACTTCCTGTGACACTTTCACAAGTTAGAATGGTGAATCAACCATAGGCACCCAGGAACAGCTCTCCACACAGGCCTGGTAAGGTCCATTTTCTCTACATTGAGAACAGAGAGGCTCATTCAGATACAACCCTTCATCCTGACCAGGTTGTTTGCAATGGAAGATGAGTTTTGCTCTTTAAGGTCCTTCATAGCTGTTTATATCTTCTCCAGGGATCACATCTGCATGGACCTTTTAGGTTTTCAGCATATGGAAGATCCCCTACATTCCTGTATTGTAAGATCAACACTGTCCCTGGTCTTTTGTTAAGTGAGATTGTGGGAAGAGTGTATGTTTAGGGTTTAATAACATGTTTGATTTGGGTTAGGAATCATTCTGCTGGATGAATAATGGTATTGGGAACCTGTGACATTTATTAAAACATAGACATAAAATATAAGTATGAAAACAGAAATCTAGGTAAGATTTGAAGCTCATAAGGGCATTGAGCTGTTGATTGTGATACTTAGCTTTGAATTATGTTCCGCATATATGTCTCAGATAAATCGATAATCAATGGCATAGGACCTTGTACCTTGGATGATTGAATGAAAAAGAGAACTTCCACTCAAACATGGAAACTCAGTAAGATTAGGAAGATTGTCAGTAGCTTTCAGAAGAAGAGTGAGTACAGGATTTGGACCAAAAATTCTTTATCAATAGGGTTTCGGTTAAAGAGTGAAAGTAAATATCATCACATGTGAAGAGTCACTCACATGGTGAACTGGGGAAAATATTTAGGAAAGCAGACATCAATAGAGACATTAGGAAATCAGGCAAAGTATAAAGTGAGTGATGGGATTAGACATTATTTACTGCATTTAGGTTGAATATATAATCTTAGGAAGAAACAAATAGGTAGTCACCAGTAGGATTGATATTTGAGACTATTAGGCAACCTGAACCTGGATGTTTTTAGTAATCCATGTTCAGTTTCCATTTAGGCTTTGGTACAATCATAAGTGTGACTTTTGCTTTTTGTGTCCAGAATATTACTGTGATACAATGTATATGTAGATAAGGTGACCTGAGTATTTCTTCCACCATTTCTGGGAGCAATATTTTGAAGACGTATAAATTAGTATTCGGGGTACAAACAGGTGTACTCTTTGTCTTTGAATATGGAGAATATGCATGTATAGACCATACTGTGAATAAATAATATAACTGGTTCCAATTTTAAATAATGGATTGAATTGAAATGTGAAAATATACAGGAAATCTTATATTGATATACAACCATTCATTCCAACCCGTTTTACATCTAATGGTAATATGAGGATTATGGTTTATCATGAAGAGTGTGTGAGTTTTGCTTCAAATTGATTATGGAAATTGAAAATAATTTGTTTGGAAAAAAGTCTCATAAAAAGACCAGTCAAGAAACCTGGAGAAATACATGTGTTCTGAAGCAGGAAGTGACTGAAAGTGAAACAAATGCCTATAAATTTGCGAGCTTGTAGATGAAATATATATCCTATTATGTGCATTAACTGAAGGAGTAGTAATGTGCCAGTGTTGAGTAAAAATGAACGTCAAAATAAACATCATGTCTCATAGGATTCTTCTTGCATTGATGTTAAACAGAGTCAGTTGATTTAGAAATATTAGGATTTGAATGCACCATTCACTGAAGTTAGTTTTCAGACCTAAGAAACAAATATGTATTTCAGGTAGATGAATATTTCTGAGAATAATCTTGTGAAAATTTGATTATAATTCCACATACATGAATATGAATAAGTTTTGGGACTGTACATAAGACACATCTATTTCATATTTTGAAATATATGGAGAGTGTGTGTATATACACACACACACACACACACACACACACACACACAACAGACATTAAAAAGTAGCAATACATATGCCAATTGAAATTCTTCATGAAATATATATCATCCACAGATCCAAAAATCTTCATTTTACTGAGCGTGGATTTATGTTTAATATTGTTCACCTAGGAAGCTCACCCATAGCTTAAATTTTCAGTTCCAACAGCGTTTAGGAGGAGTGATCTCTTCTCATAATTTGTATCTGCCAAGTCAGCAGCCTCACAAAAATGTACGTGTGATACCAGGTAGGATTCTATATGTGCATATAAAAATACATGTGCTGAATATGCTACAGAGAAAGGGAGACAGGAATTCACATATTTGTCAACTTTAAAAACACATTGATAGAGGGAGGGGCAGATCTGCCAATCGCTCCTTCAAGGTAGGCGGACCTGCGACCCACCGGCTGAACAGGACCAGTGTCCCGCCACCGTGGAAGACACATCGCCCTGGTTGGGGGAGGGGCATTGCCGCCGGGCCTGCAAGAAGCTTACAGGATGCCAAATGTGCAAAATTATAAGAGCTCCAGACCTAGACATATTATAACGAAGATGCCCAACATACAGAATAAGGAGAGAATTTTCAAAGCTACAAGATAAAGAAAGCAGATTATATTTAGTGGTAAACCAATCAGGGTAACAGCTGATCTTTCAACACAGACTCTGAAAGCTAGAAGATCCTGCAATAACATTTTTCAAACACTGAAAGAAAATGCGTTCCATCCAAGAATTGTGTATCCAGCGAAATTAAGCTTTAGGATAGAAGATGAAATTAGAACTTTCCACGATAACAAAAGTTAAAAGAATTTGCAGCTAGAAAATGATTTCTTCAAAACATCCTTGGCAAAACATTACAGGAAGAGGAAATGGAAAATAACAATGAAAACCAACAGTGGGAGGTAGGACAGTAAAGGGGGGAAAATAATCAAGGAGGAAAACAAACCAAGTTTAGTAACATAAATATACAAATATGGCTGGAAGAACAACCCATATCTCAATAATAACCCTAAATGTTAATGGCTTAAACTCACCAATTAAGAGACACAGGCTAGTAGAATGGATCACAAAACAAGACCCAACAATATGCTGCCTACTGGAGACGTATTTGTTAGGAAAAGATATACATAAACTGAAGGTGAAAAGTTGGGAAAAATCATATCACCCATATGGACTTCAGAAACAAGCAGATGTGTCCATACTCATATCAAATAAAATAGATTTCAAGCTAAAGTTAATCGAAAGGGATAAAGAGGGACACTACATACTTCTCAAGGAAACCATACACCAACAAGACATAACAATCATAAATATATATGCCCCAAACATTGGTGCAGCTATGTTCATCAATCAAATTCTTCTCAAGTTCAAGACTCTAATAGACCACCATACAATACTCATGGGAGACTGAAACACACCTCTCTAACTATTGGACTGATCTTCCAAACAAAAGTTGAATAATGAAACTATAGAACTCAATAACACAATTAATACCCCAGACTTATGATATATATAGAATATACCACCCAACATCAAGCAGCGACACTTTTTTCTCAGCAGCACATGGATACTTCTCAAAAAATAAATCATATATTATGTCACAGAGCAACTCTTAGACAATATAAAGGAGTAGATATAATACCAGGCATCTAATCTGATCATAATGAAATGAAACTGAAAATCAACCATAAAAGAAAGAAGGAAAAATCATGTATCACTTGGAGAATGAAAAATAGGTTACTGAATGATCAATGGGTTATAGAAGACACCAAGGAGGAAATTAAAAAATTCTTAGAGATAAATGAAAACACAGACATAACATATCGGAATCTATGGGACACATTGAAAGCAGTTCTAAGAACAAAATTAATTGCTTAGATTTCATTCCTTAAAAAAAGGAAAAAAAAAACGACAAATAAATGATCTCATACTTCATCTCAGAATCCTAGAAAAAGAAGAGCAAAACAATAGCAAAAGAAGTAGAAGGCAAGAAATAATTAAAATCAGAGCTGAAATTAATGAAATCGAAACAAAAGAAACAATTGAAAAAATTGACAAAACTAAAAGATGGTTCTTTGAAAAAATAAATCAAAACGACAGACCCTTAGCCAAGCTGACAAAGAAAAGAAGAGGGAGAACTCAGTATCACAACAGATAGTTCAGAAATACAGAAGATAATCTGAAATTATTTTGAATTCTTATTCTTCAATAAAATAGAAGATAGTGAAGGCATCGATAAATTTCTCAAGTCATATAATCTGCCCAGATTGAGTCAGGAGGATATAGGCAACCTAAACAGACCCATAACAATTGAGGAAATAGAATAAACCATCAAAAGACTACCAACTAAGAAAAGCCCAGGACCGGATGGGTATACAGCAGAGTTTTACAAAACCTTTAAAGAGGAACTAATACCAATACTTTTCAAGCTATTTCAGGAAAAATGCAAAAATCCTCAATAAAATTGTGGGGAATCGGATACAAAAACATATTAAAAAAATTGTGCACCATGATCAAGTAGGATTCATCCCTGGGATGCAAGGCTGCTTCATTATACAGAAATCAATAAATGTTATTCATCACATAAATAGACTTAAAAATAAGAACCATTTGATCATCTCGATAGATGCAGAAAAAGCATTCGACAATGTACAGCATTCCTTTATGTTCAAAACTCTGGAAAAACTAGGGATAACAGGAACATACCTCAATAATGTAAAAGCAATCTATGCTAAGTCTCAGGCTAGCATCATCCTGAATGGAGAAAAATTGAAGGTATTCCCTCTAAAATCTGGAAGAAGATAGGGATGCCCTCTCTCACTACTTCTATTCAACATAGTTCTCGAAACACTGGCCAGAGCAATTAGAGAGATTAAAGAAATCAAAGGCATAAAAATAGGAAAAGAAGAACGTAAATTATCACTATTTGAAGATGACATGATTCTATACTTAGCAGACCCAAAAAGGTATACAAAGAAACTATTAGAGCTAATAAATGAATTCACCAAAGTGGCAGGATATAAAATCTATACGCATAAATCAGAGGCATTCCTGTATATCAGCAACAAATCCTCTGAAATAGAAATGAGGACAACAACTCCATTGAAAATATCCACAAAAAAAAAAAAATACTTGGGAATCAACCTAACAAAAGAGGTGAAAGACTTATAAAATGAAAACTACAGAACCCTAAAGAGAGAAATAGCAGAAGATCTTAGAAGATGGAAAAATATACTATGTTCATGGATAGGCAGAACTAACATCATCAAAATGGCAATATAACCAAAAGTTCTCTATATGTTAAATGCAATGCCAATCGGGTCTAAAAGCATGCAATGGAGGAAGGATAGCGTCTTCAACAAATGGTTCTGGGAAAACTGGAAATTCATATGCAACAAAATGAAACTGAATCCATTTCTCTCGCCATGCACAAAAGTTAACTCAAAATGGATCAAGGAGCTTGATATCAAATCAGAGACACAGCATCTGATACAAGAAAAAGTTGGCTATGATCTACATACTGTGGGGTTGGGCTCCAAATTCCTCAATAGGACACCCATAGCACAAGAGTTAATACCTAGAATCAACAAATGGGACTTACTCAAACTAAAAAGGTTTTTCTCATCAAAAGAAACAATAAGAGAGGTAAATAAGTAGTCTACATCCTGGGAACAAATCTTTACTCCTCACACTTCAGATAGAGCCCTAATATCCAGAGTATACAAAGAACTCAAAAAATTAAACAATAAGAAAACGAATAACCCAATCAACAAATGGTCCAAGGACCTGAACAGACACTTCTCAGATGAGGACATACAATCAATCAATAAGTACATGAAAAAATGCTCACCATCTCTTGCAGTCAGAAAAATAGAAAACAAACCCTCCCTAAGATACCATCTCACTCCAGTATGATTGGCAGCCATTATGAAGTCAAACAACAAGTGCTGGCGACGATGTGGGGAAAAGGGTACACCTGTACATTGCTGGTGGGACTGCAAATTGGTGCAGCCAATTTGGAAAGAAGTATGGAGATTTCTTGGAAGCTAGGAATGGAACCACCATTTGACCCAGCTATTCCCCTTCTCGGTCTATTCCCTAAGACCTAAAATGTGCATGCTGCAGGGACACTGCTACATTGATGTTCATAGCAGCACAATTCAAAATAGCAAGAGTGTGGAACCAACCTAGATGACCTTCAATAGATGAATGGAAAAAAAATGTGGCATTTATACACAATGGAGTAATACTCTGCATTAAAAAATGTCAAAATCATAGAATTTGCAGGGAAATAGATGGCATTAGAACAGATTATGCTAAGTGAAGCTAGCCAATCCCTAAAAAACAAATGCCAATAGTTTTCTTTGATATAAGGAGAGTAACTAAGAACAGAGTTGGGAGGAAGAGCATGAGAAGAAGATTAAGATTAAACAGGGGTGACAGGTGGAAGAGAAAATGAAAGAGAAGGGAAATTGCATGGAAATGGAAGGAGACCCTCATGGTTATACAAAATTACATACAAGAGGAAGTGAGGGAAAAGGGGGAGAAATGAATTACAGTAGATGGGGTAGAGAGAGAAGATGGGAGGGGAGGGGATGGGGGATAGTAGAGGATAGGAAATACAGCAGACTACAACAGACACTAGTATTGCAATACGTAAAACAGTGGATGTGTAACAGATGTGATGCTGAAACCTTTATACGGTGTAAAAATGGGAGTTCATAACCCACTTGAATCAAAGTGTGAAATATGATATGTCAAGAAATAGGTAAATTTTGAACAACCAACAATAAAAATTAAAGGAAAAAAAACACATAGTGAACTATTTCAATGAAAAATGGACTAGATATATAACACCTACCTTTATCATGCAAAAGGCAAGTCCAACTGTACACCATGCCTCCTCTGAATGGCTTGTATTTCTATTCTGTTTGTGTTATTATTCTCCATCATAGCAGAATTAGTAGTCAGAGTCTTGTAGGGTATGGGTTAGTGTCAGGGATTCAGTATTTTGAATGGAAAAAAGGAAAATGAATCCAATGTGTATGCAAATATGGGCTACACAATAAATTTCCCACTCTCATGCAGAACAATGGCTTCACATTACCTTCGCCCCAAATAGGACACAATGAGAGGAGAAGAGTTAGAAAATCTGTGAATATATATCTGGAATGGAAAATGCAAAGGAGTTCACAACCTTGGATGTGGTAGAGGAGTTTCCAAATGTAAGGGACAAGGTAAACACTCCACAAACTTGGAGCTCTGCTGGCCTAAAGACTTCTTGAGAAACTGCCTCTGAGGTTGGGAACTCAAAATATATGTTGTTGTCAGGAGCTTTAGCTTTCTTTCTAGTGAGACCATCAGAGCTGGGTCTACATCTATGTGACCTGGAGGACGTGGTTTCTTATTTTCCAATGAACACTAGGCTACAGTACTGAATTATCTCTTTGTAGGTAAACTGTGACCACTGGGGTCTAAGAGTCTCCCCGTGTGGACTGTGAAGGCATTTGGTCATTCTCCACTTTTCATGGTGTTTCTTGCTGCTGCACTGGGAGTTTGGTATTTTGTCACGAAATACAAGGAGTTGAACTGGGACACAGTGCTGGAGGGAGTTCTGTCATGTGTAGTGGGTCATGGTCTGCAGGAGAATGCACCAACCAGGCTTCTAGCGCACATAGATTGTCCCCTTGTCCATAGCAACCTGATTCTGAACATTGCCCTAAAAATTCTCCATATACCAATATGCCTTTACATATAAGGGTTTCCTGGCTGCACCACGTCAGTCACATGCCATTTGGAAGCAATGGCAGATCCACATGGCCCCACCATGGATGTTTTATCACAAACCTGCACACCACAGCTTGCGCCTACAATTGAGGAGTATCCAACTTACTGGCATCTCTGTTCTACACCATTTTAATGAAACTCAGTCAATAAAGGCACTTTCTGGTACACTCATGATCAGCAACAGGGCATACAAAGGTTCTCCAGTGCCACCTGGTCATAGGAATTTCAAAAATTTCATGGTATTTATCTAGCTATTTTTCAAGGTGGAAGTTGGAGGCACTGTAGGTTTCAATTCATTTAGGAACCATTAAATTGTGAGGAAGCTCATTTCAATGAAATCTCTGGAGGACACTCACAGGCAAGTCTTCCCAAAGAGTCGCCAAAAGGTCACATGAAGCCAGGCCCATTGAGGTCTACAGTGTGAGGTCTATGTGTGTTTTGACTATGGCTGCCAAGTCTTTCAGAATAAAATCTTGTGATATCCTGGGTGAGATTCCCAGTGCTCTGTGGAAAGCCACCCTGGGCCTAGGTCTCAGTTTCCAAGGGCGAGTCTCATATGTGGCCTCCTAAAAACTCATCACAATTCATGCCAATACTTCTCTGAGTTCAGTTCCATAACTCAGTCTCTAAGGGGAATCACACCAGATTTCAAGTCCTGGTTGACCTACTCATCTCTTCCAACCCCAACACAAATGACCAAAATTAAACCAAAACATTCCCACATGAACCTCATCTTATTGCATATAGACACTCATCTTAACCTCTGGCTGGAAGTTTCCATGAAGGACACAGTCCAAGACAGTGTCCAAAATAGGCTTCCTTGCCCCTTATTTTCCTAATGTCAGGGTGGCCTGGACACCCTTCCTGTGACCCAGGAGTGATCAAATAGGCCTGCCGTAATACTGCTCTGCTTCTCCAATTTGAGGCCTACTGACAGTGGGGTTTAGAATCTTTATGTGAATTGGAGTCATGAGAAAACACAAGCACCTCTGGGCTAGCATGTGCAGGGCTTTGAAGAAATCATTTGACCCAAAGGATCCCTATTCTCACTTGATGGAGGTCAGGAACCTTACAGTGGAAGGCAAGAGACTTTATGCTCAATGACTCCTCTTTTGGGCATTTTGGTTTTGGATTCACACATGGGATCTTTCTTTATATCGATCAGGTGCTAAGAATCTAAGCCACAGCCTCACACAGGACCAAGAGGCTGATTCAGACACACCCCTTTCTAAAGCAATTAGGCAAAGAGCCACAGGTGAGGCCCATTCATTTCCATTTGAAAAATGTTTTCTTCTGGCTTCACGAAGGGGTGGCCTGAGGCAAAGAAATTCCTGACATACAGGGGAATAGAACAAAAGGTAAGAAAAGGCCCAAAGCACGGTTTTTCCACTGAGACTTTACTGGTCACACTGATATCTGAGTTTTCTTAGTTGCTCGCCATTCCCTTCAGCTATCCAGTACATGGCCATGTCACAGAGCTTGAAGGTGGTACTGCTCTTGGACACAAAACCATGAGCCTATTCTGGAGAGTGGCCAGAATTCAAAAATAAAACCAGAACTTAGGAAAATAGCAGGTGTTGCCCATCGATAAGGGAAGCTGCAGTGCATTCATATATTCGGCTGGATGAATTCTGGGAAGCTTTCTACCAGACAGGACACATCCATTCATGCATTCTCTTTTCTAATGTTTATAACCACGGACACAATGGGATACACAGACATAGAAACACTTGCCTTATCAAATCACTTATTAGAAACAGTTCACTCCAAACCAAACAAACCACCATTCCTACTTATTCTGAGATCATGAGACAAAAGCACAAACACACACCCACACCCACAAAGCACCTTCTTCCCCCAAGAAGGTCTCTGACTATCCGGAGTGTCCTCTGACTATTGGGCCATACTATGTTCCCCCGAAATTGCCTGTCCTGTTTCAGATCTGGTTTCCTTGGCCAACTCTGTAAAGTTGTCAGGAGGCAGCGGTGATCCACTACCTGCTTTCTCAGGAAAGGCCACTCTTCAGAGCTTTCCTGGCTTTTGGCCATCCTCATATCAGTAGGTACCAACAAAGACTGATTCTGTCCTTGGTAAATCCAAAGAAGTGAGACCACTGCTACTGGGACTGGAATGGGATTTGGGTGCCTGGCTTCCTTGATCCCAAGTTCAGAGAGTTCTATTAACAAGGATGTGAGGTGAGGTCTGAGGTCACTTCCTTCAGGAACTGAATGAGCTCACACCCTTGGCAACCACTTTGTCCTAACAGTTGCTTACAAGGGTCCCCTGAAATGAAGGCTGCCCCTACTTCCTGTGACAGTTTCACAAGTTAGAATGGTATATTAACCATAGGCAACCGGAAACAGCTCTCCACACAGCCTGGTTTGGTCCTTCTTCTCTACATTAAGAAGAGAGAGGCTGATTCAGACATATCCCTTCATCCTGACCAGGTTGTTTGCAAGAGAAGATGACTTTTGCTCACTTAGTTCCTTCATAGCTTCCTACAACTTCTCCAGGGATCATTTTTGCATATACCTTTGAGTTTCTTAGCAATAGGAAATTCCCCTACATTCCTGTATTTTAAGACCTACTCTGTCCCTGCTCTTCTGTAAAGTTAGATTGAGGGAACAGTGTATGGTTAGGGTTAATAACAGGTTCAATTTGCATTAGGAATCATTCTGCTGGATGAATAATGTTATTGAAAACCTGCGATATTTACAAGAATATATAGGTGGAAATTAAGTATGAAAACAGAAATCTAGGTAAGATTTGAAGCCCAGAAGAGCATTGGGACCTTGATTGTGATACTGAGCTTTGATTTATTTTCTGCACAGATGTCTCAGATACATCAATATACAATGGCAAAGGTCCGTGTATTTTGGATGATTGATTGTCAAAGAGAACTTCCAGTCAAAAAGGGATAATCCGTAGGATTAGGAAGATAGTCGGTAGGTTTAGAAAGGAGAGTGAGCATAGGATTGGGACCAAAAGTTCTTTAGCTATAGGGTTTCGGGTATTGAGTGAATGTAAATGTCACCACATGTGAAGAGTCAGTCACAATGATGAACTGGGGAAAATATGTAGGAAAGCAGATATCAATAGAGACATTAGGAAATCTGGCAAAGTGTAGTCGGTAGTGAAAGGTTAATAAAATAGGTACTTATCACTTCCTGTTTTCTGTATGCTTAATAAAACACTGTTGATATCTTGAGAACTGTTTGCTAATCTTGTTCCCAGAATGTGCTGTCCTCAGCTGCCAAACTGCAGAAAGTAATTCCTCACTCGGTTGCCCACAAACAGCTCACTCGCCCGGACCCATCAATAAACATCCTGCCCTGCCCTCTCCAAGGAAAGTATATAAGCTCTGCTTAAGCTGTTCTCAGGGCTCTCTGCTCTATTCAAGTGAACTCTGAGCCCCAGCATGCTGGACCCATAATAAACCCTTTGCTTTTGCATGAGACAGTCTCTTGGTGGTTTCTTCCCCGGACGCTCGCCCGACCTTTACATATGGAGGTTCTACTGAGATCCAGCAGCGGCAGATGAGAGACCCCAACGGGCTCCTCTCGGGGTATGTAACGTGCCTCTTTCTAGTTTCAGGTTTCAGGTTAGGGCTTGGCAAAATGGCTGTTGATGAAGAGTGTGAGCTCTCTCCGACGGTGGCTGACAGACATGTCATAGAGCCACAGGCCACGTCACTGGGGGACTCCCCAGAGGACTCGGGAAATCGAGGAACAATAGTCTCCTCGACTCAGTGATATTTTGTTTCAGATTCGGTATTGCCAGCCCATCGGGTTTTGCCGGCTACTCAGTCCTGGTCTCAGTGTTGGACGTCCATTGCCTGTCTTTATTGTATTGTCTTGTCTGTGTCGTGTGTCGTTGCTTTTACTGATTGTTTATCTTTCATTACGGGATAGAGCACTTCAATGCCTCTTTCCCTGACCCTTGATCATTGCACCAAAGTCCGCTTAAGGGCTCAGAATCTTTCTTTTTCAGTAAACCGCTGGACCTGGCAGACTCTCTGTGCCTCAGAATGGCCCACCTTTGGATTCAGATGGCCCCTAGAAGGATCTTTCTACTTCCCACTAATTTAAAAAGTCAGAGATATTGAGTTTCAGCCAGCGCCACATAGACATCAGGATCAAGAGACATATATCTTAACATTGCAGGACCTCTGCAATTCTCCTCCTCCATGTGTGAAGCTTTTCCTTGCCCCTGCCCCCGCTCCTACTCCTTCCCTCATGCTTTCTCAAACCTTCTGCTTCTCCTCCTCCTTCAACCTCTGTGCTCCCTGAGTCACAAGATTTTACTCTACTGGACTCTCGTCCTACTACTTATTCCCTGCCCTCGTCCCCCAACCCCCAACACCCTCTAAGTAATTCCCCTGCTGCTGTCTCAGCCTCTCCGCCATTGGAGGAAGCTAAGCGAGACCAGCGCACTCCAGATAACTCCCCTGCGGAAAACACAGCCCCTCCTTTCCTGGAGGTTGCTGGCCCGGCTAAAGGAATTTGCCGGCGTTGAATGATTGAAATCCCTAGAACTCACGTGATGCTCCCTCTCCATTTCTAAGGAACAATGATTGATGACAACCGTGGGGGAAAAATGCAAGCCTACCAGTATTTACCTTTCTCCTCTTCAGACCTAAATAACTGGAAAAAAAACAATCCCCCTTTTACCGAGGACCCCACCTGGGTCTCAGGTGTGGTTGAGTCATTGATGTTTTCACACCAGCCTACTTGGGATGACTGCCAACAACTCCTAGGGACTCTCTTCATGACAGAGGAACAAAAGAGAATCTTCCTGGATTCTAGAAAAAAATATTCTCGGACCAGATGGGTGACCGACAAAACTTCCCAACATATGCAAAGCCGCCTTTCCCTTGCACCGACCCAACTGGGACCCCAAAACCTGTGAAGGTAATGAGCATCCTTCCTCTTATTGCCGGGCTCTAATAGTGGGTATCTTAGTGGCCGCTAGGCGACCAACTATTTTGGCCAAGGTAAGAGAGATTATTCAAGGGACTGATGAATGTCCCTCCATGTTCCTACAGAGAATTATGGAGGCATATAGGAGATTTACTCCTTTCGATCCTCAGGGAGAGAATCAAAAGGCATCTGTCATGGTGGCCTTTATTGGGCAAGCTGTTCTGGATATTAAAAGACAGTTACAATGCTTAGATGGATTACAAGATATGACTTTGAGAGGTTTAGTCAGAGAAGCCAAGAAGGTATACTATAAGAGAGAAACTGAGGAAGACTAGGGAGCAAAGGGAGGATAAAAGAAACAAAAGACAGACTAAGGCATTGACTAAGGTCCTGGTCACAACAACAAATAGACCAGAAATTAAGAAACATGGAGACAGGAAGGGACACCGGGGCCCACACAAGAGGCCACCCCTGGCCTCAATTCAATGTGCCTACTCTAAAAAAAAGGACACTGGGCTAAAGAGTGCCCTAGAAAGAGACAGCCAGGCCAGCTGGACATTCTGACTCTGTAGGATTACTAAGAAAGTCGGGGCTCAGATCCTCTCCCCGAGCTCAGGGTAACTTTTGAAGTGGATGGGACCCCAGTATACTTTGAAGTGGATACAGGGGCAATATATTCTGCCTTTAAGGCCCCATTGGAACCTCTATCAAATAAAAGGTCTCTAATTCAAGGGGCTAATGGCAGTAAATATCGGGCTTGGACAAATAAGAGGACCATGGACCAGGGGAAAGGAAAAATCCATCACTCCTTCCTAGTAATCCCAGAATGCACGGCCCCATTGATTGGCAGAGATCTGCTCACAAAGCTCTGGGCCAAAATATCTTTTAACCCTGAAGGCCCCCAAGTGGAATTTCTAAATCCTTCAGTAAAAACTCCTATAATTACGGCTCTAACTATGTCAGTAGAAAATGTACATCAAATCACTCACCTTGGTTCAAAGAAACTGCATTCATTTCTGAAGGATCAAGAACAGAGTTTTCCACTAACCGACTCACAGTGAAAGGAAACAACTGAATGGATAACAAAAGCCTGTTGGGTCCATCAATTGGTTAATTCTTACCCTTCCAAGCTTCCTGCAGGAAAGCACCTACGAGGAACCAGACCAGGACAATTCTGGGAAGTGGACTTTACTGAAATTAAGCCAGCAAGGAATGGACTTAAATATCTCCTAGTCTTTGTAGATACATTTTCAGGATGGATTGAAGCCTTCCCCCCAAAAAAAAAGAAAAGAAAAAAAAATGAAACAACGCAAATGGTGGTCAAGAAGATCCTGGAAGATATTTTTCCAAGGTACGGCCTGTTTTAAGTAATAGGGTCTGATAATGAACCGGCGTTCATGGCCCAGGTAACTCAGAGGTTAGCAAGGACCCTGGGGATTAATTGGAAGTTACATTGTGTTTACAGACCCAAGAGTTCAGGACAGGTAGAAAGAATGAATAGAACCATTAAAGAGACCATAACGCAATTAAACTTAGAGACCGGCATAAAAGATTGGACTATGCTCCTGCTTTATGTACTGTTTCATGCAAGAAATACTCAATCTGTTTCTTTGTGTAACCTCACACCCTGTAAAATTCTCTATGGTGTCCCTCCTCCAGTAAGGGACCTACCCCAACTCCAAGACCTAACAATTCCTTCCACACCCCCTTGCTTAACAGACTTAAAGCTCTTGAAAGAACTCAGGGATACCTGTGAAAACAGATGGCCACTGCCTACCAACCTGGGGATGAGGGGACTCTACAGCGATATCAAGTAGAGACTTCGTCTATGTAAGACGACATCTGGTGTCATCCCTGGAACTCCGCTGAAAAGGACCATACCAGGTGCTACTTATAACACCTACAGGGTAAAGGTAGTCAAAATCACTTCCTGGATCCCTACCTCTCATCTCAAGCCTGTGCCCTGTCCAGACTCTGGCTGGAAACTGGAAAAGACTGGAAACCCTTTCAAATTGTGGATTCGCTGTGTGGATAAGGCTATAGACTCTCCCCTTGACCACCAGTAGTCCTAACCCTCATAAGCCTGTTCAGCAGCGATGGCTGATCACAAATCCTACTGGAAAGAAAGTATGGTCTATCTTGCATACAGCCCACTTAGGGACCTGGTGGCCATCTCTCCAGCCAGACATTTGTCAGCTGCGTATAGGTCTTCCCGATTGGGATATCCCTAATGAAGAGGATCCCACTAAAATTCCATTAAATTCCTTCCATACTATAGATAATGGAAACAAACATTATTGATGTTGGGACACGCGAGCCAGATGCTGGTTGGCTAGCCTAGATTACTATGTTTGCCCAGTGTACTATCAAAGCCACAAACAGTCAAGGCTGTGTGCGGGGAATGCCGACATCTTCTGTAAGTCATGGGGATGTGAGCATACAGGGACTGCCACATGGAACCCAAACTCCTCATCAAATTCTGTACACAGCATTGGCCATATTACCAATTAGACAACCAAAACCGATGGCCCCCAGAGGGGTCTCTAGATCCTCAAATTCTGTGTGACCTTTTTAACTTCTGCAAGTGCTCAAAAGGGTGAAAGGAGATTCCTCTATGTGGAGGCCTTTTCTCTCCTTTGCTCACATCGTGAACTATGCTTCTCCAATACATGCTCACCCTCAGCCTTCTGCTCTAGACTCTCTGTTGTCACTCCCACCTCATCAACTTGATTTCTCCCCTCCAATTACTATATTAAAAACCCAAACCTCCACCGTTTCTCAGACTATTGCCCCCTTGCTGAGGTAGCAGGTACTGAGGTAACCCTCCACTCACTCACTCCTCTCTTCTCCTGTCAGTGCCCCCACTGGGTTCCACCAGGTCCTCTTACCAGCTAACCCAAAGCTCAAACCAGCTGAGAAGTGCCCTCAGACCCCTATCCAAGATGTAATGAAAATGGCCTTTAAAGTTGCTTTGTCATCACTGAAAACAGGTTACTAAGAATTTAAAGTCCCTTACAGGCTTTTTGGGATACTCACTCCCATCTCCCGCTCTGTTCTACCCGTTCTACTACTCATGTTTTTGTTGCTAGGAAGATCTCAAAACCCTTTTCCATTATTTTTGTACATCTCTCCTTCCTCATTCTCAGATCCAAAGAGCTGCTCTCAGCCCTGCATTCCCCGTCTTCCCCCTCTGTACAAGGCCCACAGGAAAGTCTTAACTGACCTTATCCAGAAGTTTTCACCATGGCTAACTTTAGGACTTTCAGCAAAAGAGTCCCTATAAAAGAGTTCAGTGTAGATAAACTTCCTCTTTTTGTGTTGCCCTGGTCTACCTGGCAACTGGCTGAAAAAAATCAGCACTCCTGAGCTAGACACACCCTTACTAGTTTTTCACAACATATGTGATCAAGGCCTCTGTCCTTTAGCTGGGGCTTCATAGAGATGGCTACATTTCTAAGATGAATAAGTTACAAACTGGGCTCCATGGAAACAGCTGGCAGTGGGAAAAAAAGGGGAAAAAAAAGCTCTCCCCCACCCAGGTGTCCTTGAAAATTTAACTTGCCCAGAACTGAGGAAAAATCAGAAACAAAAACTGCTCATTGTGAACTTCTGAAGACTGTGAACTTCAGAGCCTCTTCCCTTACATGTTGGGTACAAAATTCTGAAACTACCTAAACTTGGGTTTCAGGGGATTAATTGATTACAACAGAAGCAATGCCCTCTGAATCTGGTTGCAACCAAACATGACTGTTTCCTTGTCTTTGGTGCTATCTTAGGTGCCTTGCCTTGTCCGTCCCTACAACAATATAATTCTATATACTTAAACGTTGTTTATGTTTTTATGAAATGGTCAACAGAAGTGATTAATTGTGTAATGGTGCAGATGTTTCCCAGAGTGCTCTATTATGACGCAGGTTCATTGGAAGATCAAATAGAGGGGCATACAACCCGGTTCAGTTGGGAACATATATTTCTCACCTTAGCCATTTTATTATGAATAGGAGTTGCTGCCTGGGTTCGCACAGGAACCACTGCCCTGGTCCATGGGACACAACAAATGACCCAATTAGAAGAAGCAATAGATCAAAACTTAAAGATATTAGAAAATTCCATCACAACTCTGCAGGAATCTTTTACCTCTCTCTTTGAAGTTGTTTTACAGAAAAGTCGAGGTTTGGACCTCCATTTCATGAGAGAAGGGAGCCTTTGTGCTGCATTGAGGAAAGAATGTTTTTCTTTTTTTATGTCGACCATACTGGAGTTGTAACAAACCCTATGAGTAAATTAAAAAGATGCCTTGAAAGCATCAAAGAGAGATAGAGACCCAAAATTGGTGGTTTGAGTCTTGGTTTACACAGTCCCCCTGGTTAACTACGTTTTAATCAACCCTGGCCGGTCCAATAATAATCCTCATTTTATTGCTTACTATAAAACCCTGTTTCTAAAACATGTAATTTCTTTTCTTCAAGCTCAAATTGGACAAGTAAAACTTATGTTAATACCCCACTAGCATACATAAAATGTGACACCACCCAACAATCACTTTTATGATTAAAAGTAGCCAGAAGAAGTGGGGAATGAAATGTTAATAAAATATGTACTTGTCACTTCCTGTTTTTCTGTACAGATTATCAAAACACTGTTGAAATGTTGAGAAATGTTTCCTAATCTTGTTCCCAGAATGTGCTGTCCCCAACTGCCAAACTGCAGAATGTACTCCCTCACCCGTTTACACACAAACCGCTAACTCGCCCTGACCCATCAATAAACTTCCCTCCCTGCCCTCTCCAAGAAAATTATATAAGCTCTGCTTAAGATGTTCTCAGGGCTCTCTGCTCGATTCAAGTGAGCTCTGAGCCCCAGCATGCTGGACCCCAAATAAACCCTTTCTGTTGCATGAGATAGTCTCTTGGTGGTCTCATCCTCTGACACTCGCCCTACATTTACTTGGATGATTGAATGTAGATGAGAACATCCATTCAAAAGTGATAGTCTTTAAAATTAGGAAGATAGTCGGTAGGTTTAGGAAGAAGAGTGAGTATAAAATTTGGAACAAAAGTTCTTTAGCAATAGGGTTTCGGTTACAGAGTGAATGTAAATGTCAACACAAGTGAAGAGTCAGTCACAATGATGAATTGGAGAAAATATGTTGGAAAGCAGATATCAATACAGACATTACAAAATCAGGAAAAGTATAAAGTCAGGGATAGGATTAGACATTTTCAACAGGGTTGAGTTTGAATATATAATCTTAGGAAGAAACGAATATGTAGTCATCAATAGGATTGATATTTGAGAGCATTAGGCAAATTGGACATTGATGTTTTTAGTAATCCATGTTCACTTTCCATTTAGGCTTTGGTACAAATATAAGTCTGACCTTTGAATTTTGTGTCCAGAATATTACTGTGATAAAATGTATATATAGATCGGGTGACATAAGTATTTCTTCCACCATTTTTGGGAGCAATATTTTGAAGACTTATAAATTAGTATTTGGGGTACAAAGAGGTGTACCCGGTGTCTATGAATATAGAGATAATGCATGAATAGACCAACTGTGAATAAGTAATATAACTCGTTCCACTTTAAATGGTGGATTGAATTGATATCTGAAAATATGAAAAATCTTATATTGATATACAATCATTCATTCCAACAAGTTATACATCAATGTTAATATTAGGGTTATGGTTTATCATGAAGGGTGTGTGAGTTTTGCTTCAATGTGATTATGAAAATCGAAAATAATGTGTTTGTAAAAAAGAATCTTGAGAAGACCAGTCAAGAAATATGGAAGAATACATGTGTTCTAAAGTAGGAAGTGATTGAAAGTGAAAAAATGCCTATAATTTTGTGATCTTTTTGATGAAATATATATCCTATGATGTGCATAAACTGAAGAAATAGTAATGTACCAGTGTTGAATTAAAATGAACATCAAAATACACATCATGTTCCATATGAATCTTATTGCATTGAGGTTAAACTGGGTCAGTTACTCTATATATATTAGGATTTGTATGCAACATTCTCTGAAGTTAGTTTTCAGTACTAAAAACAAAAAAGTATTTCAGGTGGATGAATATTTCTGAGAATAATATTTAGAAAAGATGATCATTAATCCACATACATGAATATGAATGAATTAAGGGAGTGTATATTAAGATACAAATATTTCATATTTTGAAAAATCTGGAGAATGTGTGTATGTATATATATATATATATATATATATATATATATATATATATATACACACATATATATACATACACACACACATATATATACATACACACACACATTAAAAACTAGCAATATATATGATATTCGAAATTCATCATGAAATATATATCATTCACAGATCTAAAAATATTCATTTTACTGAACATGGATTTATATATAATGTTGTAAAACTAGGAAGCTCACCCATTGGTTATATTTCAGTTCCAACAGCGTTTAGGAGGAGTGATCTTCTCTCACAATTTGTATCTGCCAAGTCGTTCACCTCACAAGAATGTAGGTGTGGTACCAGGTAGGATTCTATATGTGTTTATTGCTGTTGCATTGGGAGTTTAGTAATTGCTTCATGGAATCCAAGGAGTTCAACTGGGACACAGTGCTGGAGCAAGTTCTGTCAGGCGTGGTGGGTTACGGTATTCAGGAGAATGCACCAACCAGGCTTCTATCCCACATAACTTGCCCCCTTAAACATAGCAACCTGATTGTAAACATTGCCCTGAAACGTCACCATATAACAAGATGCCTTTGCATAGGAGGGTCTGCTGACTGCACCATGTCAGTCACAAGCCATTTGGAAGCCAATGGCAGATCCACATGGCCCCACCACAGATGTTTTTTCACACACCTGCCAACCACTATTCTAGGACAACTACTCAGCAGGCTCCAACTTATTTTCATGAAACCCAATCAATCAAGGCACTGTCTGGTACACTCATGATCAGCAACAGAATATCCAATGGTTCTCCAGTGCCACCTGGTCATGGGAAATTGAAAATTTTCATGGTATTTATCTAGCCATTTTTCACGGATGAAGTTGGATGCACTGTGGGTTTCAATTCATTCAGGAACCATTAAATGTTGAGGAAACTCATTTCAATATAAGTTCTGGAGAATTCTCACAGCAAGGCTTCCCAAAGAGTGGCCAAAAGGTCACATGAAGCCAGGGCCATTGAGATCTAAAATGTGATGTCATTGTCTGTTTTGACTCTCAACAATGGCTTCCAAGTCTTTCAGAATAAAATCATGTGATATCCTGGTTGAGATCAGAGTGCCCTGTGGAAAGCTACCCTGGGGATTGATCTCAGTTTCCCAGGATGACTCTCATGCATGGCTTCCTCAAATCCCAACACAATTCATAGCAATACTTCTCTGAGGTGAGTTCCAGAACTCAGTCTCTAAGGGGAATCACACCAGAGTTCAAGCCCAGGTGGACCCAGTCATCTCTTCCAACTGCCACACAAATAACCACAATAAAACCGAAATTCTCCCACATGGTCCTCATCTTCTTCCATATTGACACTCATCATAACCTCTGGCTGGAGATGTCCATGAGGGACGCAGCCCAAGACAGTGTCCAAAATAAGCTCCATTGCTCCTCATTTGCCTAAATTCAGGGTGGCCTGGACACCCTTCCTTTGTACCAGGAGTGATCAAAAAGGCCTGCCCGTCATACTGCTCCACTTTTCCCATTTGAGGCCTATTGAGTGTCGGTTAAAGATACTTTATGTGAATTGGAGTGATGAGAAAACCTAAGCACCTACGGGATAGCCTCAGAAGGGCTTTGACGAACTCATCTGACCCAAATGATCCCTATTCTCACTTGATGGAATTCAGGAACCTTACAGAGGAAGGCAAAAGACTTCATCCACAATTACAGCTCTTTTTGCCATTTTTGATTTGGATGCACACATGGGATCTTTCTTTAGATCCATCAGGTGCTGAGAATCTAAGTCAAAGAATCACACTGGGCCAAGAGGCTGATTCAGACACAACTTTTTCCAAATCAATTAAGGAAAGAGCCAAAGGTGAAGCCTATTTATTTCCATTTGAAAACTATTTTCTTCAGGATTCACAAAGGGGTGGTGTGAGACAAAGACTTCCTGACTCAGAGGGCAACAGAACAATAGGTAAGCAAATGGCCCAAAGCAGGGTTTCTCCACTGAGACTTTCCTGGTCAACTGATATCTGAGTTTTCTCAGATGCTCGTCATTTCCTTCAGCTATCCAGAACATTGCCTTGTCACAGAGCTTGGGGGTGGTACATAACTTAGACACAAAACAATGAGCCTATTCTAGAGAGTGTTCAGAATTCTGGAAGAAAACAGCAACTTAGGAAGGTAGCAGGTATTGCCCATTAATAAGGCAATCCACAGTCCATTCATAAAATGGGCAGGATGAATGCTGGGAAGCTTTCTACTAGACAGGACACATCCATTGATGCATTCTCTTTTCTAATGTCTACAACCACGGACACAGTGTGATACACAGACCCAGAAACACTTGCCTTGTCAAACGACTTACTAAAAACAGTTCACTCCAAACAAAACAAACTGACTTTCCTTCCTATTCTCAGAACATGAGACAAAACCACAAACCCACACCCACACCGACAATGACACCTTCTTCCCCCAAATAGGTATGAGCCTATCCAGAGTATCCTCTGACTGCTGGGCCATATTATGTTCCCCTGAAATGTCCTGTCCTGTCTCAGATCTGGTCTTCTTGGCCAACTCTGTGAAGTTGTCAGGAGCCAGGAGTGAGCCACTACCTGCTTTTCCAGGAAAAGCCCATCTTCCGAGTTTCCAGGCATTTGGCCTCCTCACCTTAGTAGGTACCAAGAAAGACTGATTCTGTCCTTGGTAAATCCAAAAAAGTGAGACCACTGGGACTGGGACTGGGATTGGATCTGGGTGCCTGGCGTCCTGGATCCCATGTTCAGAGAGTTCCATCAATAAGGAAGTGAGTTGAGGTCACTTCCTTCAGGAACTGAATGAGATCACTGCTTCGGCAACCACTTTGTCCTAAGAGTTTCTTCCAATGGTCCCATGAGATGGAGGCTGCTCCTACTTCCTGTGACACTTTCACAAGTTAGAATGGTATATCAACCATAGGGAACCAGGAACAGCTCTCCACACAGTCTTGGTTTGGTCCATCTTCTCTACATTAAGATGAGAGAGGCTGATTCAGAAACATCCCTTCATCCTGACCAGGTTGTTTGCGATGGAAGATGACTTTTGCTCTCTCAGGTCCTTCATACCTGCCTACATCTTCTCCAGGGATCATTTCTGCATGGAGCTTTGAGGTTCTCAGCAGATGGAAGATCCACTACATTCCTGTATTGTAAAATCAACACTGTCCCTGCTTTTTTGTAAACATGTTATTAACACAAACAGTGTATGGTTAGTGTTAATAACATGTTCCATTTGGGTTAGGAATTAGTCTGCTGCATGAATAATGGTATTGGAAACTTGTGATTATTTTAAGAATATAGAGATGAAATATATGTATGAAAAAAGAAATCTAAGTAAGATTTGAAGCCCAGAAGGGCATTGGGCCCTTAATTGTGATACTTAGCGTTGAATTACATTCTGCACCGATGTCTCAGATAAATCAATATACAATAGCATAAGACCTTGTACCTTGAATGATTGAATGTAGAAGAGAACATCCAGTCAAAAAGGGATACTCGGTAGGATTAAGAAGATAGTTAGTATGTTTAGGAAGAAGAGTGAGTATTGGATTTGGAACAAATGTTCTTTAGCAATAGGTCATTTATTAGGGTGTGAATGTAAATGTCAGCACATGTGAAGAGTCAGTCACAATGATGAACTGAGGAATATATGTAGGAAAGCAGATAGCAATAGAGACATTATGAAATCAGGCAAAGTATAAAGTGAGGGATAGAATTAGACATTTTCAATTGGGTTGAGTTTGAATATATAATTTTAAGGAGAAACACATATGTAGTCACCAATAGGATTGACATTTGAGAGCATTAGGGAACCTGGACATGGATGTTTTTAGTAATCCATGTTTTCTTTCCATTTGGGCTTTTATACAATCATAAGTGTGACCTTTGCAATTTGTGTCCAGAATATTTCTGTGATTAAATGTATATGAAGATCAGGTGACATGAGTCCACATCCACCATTTCAGGGAGCAATATTTTGAAGACGTATAAATTAGTATTGGGGGTACAAAGAGGTGTACACTGTGTCTATGAATATAGAGATAATGCATGAATAGACCATAGTGTGAATAAATAATATAGCTGGTTCCACTTTAAATAATGGATAGAATTGATATCTGAAAAGATATAAGAAATCTTATATTGACATACAATCATTCATTCAAACCAGTTATACATCTAATGGTAATATCAGAGTGATAATTAATATGAATGGTATGTGAGTTTTGCTTCAAAAGTGATTATGGAAATCAAAATTAATGTGTTTGGAATGAAATCTCATGAAAAGACCAGTCAAGAAACTTAGAGGAATACATGTGTTCTGAAGCAGGAAGTGATTGAAAGTGAAACAAATGCCTATAAATTTTTGAACTTGTGGATGAAATTATATATATATATATATATATATATATATATATATATATATAGATATATATAGATATATATAGATATATATAGATATATAGATATATATAGATATATATATATATAGATATATAGATAGACACACACAGACATTATAATGTAGCAATATATATGCTCATCGAAATTCACTGTGTAATGCATATCATCCACATATCCAAAAATATTCATTTTACTGAACATCGATTTATATATAATGTTGTTAATCTAGGAAATTCACCAATAGGTTTAATTTTCAGTTCCATCATTATTTAGGGGGAGTGATATCTTATCACAATATGTATCTTTCAAAATCAGCGAGCTTACAAAAATGTACTTGTGATACCAGGTAGGATTCTAAATATGCATAAAAAATACATGTGATGAATAGGCTACAGAGAATGGGAGACAGAAATTTACATATGTGTTAACTTTAAAAACTCATGGAGAACTATTACAATGAAAAGTTGACTAGATTTATAACACATACCCTTGATAAAGCAGAAGGGATGTCCAAGTATACACCATGCCTCTTATGAATGGCCTGTATTTCTACACTGTTAGGTTTCTTGTTCTCCATCATATTAGGATTAGTAGTCAGAGTCTAGTAGGTTATGGGTTAATGTCAGGGATTCAGTATTTCAAACGGAAAATATGAAAATGAATCTAATGTGTATGCAAATATGTTCTACACAAAAATCATCCCACTCTCATCCAGAACAATGCCTTGACATAACCTTCGCCCCAATTAAGACACAATTAGTGGAGAAGAGTTAGAAAATCTGTGAATACGTATGTGGAAATGAAAATGCTCAGGAGTTCACAGCCTTGGAGGCGGTAGAGTTATTTCCAAAAGTATGGGATAGGGTAAATACTCCACAAATATGGAGTTCTGCTGGCCTAATGACTCTTTGAGAAACTGCCTTTGAGGTTGGGCCCTTGTAATATATGTTGTTGTCAAGAGCTTCAGCTTCCTTTGTAGTGAGACAATCAAAGCTGGATCTGCATATATGTGACCTGAAGGACATGGTTTCTTATTTTCTAGTGAACATGAGGCAGCAGTTCTGAATTCCCTCATTGTAGGTAAACTGTGGCCACTGGGAGCTAATTGTCTCCTCGTGTGGACTGAGAAGCCATTTGGTCATCCTCCACTTTTCCTGGTGATTCTTACTGCTGCACTGGGAGTTTGGTATTGGCATCAGTAAATACCATGAGTTCAACGGGGACACAGTGCAGGAGGGAGTACTCTCACGTGTGGTGGGTCAGGGTGTGCAGGAGAACGCCCCAACCAGGCTTCTATTCAACAAAACTTGCCTCCTTGTCTGTTGCAACCCAATTCTGAACATTGCCCTAAAACCTCTCAATGTAACAAGATGCCTTAACATATAAGGGTCTGCTGGCTGCACCATGTCAGTCACAAGGCATTTGGAAGCCAATGGCAGATCCATGTGGCCCCATCACAGATGTTTTATCATACACCTGCAAACCACTGCTCTAGGCCCACTACTTAGCAGGTTCCAACGTACTGGCATCTTTGTTCTACACCATTTTCATGAAACCCAGTAAATCAAGGCACTGTCTGGTACACTCATGATCAGCAACAGAACATCCAAAGATTCTCCAGTGCCACCTGCTCTTGGGAATTTCAAATATTCCATGGTATTTATCTAGCCATTTTTCAAGGATGAAGTTGGTGTCACAGTGGGTTTCAATTCATTCAGGAACCATCAAATGGTGAGGAATCTCATTTCAATGAAAGCTCAGGAGAACTCTCACAGGCAAGTCTTCAAAAGAGTGGCCAAAAGGTCAAATGAAACCTGGCCCATTGAGGTCTACAATGTGAGTTCCATGTGTGATTTGACTCTCAAGTATGGCTGCCAAGTTTTTCAGAATGAAATCATGTGATATCCTAGCTGAGATTCCCAGTGCTCTGTGGAAAGCCATCCTGGGCCTAAATCTCAGTCTCCAAGGGCAACTCTCATGCGTGGCCTTCTAATATCCCAACAGAATTCATGGTAATACTTCTCTGAGTTCAGTTCCAAAACTCAGTCTCTAAGGGGAATCACACCATAGTTCAAGCCCAGGTTGACCCAGGAATCTCTTCCTACTGCCACACAACTGACCACAATTAATACCAAAACACTCCCACATGGCCCTCATCTTCTTTTATATAGACACTCATCATAACCCCTGGGTTGAGGTTTCCATGAGGGGTGCATACCAAGACAGTGTCCAAAATAATCTCCCTTGCCTCTAATTTGCCTAAAGTCAGGGTGGCCTGGAAACCCTTCCTATTAACCAGGAATGATCAAATAGGCCTGCCATTAATACTGATCTACTTCTCCAAATAATCACACTGGGCCAAGATGCTGATTCAGACACATCTCTTTACAAAGCAATAAAACAAAGAGCCACAGGTGATGCCTATTCATTTCCATTTGAAAACTCTTTTCTTCAGGATTCACAAAGGGGTGGCCTAAGGCAAAGACCTTCTAGATATTCACAGCACCAGAACCATAGGTAAGCAAAATTCCCAAAGCAGGGTTTCTCCACATAGACTTTACTGTTCACACTGATATCTGAGTTTCATGAGATGCTCCCATTTCCTTCAGCTCTCCAGTACATGGCCATGTCACAGAGCTTGGAGGTGGTACGTATCTTGGACAGAAAACCATGAGCCTTTTCCGGAGAGTGGCCAGAATTCAGGAATAAAACAGGAAATTAGGAAGTTAGTCATTGCTACCCATCCATAAGGAAAGCTGCAGTCCAATCATAAATTGGGCAGTATGAATTCTGGGAATCATTATACTAGACAGGACACATTCATTGATGCATTATGTTTTCTAATGTCTACAACTACAAACACAGTGGGATACATAGACATAGAAACACTTGCCTTGTCAAACGACTTACTAGAAACAGTCCACTTCAAATCAAACAAACTGCCTTTCTTACCAATTCGCAGAACATGAGACAAAACAACAAACTCACACCCACAACAACATAGGACTTTCTTCCCCCAAGTAGGTCTTTGACTCTCCGGAATTTCCTCTGACTGTTGTACCATACTATGTTTCCCCAAAATGCCCTGTACTGTCTCAGAGCTGGACTTTTTGGCCAACTCTTTGAAGTTGTCAGGAGCCAGCTTTGAGCCACTACCTTCTTTCTCAGGAAAGGCCACTCTCCAAAGCTCTCCTGGCATTTGGCCATTCTCAAATCAGTAGGTACCAAGAAAGACTGATTCTGTTCTTGGTAAAACCAAACAAGTGAGCCCACTGGGACTGGGTCTGGGACTGGTTCTGTGTGCCTGGCTTCCGGGATTCCAAGTTCAGAGTGTTCCAAGACCAAGGAAGTCAGATAGGTCACTTCCGTTCGGAACTGAATGAGGTCACTGGTTTGGCAACCACTTTGTCCTAACAGTTCCTTCAAAGGGTCCCATGAGATGGAGGCTGCCCCTACTTTCTGTGACACTTTCACAACTTAGAATGGTATATCAACCATTGGCACCCGGGAACAGCTCTTACACAGACCTGGTTTGGTCCATCTTCTCTACATTAAAAAGAGAGAGGCTGATTCACACACATCCCTTCATCCTAACCAGGTTGTTTGCCTTACAAGATGACTTTTGCCCTCTCAGTTCCTTTATAGCTGCCTTCATCTTCCCCAGGGATAATTTCTGCATGGACCTTTGAGGTTCTCAGCGGGTGGAAGATCCCCTATATTCCTCTATATTAAGACCAACTCTGTCCCTGTTCTTCTATAAAGTTAGATTGAGGGAACAATGTATGTTTAGGGTTAATAACATGTTCGATTTGAGTTAGGAATCATTCTGCTGGATGAATAATGGTATTGGGAACCTGGGATATTTATAAGAATATAGATGTGAAATATAAGTATGAAAACAGAAATCTAGGTAAGATTTTAACCCCAGAAGGGCATAGGGCCCTTGATTGGAATACTTAGCATTGAATTTCGTTTGCACAGATGTCTCAGATAAATCAATATACAATGGCATATCACATTGTACCCTGGATGATTGAATGTAGAAGAGTTCATCCAGTCAAAAAGGGATAGTTGTTAGAATTAGGAAGATAGTCGGTCTGTTTCGGAAGAAGAGTGAGTATAGGATTTGGACCAAAAGTTCAATAGCCCTAGGTTTTCGGTTAGAGAGTGAATGTAAATTTCAGCACATGTGGAGAGTCAGTCACAATGATGAACTGGGAAAATTATGTAGGAAATCAGATATCAATACACACATTATGAAATCAGGCAAAGTATAAAGTGAATGATAGGATTAGACATTATCAACAAGGTTGAGTTTCAATATATAATCTTAGGAAGAAACAAATATGTAGTCACCAATATGATTGACATTGGAGAGCATTAGGCAACCTGGACATGGATGTTTTTAGTAATCCAGGATCACTTTCCATCTAGGATTTACTACAATCAGAAGTGTGACCTTTGCATTTTGTGATCAGAATATTACTGTGATAAAATGTATATATAGATCAGGTGACATGAGTATTTCTTCTAACATTTCTTGGAGCAATATTTTGAAGAGGTATAAATTAGTATTGGGGGTACACAGAGTTGTACCCTGTGTCTATGAATGTAGAAGAAATGCATGAATTGACAATACTGTGAATAAATAATATACTGTTTCCACTTTAAATCATGGATTGAATTGATATCTGAAAATATATAAGAAATCTTATATTGATATACAATCATTCATTCCAACGAGTTATACATCTAATGGTAATATTAGGGTTATGTTTTATCATGAAGGGTGTGTGAGTTTAGCTTCAAAAGTGATTATGGAAATGGAAAATAATGTGTTTGGAAAGAAACCTCACAAAAAATGAGTCAAGAAATATAGAGGTATTCAGATGTTCTCAAGCAGGATTTTATGGTAAGTATAAAAAAATCCTATAAATTTCCTAACTTGTGGATGAAATATATATCCTATGATGTGCAAAAACTGAAAAAATAGTAATGCTCCAGTGTTGAATGAAAATGAACGTCAAAATACACATCATATCCCATAGCAATCTACTTGCATTGATGCTAAACTGGGTCAGTTACTGTAGAAATATTATGATTTTTATGCACTATTCACTGCAGTTAGTTTTCAGTAGTAGGAAACGAATACGTATTTCAAGTGGATGAATTTTTATGAGAATAATCTTGTGAAATGTTGACTATAAATTTACATATATGAACACAAATGAATTTAGGGAGTGTATAATAAGAAACATATATTTCATATTTTGAAAAATCTTGAGAGTGTATATATATATATAGATATGTGTGTGTGTGCATTTATGTATATATATATATATATATATATATATATATATATATATATACACACACACACACACACACACACACACACACACAGACACTAAAATGTATCAATATGCATGCCAATCGAAATTCACGATGAAACATATATCATCCACAGATCCAAAAATAATCATTTTACTGAACATGGATTTCTGTATAATATTGTTCAACTAGGAAGTTCACCCATAGGTTGAATTTTAAGTTCCAACAGCGTTTAGGAGGAGTGACCTCTTCCCACGATTTGTATCTCCCAAGACAGCCAAACTCACAAGGATGTACGTGTGATACCAGTTATGTTTCTATATTTGCATATAAAAATACATGTGCTGAACAGGCTACAGAGAAAGGGAGACAGGAATTCACATATTTGTTAACTTTAAAAACACATGGAGATCTATTTCAATTAAAAATTGACTAGATTTATAACACCTACACTTTATCTTGCAAAAGGAAAGTCCAACTATACACCATGCCTTCTCTGAACTGCTTTCATTTCCATTCTATTTGGTTATTTTTGTCCATCATTTTAGGATTAGTAGTCAGAGTCTATCAGGGTATGGGTTAGTGTCAGGAATTCAGTAATTCGAATGGAAAATAGAAAAATGAATCCAATGTGTATGCAAATATGTGCTACACAAAAATATTCCCACTCTCATCCAGAACATTGCCTTTACATTACCTTTGCCCCAAATAAGACACGATTAGAGAAGAAGAGTTAGGAAATCTGTGAATACATACCTGAAATGGAAAATATTCAGGAGTTCACAATCTTGGATGTGGTAGAGCAGTTTCCAAAAGTAAGGGACAGGGTAAACACTCCACAAACATGGAGCTCATTGGGCATAAAAACTCTTGAGAAACTGCCTCTGAGGTTGGGCAGTTGAAATATATGTTGTTGTCAGGAATTTTAGCATCCCTTCTAGTGAGACCAACAAAGCTGGGTCTGATCTCTGTGACCTGGAGGATATGTTTTTTTTTTTTTTTTATTTTCCAATGAACATGAGAAAGCAGTGCTGAATTCTCTCTTTGTAGGTAAACTGTGGCCACTGGGGTCTAAGTGTCTCCCCATGTGGACTGTGAAGCCATTTGATCATCTTCCACTTTTCGAGGTGTTTCTTGCTTCTGCATGGTGAATTTGGTATTTGCTTCAGGAAATACAAGGAGTTCAACAGGTACCAGTGATGGAGGGAGTTCTGTCACGTGTGGTGGGTCAAGGTCTGCAGGAAAATGCACCAACCAGGCTTCTACCCCACATAGCTTGCCCGCTTGTCCATAGCAATCTGATTCTGAACATTGCTCTGAAACCTCTCCATATAACAAGATGCTTTTATATATAAGGGTCTGCTGACATCACCATGTCAGTCTCAAGCCATTTGGAATCCAAGGGCAGATCCACATGGTACCACCACAGATGTTTTATCACATACCTGCACACCACTGCTCTAGGCCCACTACTCAGCAGTCTCCAACTTACAGGGATCTCTTTTCTACACTGTTTTCATGAAACCAAGTAAATCCAAGCACAGTCTGGTACACTCATGATCAGCAACAAGTCATCCAAAGTTTCTCCATTGCCACCTGGTCATGGAAATTTCAAAAAATCCATGGTATGTATTTAGCTATTTTTCAAAGATGAAGTTGGAGGCACTGTGGGTTTCAATTTATTTAGGAAACATTAAATGGTGAGGAAGCTCATTTCAAAGAAATCTCTGGAGAACTCTCACAGGCAAGGCTTCCCAAAGAGTGGCCAATATTTCACATGAATCCAGGCTCATTGAGGTCTAAAATGTGAGGTCCATATGTGTTTTGACTCTCAATTATGGCTGCCAAGACTTTCAGAATAAAATCACGTGAAATCCTGGCTGAGATTCCCAGTGCTCTGTGGAAGCCACCTTGGCCTAGATCTCAGATTTCAGGGTGACTCTCATGTGTTGCCTCCTAAAATCCCAACACAATTCATGGCAATACTTCTCTGAGGACAGTTCCAGAATTCAGTCTCTAAGGAGAATAACACCAGAGTTCAAGCCCAGGTGAACTAAGTCATCTCTTCCAACCGCCACACAAATGACCAGAATTAAAACCAAAACACTCCCACATGGCCCTCAACATCCTCCATATAGACACTTATCATAACCTCTGGCTGGAAATTTCCATGAGGGGTGCAGACAAAGAAAGTATCCAAATACGTTCCCTTGCCCCTCATTTGCCTAAAGTCAGGGTGGCCTGGACACCCTTCCTGAGAACCAAGAGTGATTAAATAGGCCTGCACTTAATACTGCTCTGCATCTCCAATTTGGGGCCTACTTACTTTCAGGTATAGATTCTTTATGTGATTTGGAGTCATGAGAAAAGCCAAGCACCTCTGGGCTAGTCTCTGCAGGGTTTGAAGAACTCATTTGACCCAAAGGATCCCTATTCTCACTTGATGGATTTCAGGAACCTAACAGAGGAAAGCAAAAGACTTAATCCACAATGACTGCTCATTTGGCCATTTTGGTTTTGGATGCACACATGGTATCTTTCTTTAGATCCATCAGGTGCTAAGAATCTAAGCCACAGCCTCACACAGGGTCATGAGGCTGATTCAGATACATCCCTTTCCAAAGCAATCAAGCAAAGAGCCACAGGTGATGCCCATTCATTTGCATTTGAAAACTCATTTCTTCAGGCTTCACAAAGGGGTGGTCTGAGGCAAAAAGCTTCCTGAAATTCAGGGCAACAGAACAATAGGTAAGCAAATGGCCCAAAGCAGGATTTCTCCACTGAGACTTTCCTGGTCAAACTGATATCTGAGTTTTCTGAGATGCTCGCCATTCCCTTTAGCTATCCAGTACATGGCCATGTCACAGAGCTTGGAGGTGGTATATATATTGGACACATAACCATGAGCCTATTCTGGAGAGTGGAGTGAATTCAGGAACAAAATAGAAACTTAGGAAGATAGTAGGTGTTGCCCATTCATAAGGCAAGCCGCAGTCCATTCATAAATTGGCAGGATGAATGTTGGGAAGATTTCTACTAGACAGGAGACATCCATTGATGCATTCTCTTTTCTAATGTCTAGAACCACGGCACAGTGGGATACACATACTTAGAAACACTCGACTTTTCATAAGACTTATTAGAAACAATTCACTTCAAACCAAAAAACCGCCTTTATTACCTATTCTCAGAACATGAGACAAAACCACAAACCAACACCCACATCCACAAAGACACCTTCTTCCCCCAAGTCAGTCTGTGACTATCCATAGTGTCCTCTGATTGGTGGGCCATAGTATGTTACCCCGAAATGGCCTGTCCTGTCTCAGATCTGGTCTCCTTGGTCAACACTGTGAAGTTCTCAGGAGCCAGCGGTGATCCACTAACTGCTTTCTCAGGAAAGGCCACTCTTCAGAGCTTTCCTGGCATTTGGGCATCCTCACCTCCGTAGGTACCAAGAAAGACTGACTCTGTCCTTGGTAAATCTGAACAATTGAAACCACTGGGACTGGGACTGGGACTGAGACTGGATTTGGGTGCCTGGCTTCCTGGATCCCAAGTTCAGAGAGTTCCATCACAAAGGATGTTAGGTGAGGTCACTGCCTTGGCAACCACTTTGTCCTAACAGTTGCTTCAAAGTGTCCCATAAAATGGAGGCTGCCCCTACATCCTGTGACACTTTCACAAGTTAGAATGGTATATCAACCATAGGCACGCGGGAAGTGCTCTCCACACTGGCCTAGTTTGGTCCTTCTTCTCCAGATTAAGAAGAGAGAGGTTGATTCAGACACATCCCTTCATCCTGACCAGGTTGTTTTCAATGGAAGATATCTTTTGCTCTCTCAGTTCCTACATATGTGCCTACAACTTCTCCAGGGATCATTTTTGCGTGGACCTTTGAGTTTCTCAGCAGTTGGAAGAAACCGTACATTCCTGTATTGTAAGACCAACTCTGTCCCTGCTCTTCTGTAAAGTTCGATTGAGGGAAGAGTGTATGGTTAGGGTTAATAACAGTTTCGATTGGGGTTAGGAATCATTCTGCTGGATGAATAATGATATGGCGAACCTTCGATATTTACAAGAATATATAGGTGAAATATAAGTACGAAAACAGAAATAAAGGTAATATTTGAAGCCCAGAAGGGCATTGGGCCCTTGATTGCAATATTTAGCTTTGATTTATTTTCTGCACAGATGTCTCAGATAAATCAATATACAAATGCATAGGACCTTGTACTTTGGATGATTTATTGTCAAAGAGAACTTCCAGTCAAAAAGGGATAGTCGGGCGGCTGGGGATGTGGCTCAAGTGGTAGCGCACTCGCCTGGCATGCGTGCGGCCCGAGTTCGATCCTCAGCACCACGTACAAACAAAGATGTTGTGTCTGCCAAGTACTAAAAAAAATAAATGTTAAAAAATTCTCTCTCTCTCTCCCTCTCTCTCTCACTCTTTTGTTTAAGAAAAAAAAATTTAAAAAAAAAGGATAGTCGGTAGGATTAGGACGATAGTCGGTAAGTTTAGAACGGAGAGTGAGTATAGGATTTGTACCAAAAGTTCTTTAGCTATGGGGTTTCGGGTATAGAGTGAATGTAATTGTCAGCACATATGAAGAGTCAGTCACAATGATGAACTGGGGAAAATATGTAGGAAAGCAGATTTCAATAGAGACATTAGGAAATCTGCCAAAGTATATTCGGTAATGAAAATTTAGTAAAATAGGTAAATGTCACTTCCCGTTTTTCTGTATGCTTAACAAAACACTTTTGAAATCTTGAGAACTGTTTGCTAATCTTGTTCCCAGAATGTGCTGTCCCCAACTGCCAACCTGCAGAATGTACTCATTCACCCGGTTGCACGCAAACTGCTCACTCGCGCAGACCAAACAATAAAGTTCCCTCTCTGCCCTCTCCAAGCAAAGTATATAAGCTCTGCTTAAGCTGTTCTCAGGGCTCTCTGCTCTATTCAAGTGAGCTCTGAGCCCCAGCATGCTGGACCCCCAATAAACCCTTTGCTTTTGCATGAGACAGTCTTTTGGTGGTCTCTTCACCCGATGCTCGCCTGACCTTTACATATGGAGGTTCCAGTGAGATCCAGCAGCGGCGAACGAGAGACCCCAACAGGCTCCTCTTGGGGTATGTATGGTGCCTCTTTCTGGTTTCAGGTTTCAGGTTAGGGCTTCACAAAATGGCTGTCAATGAAGAGTGTGACCTCTCTCCGATGGTGGCTGACATACGTGTCACAGAGCCACAGGCCACATCCCTGGGGGATGCACCAGAGTACTCGGGAAATCGAGGAGCAATAGTCTCCTCAACTCAGTGATATTTTGTTTCAGATTCGGTATCGCCAGCCCATCGGGTTGGGCCAGATACTTAGTCCTGGTCTCAGTGTCGGAAGTTCCATTGTCTGTCTTTATTTTCTTGTCTTGTCTGTGTCGTGTGTCGTCGCTTTTACTGTTTGTGTATCTTTCATTATGGGACAGAGCACTTCAATGCCTCTGTCCCTGACCCTTGATCACTGGACCAAAGTACCCTTAAGGGCTCAGAATCTTTCTTTTTCAGTAAAATTCTGGACCTGGCAGACTCTCTGTGCCTCAGAATGGCCCACCCTTGGATTCGGATGGCCCCTAGAAGGATCTTTCTACTTCCCACTAATTTAAAAAGTCAGAGGATATTGTCTTTCAGCCAGGGCCACATATCCATCTGGATCAACAGCCATATATCTTAACTTGGCAGGACCTCTGCAAATCTCCTCCATGGGTGAAGCATTTCCTTGCCCCTACCCCCGCTCCTACTCCTTCCCCCATGATCTCTCAAACCCTCTGCTTCTCCTCCTCCTCCACCCTCTGTTCTCCCTGAGTCACAAGATTTGACTCTACTGGACTCTCGTCCCCCTCCTTATCTCCTGCCCACGTCCCCCAAAGACCAACACCCTCTAAGTGATCCCCCTGCTGCTGACTCAACCTCTCCACCATTGGAGGAAGCTAAGCCAGCCCATCGCCCTCCAGATAATTTCCCCGCGGCACACACAGCCCCTCCTCCTCTGGAGGAAGCTAGCCCGGCTAAAGGTACTCACCAGCAGTGAATGATTGAAAAACCTGGAACTCGAATGATGCTCCCCCTCATCCCTAGGGGCCAATGATTGACAACCGCCCTGGGGGAAAAATGCAAGCCTATCAGTATTAACCTTTCTCCTCTTCAGACCAATATAACGGGAAAAATAAATATCCCCCTTTTACCAAGGACCCCACCCGGCTCCTAGGTGTGTTTGAGTCATTGATGTTTTCACACCAGCCTACTTGGGATGACTGCCAACAACACCTAGGGTTGTCTCTTCATGATAGAGAAACAAAAGAGAATCCTCCTGGATGCTGGAGAAAAATATCCTCTGACCAGATGGGTGACCGACAAAACTTCCCAACATATTCAACCCGGCTTTCCCTTGAATCGACGAAACTGGGACCCCAACACCTTTGAAGGTAGGGAGCATTGTCCACTTATCGCTGGGCTCTAATTGTGGGTATCTTAGTGGCCGCTAGGCGACTAACAAATTTTGCCAAGTTAAGAGAGATTATTCAAGGGCCTGATGAATCTCCCTCTATGTTTTTAGAGAGAATTATGGAGGCATATAGGAGATATACTCCTTTCCATCCTCAGGCAGAGGATCAAAAGGCATCTGTCAAGATGGCCTTTATGGGCAAGCTGCCCTGGATATTAAAAGAAAGTTACAATGCTTAGATGGATTACAAGATATGACTTTGAGAGATTTAGTCAGAGTAGCTGAGAAGGTATACTATAAGAGAGAAACTGAGGAAGAGTAGGGAGCAAAGGGAGGATAAAAGAAACAAAAGACAGACTAAGGCATTGACTAAGGTCCTGGTCACAACAACAAATAGGCCAGAAATAAGAAACATGGAGACAGGAATGGATACCGGGGCCCATACTAGAGGCCACCCCTGGCCTCAATTTAATGTGCCTACTGTAAAGAAAAAGGACACTGCTTCAAAGAGTGCCATTGAAAGAGACAGCCACTCTAGCCAGCGATTCTGACTCTGGAGGATGACTAAGAACGTTGGGGCTCAGATCCCCTCCGAGAGCTCAGGGTAAATTTTGAAGTGGAGGGGACCCCAGCAAACTTTGAAGTGGATACAGGGGCAATATACTCTGCCATTAAGGCCCCATTGGTCTCTCTATCAAATAAAAGGTCTCTAATTCAAGGGGCTAATGGCAGAAAATATTGGGCTTGGACAACTAAGAGGACCATGGACCAGGGGAAAGGAAAAATCCATCACTCGTTCTTAGTAATCCCAGAATGCCCGGCCCCATTGATGGGCAGAGATCTGCTCACCAAGCTCCGGGCCAAAATAACTTTTAACCCTGAAGGCCTACAAGTGGAATTTCTAAATCCTTCAGTAAAAACTCTTATAGTCACGGCTCTAAATATGTCAGTAGAAAATGTACATCAACTCACTCACCTTGGTTCAAAGAAATTGCATTCATTCCTGAAGGATCAAGAACAGAGTTTTTTACTAACTGACTCAAAGCAAAAGAAAATAACTGAATGGGTAACAAAAGCCTGTCAGGTCTGTCATGGATAATGCTTACCCTTCCAAGCTTCCTGCACAAAAGCACCTACGAGGAACCAGACCAGGACAATTCTGGGAAGTGGACTTTACTAAAATTAAGCCAGCAAGGTTTGAAATTAAATATCGCCTAGTCTTTGTAGATATATTTTGAGGATGGATTGAAGCCTTTTCCAGGAAAAAAGAAAAAAAACGAAACAGCGCAAATGGTCGTCAAGAAGATCCTGAAAGATATTTTTACAAGATACGGCCTGCCTAAAGTAATAAGGTCTGATAATGGACTGGCGTTTGTAGCCCAGGTAAGTCAGGGGTTAGGCAAGACCCTGGGGATTAATTAAAAGTTACATTGTGCCTATAGACCACCGAGTTCAGGACAGGTAGAAAGAATGAATAGAACCATTAAAGAGACCATAACGAAATTAAGCTTAGAAACCTGCATAATAGATTGTACTATGCTCCTGCCTTATGCACTATTTCATGGAAGAAATACTCCCTCTGTTTCTTCGTGTAACCTCACCCCCTATGAAATTGTCCATGGTGCCCCTCCTTCAGTAAGGGACCTAACCCCAACTCTAAGACCTAACGATTCCTTCCACACCCCATTGCTTGACTGAATTAAAGCTCTTGAAAGAACTCAGGGATACCTGTGAAAACAGATGGCCAATGCCTATCAACCTGGGGACGAGTGGACTCTACATCGATATCAAGTAAGAGACTTCATCTACGTAAGTCGACATCAGGTGTCATCCCTGGAACCCCATTGGAAATGACGATACAAGGTGCTACTTATAACACCTACAGCGGTAAAGGTAGACAGAATCACTTCCTGGATCCATACCTCTCATCTCAAGCCTGCGCCCTGTCCAGACTCTGGCTGGAAACTGGAAAAAATTGGTAAAACTTTCTAATTGTGTATTTACCCTGTGTCTAAGGCTATACACTCTCCCCTTGACCACCAGTAGTCCTAAACCTATTTAACCCGTTCAGCAGCGATGGCTGATCACAAATCCTACTGGTAAAGAAGTATGATCTATCTCGCATACAGCCCACTTAGGGACTTGGTGGACATCTATCCACCCAGACATTTGTCAGCTGGCTATAGGTCTTTCCTATTGGGATATACCTGATGAAGAGGATCCCACTAAATTTCCATTAAATCCATTCTGCACCATTGATAATGGAAACAATCATTATGGATTTAGGGACACGCAAGCCAGATGCAGGTTGGCTAGCCTCGATTACTATGTTTGCCCGGTGGACTACCAAAGCCACAAACAGTCACGGTTGTGTGGGGGGAATGCTGACTTCTTCTGTAAGTCATAGGGATGTGATCATACAGGCAGTGCATGATGGAACCCAAACTCCTCATCAAATTCTGTACACAGCATTGGCCCTATTACCAATTAGATCACCAAAACCGATGGCCCCTAGAGGGGTCTCTAGATCCTCAAATTCTGCATGACCTTTTTAACTTCTGAAAGTCCTCAAAAGGGTGAAAGGAGATTTCCCTATGTGAAGGCCTTTTCCCTCCTTCGCTCACATCCTGAACTATGCTTCTCCAATAGGTCCTCACACTCAGCCTTCTGCTCCAGACTCTCTGCTGTCACTCTCAACTTAGCAACATGATTTCTCCCCTCCAATTACTAGATCAAAAACCCAAACCTCCGCCGGATCTAAGACCATTGCCCCCTTGCTGAGGTAGCAGGTACTGAGGTAACCCTCCACCGAATCACTCCTCTCTTCTCCAGTCAGTGCCCGCACCGGGTCCCACCAGTTCCTCTTACCACCTAACCCAAAGCTCAAACCAGCTGAAGAGAACCCTCAGACCCCTTTCCAAGATGTAGTGAAAATGGCCTTTAAAGTTTTTTTGTCATCACTGAAAACAGGTTACTAAGAATTTAAAGTCCCTCACAGGCTTTTATGGATACTAACTCCCATCTTCCCCTCTGCTCTACCTGTTCTACTGCTCACCTTTTTGATGCTAGTAAAATCACAAACCCCTTTCCCAGTATTCTTTCACATCTCTGCTACCTCATTCTCAGAACCACAGAGCTGCTCACAGCCACGCCTTCCCCATCTCCCCCCTCTGTTCCAGGCCCACAGAAAAACATTAACTAAAATTCTACAGAAGTCTTCAGCATGGCTGACTTTAGGACTTTCAGCAAAAGAGTCCCCATGAAAGACTTCAAAGTAGATAAACTTCCTCTTTTCCTGTTGCCCTGTTGTACTTGGCGACTGGCTAAAAATATCAGCACTCCTAAGTTAGACACCCCCTTACTAGTTTTTCACAAAATATGTGAACAAGGCTTTTGGCATTGAGCTGGGGCTTCACAGGGATGGCTACATTTCTAAGATAAAGAAGTTACCAACTGGGATCCATGGTAACAGCTGGAAGGGGGAAAAAATAAAGGGAAGAAAAAGCTCTCCTTCACCCAGGTGTCCTTGAAAAGTTAGCTTGCCCAGAACAGAGGAAAAAAACAGAAAAAATCTGCTTTTTGTGAACTTCTGCAGGCTGTGAACTTCTGCGCCCCTTCCCTTATATGTTGGGTACAAAATTCTGAAACTACCTAAACGTGGGTTTCAGGGAATTAATTGATTATAACAGAAGTAATGCCCTCTGAATCCGGTTGCAAATAAAATGGAAAGTTTCCCTGTTTTTGGTAGTATCTTAGGTGCCTTGCTTTGTCCGTATCTACAACAGTATAATTCTATAGACTTAAACATTGTTTATGTTTTCATGAAATTGTCAAGACGATGTGATTAATTGTGTAAAGGTGCAGATGTTTCCCAGAGTGCTTTATCATAATGCAGGTTCATTTGAAGATCAAATAGGGGGGCATAAAACCCGGTTCCACTGAGAACATATATCCATCACTTTAGCCATCCTATTAGGAATAGGAGTTGCTGCAGGCGTGAGCACAAGAACCACTGCCTTGGTCCATGGGATACAACAAATGACACAATTAGAAGCAGCAATAGACCAAAACTTAAAGATATTAGAAACCTCCATCTTGGCTTTGCAGGAATCTTTAACCTCTCTCTCTGAAGTTGTTTTACAGAAAAGGCGAGGGTTGAACCTCCTCTTCATGAGAGAAGGGGGCCTTTGTTCTGCATTGATGGAGAATGTTGTGTTTTTGCCGACCATACTGGAGTTGTAAAAAAGTCTAGGAGTAAATTAAAAAGATGCCTTGAAGAGTGTCATTGAGAGAGAGAGGCCCAAAAAGGGTGGTTTGAGTCTTGGTTCACACAGTCCCCCTGGTTAACTACGCATTTATCAACCCTGGCCATTTCAATAATAATTCTCATATTATTGCTAACTATAAAACCCTGTTTGCTCAACCGTGTAATTTCTTTTCTCCAAGCTCAAATTGGACGAGTTAAACTTATGGTAATACCCCACTAGCAAACATAGAATGTGACACCCCGCAATGATCACTTTTATGATTAAAAGTAGCCAGAAGAAGAAGTGGGGAATGAAAGGTTAATAAAATAGGCACTTTTCACTTCCTTTTTTCCTCTATGCTTAACAAAACACTGCTGAAATCTTGAGAAATGTTTGCTAATCTTGTTCCCAGAATGTGCTGTCCCCAACTGACTAACTGCAGAATGTGCTCCCTCACTGGGTTGCATGCAAACTGACCACTCGCCCTGACCCATCAATAAACTTCCCTCCCTGCCGTCACCAAGGAAAGTGTGTAAGCTCTGCTTAAGCTGTTCTAAGGGCTCTCTACTCTATTCAAGTGAGCTCTGAGCATCAGCATGCTGGACCCCCAATAAACCCTTTGCTGTTGCATGAGATAGTCTCTTGGTGGTCTCTTCCTTCGACCTCACCCGACCTTTACTTGGATAATTAAATGTAGAAGAGAACATCCATTCAAAAAGGGATAGTCGGTAGGATTAGGAATATAGTTGGTAGGTTTAGGAAGAAGACTGTGTATAGGATTTGAAACAAAAGTTCCTTAGCAATAGGGTTTCGGTTAGAGAGTGAATGTAAATGTCAGCACATGTGAAGAGTCAGTCACAATGATGAACTTGAGAAAATATGTAGGAAATCAGATATCAATACACACATTATGAAATCAGGCAATGTATAAAGTGAATGATAGGATTAGACATGATCAACAAGGTTGAGTTTCAATATATAATCTTAAGAAGAAACAAATATGTATTCACCAATATGATTGACATTGGAGAGCATTAGGCAACCTGGACATGGATGTTTTTAATAATCCAGGATCACTTTCTATTTAGGATGTGCTACAATCATAAGTTTGACCTTTGCATTTTGTGATCAGAATATTACAGTGATAAAATGTATATGTAGATCAGGTGACATGCGTATTTTTTCTAACATTTCTGGGAGCAATATTTTGAAGAGGTATAAATTAGTGTTGGGGTACACAGAGTTGTTCCCTGTGTCTATGAATATAGAAGTAATGCATGAATTGACAATACTGTGAATAAATAATATAACTGTTTCCACTTTAAATCATGGATTGAATTGATATCTGAAAATATATAAGAAATCTTATATTGATATACAATCATTCATTCCAACGAGTTATGCATCTAATGGTCATATTAGGCTTATGTTTTATCATGAAGGGTGTGTGAGTTTAGCTTCAAAAGTGATTATGAAAATGAAAAATTATGTGTTTGGAAAGAAGTCTCATGAAAAGACGAGTCAACAAACATATAGGAATACATGTGTTCTGAAGCAGGAAGTGATTGTAAGTATAAAAAAAAGTATAAATTTCCTAACTTGTGGATGAAATATATATCCTATGATGTGCAAAAACTGAAAAAAATAGTAATGTACCAGTGTTAAATGAAAATGAATGTCAAAATACATATCATGTCCCGTAGGAATCTACTTGCATTGATGTTAAACTGGGTCAGTTACTGTAGAAACATTGGGATTTGAAAGGACCATTTACTAAAGTTAGTTTTCAGTACTAGGAATCAAATATATATTTCAGGTGGATGAATATATCTGAGCATAATCTTGTGAACATTTTATTATAAATCCGCATTCATGACATGAATAAATTTAGGGAGTGTATATAAGACACATATATTTCATATTTTGAAAAATCAGGAGTGTGTATAATATATATATATATATATATATATATATATATATATATATATATATATATAACACAGATACATTAAAAAGTAGCAATATATAAATATATATGCATATCAAAATTTATCATTAAATATATATCATCCACAGATTAAAAAGTATTCATTTTAGTGAACATGGATTTATGTATAATGTTGTTCAACTAGGAACCTCACCCATAGGTGGAATTTTAAGATCCAAAAGCGTTTAGGAGGAGTGATCTCTTCTCACAATTTGTATCTGCAAAGTCAGCCACCTCACAAAAATGTACGTGTGATACCAGGTAGGATTCTATATGTGCATATAAAAATACATGTGCTGAATAGGCTCCAGAGAAATGGAGACAGGAATTCAGAAATAAGTTAACATTAAAAACAATGGAGAACTATTTCAATTAACAATTGACTATATTTATAACACCTACCATTTATCATGCAAAAAGCAAGTCCAACTATACACCATGCCTCCTCTGAACTGCTTGTGTTTCTATAATGTTTGGGTTACTTTCCTCCATCATATAAGGATTAGTAATCAGAGTCTAGTAGGGTGTGAGTTAGTGTCAGGGATTCAGTATATCGAATGGAAAATAGGAAAATGAATCCAATGTGTATGCAAATATGTGGTACACAAAAATCTTCCCAATCTCATCAAGAACAACACCTAGATATCACCTTCGCCCCAAGTAAGACACAATTAGAGGAGAAGAGTTAGAAAATCCGTGACTACATATCTGGAATGGAATACGATCAGGAGTTCACAACCTTGGAAGTGGTAGAGGAGTTTCCAAAAGTAAGGGACAGGGTAAAAACTCCACAAACACGGACCTCTGCCTACCTAAAGACTTCTTGAGAAACTGTTTCTGAGGTTGGGCACTTAAACCATATGTTGTTGTCAGGAGCTTTAGCTTCCTTTCTAGGGAGACAATAAAAGCTGGGTCTTCATCTCTGTGACCTTGTGGATATGGTTTCTTATTTTCCAATGAACATGAGGCAGCAGTGCTGAATTCTCTCTTTTTAGGTAAACTGTGGCCACGGGGAGCTAAGTGTATCCACATGTTGACTGTGAATCCATTTGGTCATCCTCCACATTTCGTGGTGATTCTTGGTGCTGCACTGGGAATTTGGTATTTGCTTCATGGAATACAAGGAGCTCAACTGGAACACAGTGCTGGAGGGAGTTCTGTCATATGTGGTGGGTCAGGGTCAGCAGGAGAATGCACCAACCAGGTTTCTAGCGGACATAGTTTGCCCCCTTGACCATAATAACCTGATTGTGAACATTTCCCTTAAACCTCTCCTTATAAAAAGATGCCTTTACATATAAGAGTCTGCTGGATGCACCATGTCAGCCACATGCCATTTGGAAGTCAAAGGCAGATCCACAAGGCCCCACGACAGAAGTTTTATCACAAAACTGCACATCTCTGCTCTAGGTCCACTAATCAGCAGGCTTGAACTTACTGGCATCTCTGTTCTACACCATTTTCATGAAACCCAGTCAATCAAGGAACTGTCTGGTACACTCATCGTCAGCAACAGTATATCCAAAGGTTCTCCTGTGCAACCTGGTCAAAGGAATTTAAAAAATTTCATGGTATTTATCTAGCCATTATTCAAGCATGAGGTTGGAGGCACTGTGGGTTTCAATTTTTTCAGGAAACATTAAATGGTGAGGAAGCTCATTTCAATGAAACCTCTGGAAAACTCTCACAGGCAAGTCTTCCCAAGGAGTGGCCAAAAGGACACAGAAATCCAGGACTATTGAGGTCTACAATGTGAGGTCCATGTGTGTTTTGACGCTCAAGTATGCCTGCCGAGTGTTTCAGAAAAAATCATGTGATATGTAGGCTGAGATTCTCAGTGCTCTGTGGAAAGCCACCCTGGACCTAGATCTCAGTTTATAAGGGCGACTCTCATGTGTGGCCTGCTAAAATCCCAACACAATTCATGGCAATACTTCTCTGAGTTCAGTTCCAGAACTCAGTCTCTAAGTCCCCTTGAACTCACACCAGAGTTCAAGCCCAGTTGGACCCAGTCATTTCTTCCAACCGCCACACAAATGACCAAAATTAAAACCTAAACACTCCCACAAGGCCCTCATCTTCTCCATATAGACACTCATCATAACCTCTGGCTGAAGGTTTCCATGAGGGACGCAGCCCAAGACAGTGACCAAAATGAGCACCCTTGGCCCTCATTTGCCTAAAGTCAGGGTGGCCTGGACACCATTCCTGTGAACCAGGAGGGATTAAATAGACCTGCCATTAATACTGCTCTGCTTCTCCATTTTGAGGTCTACTGAATGTCAGGTATAGATTCTTTATGTGGTTTGGAGTCATGAGAAAACCCAAGCACTTCTGCAGGGCTTTGAAGAACTCATTTGACCCAAAGGATCCCTATTCTCACTTGATGGAGTCAGGAACATCACAGAAGAAGGCTAGAGACTTCATCCACAATGACTGATCTTTTTGCCATTTTGGTTTTGGATGAACACATGGGATCTTTCTTTAGATCCATCATGTGCTGAGAATCTAAGGTGGAGCCTCACACAGGGCAAAGTGGCTGATTCAGACACCTCCCTTTCCAAAGCAATTATGCCAAGAGCCACAGGTGATCCTCATTCATTTCCATTTGATAACTGTTTTTTTCAGTCTTCACAAAGGGGTGGCCAGAGGCAAATACCTTCCTGACATTCAGGGCAACAGAACAAAATGTAAGCAAAAGGCCCAAAGCAGGGTTTCTCCACTGAGAGTTTTCTGGCCACACTGATATCTGAGTTTTCTGAGATGCTCGCCATGCCAATCCCTTCAGCTATTCAGTACATGGTCATGTCACAGTGATTGGAGGTGGTACATATCATGGATAAAAAACGATGAGCCTATTCTGGCTAGTGGCCAGAATTCTGGAAGAAAACAGGAACTTAGAAAGGTTGTAGGTGTTTCCCATTGGTAAGGCAAGCCGCAGTCCTTTCATAAATTGGACAGGTTGATTGCTGGGAGGCATTCAACTACACAGGACATATTCATTGATGCATTCTCTTTTCTAATGTGTACAACCATGGAAACAGTGGGATACACAGAAATAGAAACACTCACCATGTCAAATGACTTATTAGAAACAGTCCATTCCAAAAAAAAATAAATCACGTTTTTTTACCTATTCTCAGAACATGAGACAAAACCACAAACTGACATCCACACACCCAGGCACCTCCTTGCCCCAAGTAGGTCTGTGACTCTTCTGAGTTTCCTCTGACTGGTAGGCCATACGATGCTCCTCCGAAATGGCCTTTCCTGTCTCAGATCTGGTGTCATTCACCAACTCTGTGAAGTTGTCAGGAGGCAGTGGTGAGCAAATTCCAGTCTTGTCAGGAAAGGCCCCTCTTCAGAGCTTTCTTGGAATTTGGCCACCTTCACATGAATAGGTACCTAGAAAGACTGATTCTATCCTTGGTAAATTCAAACAAGTGAGACCACTGGGACTTGGACAGGTAATGGCTCTGGGTGCCTGGCTTCCTGGATCCCAAATTCAGAGAATTCCATCACCAAGGAAGTAGGTGAGGTCACTTCCTTCAGGAACTGAATGAGGTCACTGACTTGGCCACCAATATGTCCTAACAGTTGCTTCCTAGGTTCTCATAAGATGGAGGCTGCCCCTACTTCCTGTGACACATTCACAAAATAGAATGGTATAGAAACCATAGGCACCTGGGAACAGCTCTCCACAAAGGCCTGGTTTGGTCTGACTTATCTACATTAAGAAGAGAGAGGCTGATTCAGAAACATCCCTTTATCTTGATTAGGTTGTTTGCCATGGAAGATAACTTTTGCTCTCACAGGTCCTAAATAGCTGCCTAAATCTTCTCCATGGATCATTTCTGCATGGACTTTTGAGGTTCTCAGCAGGTGGAAGATCCCCTACCTTCCTGTATTGTAAGACCAACTCGGTCCCTGCTCTTCTGTAAAGTTAGATTGACGGAACATTGTATGGTTAGGGTTAATAGCATGTTCGATTTTGGTTAGGAATCATTCTGCTGGATGAATAATGATTTGGGAACCTGTGATACTTATAAGAATATAGACGTGAAATATAAGTATGAAAACAGAACTCTAGGTAAGATTTGAAGCCCAGAAGGGCATTTGGCAATTGATTGGCATACTAAGCTTGAATTATGTTCTGCCACGAGGTCTCAGATAAATTCATTTACAATGGCATAGGATGCTGTACCTCAGATGACTGAATTTAGAAGAGATCATCCAGTCCAAAAGGGATAGTCCATAGGATTAGGAAGATTGTCAGTAGGATTAGGAAGAAGCGTGAGTCTAGAAGTTGGACCAAAAGTTCTTTAGCAATAGGGTTTTAGTTAGAGAGTGAATGTAAATGTCAGCACATGTGAAGAGTCAGTCACAATGATGAACTGGGGAAAATATGTAGGAAAGAGAGTAAATATTTATCAATAGAGACATTAGGAAATCAGGCAACGTCTAAAGTGAGTGATAGGATTAGACATTTTCAACAGGGTTGAGGTTGAATATATAATCTTAGGAAGAAACAATTATTTAGTCACCGATAGGATTGACATTTGAGCGCATTAGGGAACCTAGACATGGAGGTTTTTAGTAATCCATGCTCACTTTTAATTTAGGCTTTAGTACAATCATAAGTGTGACCTTTGCATTTTGTGTCAAGAATATTACTGTGGTAAAATATATATTTAGATCAGATTACATGAGTATTTCTTCCACCAATATGAGGAGCAATATTTTGAAAACTTATAAATTAGTATTGCGGATAAAATAGGCATACCCTGTGTTGATGAATAAGAGATGATGCATGAATAGACCATATTGTGAATAAATTATATAACTGGTTCCAACTTTAAATAATGCATTGAAATTATATTTGAAAATATATAGGAAATCTTATATTGATATATATACATTCATTCCAACCAGTTATACATCTAATGGTAATATTAGGGTTACGGTTTATCATGAAGAGTGTGTGAGTTTTGCTTCAAAAATGAGTATAGAATCGAAAATAATGTTTTTAGAAAGAAGTCTAATGAAAAGACCACTAAAGAATCATAGAGGAATACATGTTTTCTGAAAGAGGAAGTGATTGAAAGTGAACCACATACCTATAAATTTGTGAATTTGTGGATGAAAGAATATATCCTATGATGTCCATAAACTGAAGAAATAGTAATGTACCAGTGTGGAATAAAAATGAACTTCAAAATACATTTCATGTCCCATAGGAATCTAACTGCATTGATGTTAAAATTGGTCAGTTACTATAGAAATATTAGGATATATAAGGACCATTCACTGAAGTTAGTTTTCAGTACTTGGAAACAAATATGTATTTCAGGTGGTTAAATATTTCTGAGAATAATCTGTTGAGAGCCACAGCCAAAGGAGCCCCAGTAAACTTGCAGCTGCCAGCAAACTTCCATCTGCCGGCTGATGATTGGCTCACAGCGGCCCCAGCATCATCTAGCTGATTTGCTTCTCTGTGGTGATGCTCATTGGAGATGCTCAATGAGCGGATTCCCTGACCTTTCAGACTTCCAGCGGATGATTGGCTCACAGCGGCCCCAGCAACATCTAGCTGATTGGCTCCTCTGTGGTGATGCACATTGGGCTGGTTCCCTGCCCTTTCAGACCACGGAACTGCTCATTGGGGGACTTTTTTGGCTCCGCCCATGCGACCCAGCCAATCGGCCTCAAGAGGAGGAGACTTGTGTTTGAGGGAGAGGCTTGTGGGAAGCCTGTGGTGGCAGTTGGGCTCTGACGGCTATTCCTGAGGAGCTGTTTTGTTTGGTGTTATCTTGTTGGGTTGTATTATAGTAGAAATACGGGATCAGAAATTAGTAAAAAAAAAAACTGAAAGAGTGTTCAGTAAATTGTTAGAGGAAGGAGGCATCTCAGTAAAATCAAGAAAAGTCAGGGCATACGTTGATACAATACAAAAATGTAGCCCATGGCTTTTTCAGGAGGAGTTGTTAAATATATCACAATGGAACCATCATGGTGAAGATTTTAAAAGAATAGAAAAGAAAAACCCAGGGACTCTGCCAGTTGGCACATTGCTATTGTGGACGTTTGTACCTTCTTTGCTTAGTGGAAAGCCTTCAGTTCAGACAATGGTAGAGGAAGGAGAAGACATATTGATTCAAGTAAAACAGAAGGTCTCTCAAGTTAGTCAGACAGAGGAAAAAATTCAAGTAAAAGAAAAGGTCTCTCGAACTAGTGAGACAGAGGAAAAAAATCAAGTAAAAGAGAAGGCCTTTCAAGCCAGTCAGACAGAGGAAGAAAGTGTAAAACAGAAAAAGCCATCAGGGGGAAAGTTACAACAGGAGACTACTACTAAAACCTTTCTATCACCAGAGGGTGTAAGTGTCCAACCAACAGCACCACCTCTACAGGAGACTGCTACTAACACCTTCCTATCACCAGAGGAAGTAAGTGTCCAACTAACAAGGCCACCTCCATATGCTGGGAGGCCCCCAACCCCCGCAGTTGATAGTTGGGATCCTGAGACAAGATCTCAAATATTAACATGCCCAGTATTTGAGGCAGGAGGGCAGTGAGATTACCATGCTTTAAATTTCAAAACAGTGAAGCAGCTAATAGAGACTGTAACAACCTATGGTCCTCAAGCACCCTTCACTGTAAGCATTATCGAATCCATTAACAACATGAACATGAAGCCAGCAGATTGGGCTAATATGTGTAAAGCTGTGCTAAATGGAGGACAATACCTGTTATGGAAGATTGCCAATGAGGAATTTTGCAAGGAGACGGCTAGGCAAAATGCAGCAGCTAGTTATCCTCAGAGAAATCTTGATATATTGTTAGGAAAGGGACCATATGAGGATCAGCAGCAGCAATGTGCATATGATCCTGGTGTATATGCACAGATTGCTATAGATGCAATTAAAGCATGGAAGACATTACAAGGACATGGAGGTTTACAAGGTCAAATATCTAAGGTAATACAAGGAGCTAATGAACCTTATGCTGAATTTGTAGATAGGCTTATTCAAACAGCTACCAGAGTTTTTGGAAATACACAACAAGCAATGCCATTACTAAAACAACTGGCTTATGAGCAAGCAAATTGTTGGTGCAAAGATATCATTAGACCATGGAAACATGAAGATTTAAACACATATATTAAATTATGTAGAGACATTAAAGAACAAGAGCAAGTCGTGGAAGCTGCAGTAAAACAGGCTTTAGATGCCAGAGACATTAATGAACAAGGGCAAATTGTGGCAGCTGCAGTAAAACAGGCTTTAGATGCCAGGCCAAGAACATGCTACAATTGTGAAGAAACAGGACATTTTAAAAGGAATTGTCCCATAGGAGGAGGGTATAACAAAACAAGGTATCAAAGGAGTAGAATACAAGGTATTTGTCCACAATGCCATAGAGGGAGACTTTGGGCTAATGAATGCTGTTCTCAAACCACCATAGAGGGTACACCATTATCAAAAAACGAACAAGGACCAGGTGTTTATCCACAATATTGTGGACAAAGACATGGAGCTCCATTGCCAAAAATGGACAAGGGGGCTCAATGCTTCGGGGCCCAAAACCACAAATATACGCAGCACTGAAGAAACCCAGCAACCCCATCAGGGTAGTGCCCAGGACACATTGTCCATCAGATCCCTCATCAGACAAACCAGAGGGAGCGCAGGGTTGGACATCTGTGCCTCCGCCAGAGCAGTACTAACTGCAGAGATGGGAGTTCAATTCATTTCCACAGGGGTAAAAGGACCTCTTCCCAAAGGAACAGTAGGCTTATTATTGGGACGCAGCTCTTCTACTCTAAAAGGACTTATGATAAGTCCTGGGGTAATTGATCTCGACTATGAAGGTGAAATAAAAATTATAGCCAGTTCTCCAAAGGGTATATCAGTAATTTCACCAAGAGATAGAATAGCACAGTTACTAATAATACCCAGCCTACGTGAAAAAGTTTCCAGTTGTACTGTAGAAAGAGGTTCCAAGTGATTAGGCTCCACAGGTGTAGATTGGGCTATGCTTTCTTTAAATTTAGATTCTGGCCCCATGCTAAAACTAAATATTCAAGGGCATGAATTTAAGGGGCTACTGGATACAGACGCAGACCTTAGCATCATCTCTCATCAAGAATGGCCAAAACATTGGCCATTACAACAAGCCACTCAAACGCTTCGAGGCCTAGGAGTGGCGTCTAATCCTTATAGAAGTGCAATGGTATTAGATTGGAAGGATCCTGAAGGATGTGAAGGAACTCTACAGCCATATGTATTGGATCATCTTCCCGTAAATTTATGGGCACAAGATAGTCTTCTGGACTCAGTGATATTTTTTTTCGGATTCGGTATTGCCAGTCAATCGGGTTTTGCCGGCTCCTCAGTCCTGGTCTCAGTGTTGGACGTCCATTGCCTGTCTTCATTGCCTTGTCTGTGTCATGTTTCATTGCTTTAACTGTTTGTGTATCTTTCATTATGGGACAGAGTACTTCAATGCCTCTGTCCCTGATCCTTGATCACTGGGCCAAAGTCCGCTTAAGGGCTCAGAATCTTTCTTTTTTCAGTAAAGCGCCAGATGTGGCAGACTCTCTGTGCTTCAGAATGGCCCACCTTTGGATTCAGATGACTCCTAGAAGGATCTTTCTACTTCCCACTAATTTAAAAAAGTCAGAGATATTGTCTTTCAGCCGGGGCCACATAGCCATCTGGATCAACAGCCATATATCTTAACTCGGCGGGAACTCTGCATATCTCCTTTTCCATGGGTGAAGCCTTTCCTTGCCCCTGCCCCCACTCTGACTCCTTCCCCCAGGAACTCTCAAATCCTCTGCTCCTCCTTCTCCTACACCCTCTGTTCTCCCTGAGTCACCAGATTTCACTCTACTGGACTCTCCTTCCCCTCCTTATCTCCTGCCCTTGTCCCCCAACCTCCAACACCCTCTAAGTGATTCCCCTGCTGCTGACTCAGCCTCTCCTCCATTGGAGGAAGCTATGCCGGCCCAGTGCCCTCCAGATAATTCCCTTGCGGCACACACAGCACCTCTTCCCTTGGAGGAAGCTGACCCGTCTAAAGGAACTCGCTGGCGGTGAATGATTGAAAACCCTGGAACTCTCGGGATGCTCCCCCTCCATCCCTATGGGCCAATAATTGACGATGGCCACCGGGAAAAAATGCAAGCCTACCAGTATTAGCCTTTCTCCTCGTCAGACCTATATAACATAAAAAAATTATAATCCCCCTTTTTCTGAGGACCTCACTTGGCTCTCAGGTCTGGTTGAGTCATTGATGTTTTCACACCAGCCTACTTCGGAAGACTGCCAAAAACTCCTAGGGATTCTCTTCATGACAGAGGAACAACAGTGAATCCTCCAGGAAGCTAGAAAAAAATATCCTCAAACAAGATGTGCGTCCGACACAACTTCCCAACATAATCAAAGGTGGCTTTCCCTTGAACCCACCCAACTGAGACCCCAAAATCTTTGAAGGTAGGGAGCATCTATCCACTTATCACCGGGCTCTAATAGTGTGTCTCCAAGCAGCCGCTAGCGACAAACTAATTTGGACAAGGTAAGAGAGATTATTCAAGGGCCTGATGAATCTCCCACTATGTTTCTAGAGAGAATTATAGAGGCATATAGGAGATATACTCCTTTTGATCCTCAGGCAGAGAATCAAAAGGCATCTGTCACGATGGACTTTATTGGGCAAACTGGCCTGGATATTAAAACAAAGTTACAAAGCTAGATTGATTACAAGATATGACTTTGAGAGATTTAGTCAGAGAAGTCAAGAACGTATACTATAAGATAGAAACTGAGGAAGAGAAGGGAGCAAAGGGAGGATAAAAGAAACAAAAGGCAGACTAAGGCGTTGACTAAGGTCCTGGTCACAACAACAAATAGGCCAGAAATTAAGAAACAGGTAGACAAGAAGGGATAACATTGGCCCATGCCAGAGGCCACCCTGCCCTCAGATCAATGTGCCTACTCTAAAGAAAAAAGGACACTGGGCCAAAATTGCCCTAAAAAGCGACAGCCACACCAGCCAGCCATTCTGACTCTGGAGGATGACTAAGAAAGTCGGGGCTCAGATTCCCTCCCCAAGCTCAAGGTAACTTTTGAAGTGTTTCAAAAGTGATTATGGAAATCGAAAATAATGTGTTTGGAAAGAAGTCTCATGAAAAGGTCAGTCAAGAAACATGGATGAATACATGTGTTCTGAAGCACGAAGTGATTGAAAGTGAGACAAATGCCTATAAATTTGCTTACTTGTGGATGAAATATATATTCTATGATGTGCATAAAGTGAATAAATAGTAATGTAGAAGTGTTGAATAAAATTGAACATCAAAATACACATCATGTCCCATAGTAATCTACTTGAATTTATTTTAAACATGGTCAGTTACTGTAGAAATGTTAGGATATGTTTGCACCATTCAAAGAAGATAGTTTTCAGTACTAGGAAACAAATATGTATTTCAGGTGGATGAATATGACTGAGAATAATCTTGTGAAAAGTTGATTATAAATCCAAATACATCAATATGAATGAATTTAGGGAGTGTATAATAAGACACATGTTTTATATATATATATCTCACAGACATTAAAAATAGCAATATATAAGCCAATTGAAATTCATCATGAAATATATATCATCATCATATCCAAAAATATTCATTTTAATGAATATGGATTTTTATATTAGTTTGTTCAAATAGGAAGCTCAAACATGGGTTGAATTTTCAGTTCCAACAGTGTTTAGGAGGAGTGATCACTTCTCACAATTTGTATGTGCCATGTCAGCCACCTCACGAGAATGTACGTGTGACACGAGGTAGGATTCTATATGTGCATATTAAAACACATGTGCTGAATAGGCTACTGAGAAAGGAAGACAGTAATTCATATATTTGTTAACTTTAAAAACACATGTAGAACTATTTCAATTAAAAATTGACTAGATTTATAACTCCTACCCTATATATTTCAAAAGGCATGTCCAACTATACACCATGCCTCCTCTGAAATGCTTGTATTTCTATTCTGTTTGGGTTATGTTTCTCTATCATATTAGGATTAGTAGTCAGAGTCTAGTAGGGAATGGGTTAGTGTCAGGGGTTCACAAAAATCTTTCCACTCTCATTCAGAACAATGCCTAGACATTACCTTCATCCCAAGTAAGACACAATTAGAGAAGAAGAGTTAAAAATTCTGTGAATACATATCTGGAAATGAATATTCTCATGAGTTCACAACCTTGCAGGTCGTAAAGGAGTTTCCAAAAGTATGGGACAGGGTAAGCACTCCACAAACATGGAGCTCTGCTGCCCTAAAGACTTCTTGAGAAACTGCCTCTGAGGTTGGGCACTTGTAATATATGTTTTCGTAAGGAGCTTTCTTTGTACTGAGAGCATCAAAGCTGGGTGTGCATCTATGCGACCTGGAGGACATGGTTTCATATTTTCCAATGAACATGAGGCAGCAGTGCTGAATTCTCTCTATGTAGGTAAACTGTGTCCACTGGGGCCTAAGTGTCTCCGCGTGTGGACTGTGAAGCCATTTGGTCATCGTCCACTTTTCTTGGTGTTTCTTGCTGCTGCCCTGGGAGTTTGGTATTTGCTTATGAAGTAAAAAAAAGATCACCTGGGACACAGTGCTTGAGGGAGTTCTGTCACGTGTGGTGGGTCAGGGTCTGCAAGAGCATATACCAACAATGCTTCTATTCCACATAGCTTTTCCCCTTGACCATAGCAACAGAATTCTCAACATTGCCATGAAACCTCTCTATATAACAAGATGCCGTTACATATAAGGGTCTGCTGGCTGCACCATGTCAGTCACAAGGCATTTGGAAGCCAATGGAAGATCAACATGGCCCCACCACAGATGTTTTATCACACACCTCCCCTCCACTGCTCTAGGCCCACTACTCAGCAGGCTCCAATTTACTGGCATCTCTGTTATACACCATTTTGATGAAACCTAGTCAATCAAGTCACTGTCTGGTATACTCATGATCAGCAACCGGTTTTCCAAATTTTCTCCAGTGCCACCTGGTCATGGAAATTTCAATAATTTTATTGTATTTATCTAGCCATTTTACACGGATGAAGTTGGAGGCACTGTGGATTTCAATTCGTACAGGAACCATTAAATGATGAGAAATCTCATTTCAATGAAAGCTCTGTAGAACTGTTAAAGACAAGGCTTCCCAGGGAGTGGCCAAAAAGTCACATGAAATCAGGCCCATTGAGGTCTACAATGTGAGGTCCATGTGTGTTTTGACTGTCACCTATGCCTGCCAAGTCTTTCAGAAAAAAAAAAGTCATGTGATATCCTGGCTGAGATTCCCAGTGCTCTGTGGAAAGCCACCCTGGGCCTAGATCTCAGTTTCCAAGGGAGACTCTCATGCGTGCCCTCCTAGAATCCCAACACAATTCATGGCACAAGTTCTCTGACATCAGATCCAGAATGCACTCTCTAAGTGTAATCACACCAGAGTTCAAGCCCATGTGGACCGAGGCATCTCCTTTAACAGCCACACAATGACCTCAATTAAAACCAAAACACTCCCACATGGCCTTCATCTTTTTCCATATAGATACTCATCATAACCTCTGGCTGGAGGTTTCCATGAGGGGCACAGTCCAAGATAGTGTCCAAAATAAGCTCCCTTGCCCCTCATTTGCCTAAAGTCAGGGTGGACTGGACATACTTCCTGTGAACCCGGAGTGATCAAATAGGCATGCCGTTAATACTGCACCGCTTCTTCAATTTGAGGCCTACTGAGTTAGAGGTATAGATTCTTTATGTAAATTAGAGTCATGAGAAAACCCAAGCACCTCTGCAGGGCTTTGAAGAACTCAATTGACACAAAGGATCCCTATTCTCACTTGATAGAGGTCAGGAACCTCACAGAGGAAAGCGAGACTGTATCCACAATGACTGGTCTATTTGCCATTTTGGTTTTGGATGCACACATGGGATCTTTCTTTAGATCCATCTGGTGCTGAGAATCTAAGCCACAACCTCACACAGGGCCAAGATGCTAATTCAGACACATCCCTTTCCAAAGCAATTAAGCCAAGAGCCACAGGTGATGCCCATTCATTTCCATTTGAAAACTGTTTACTTCAGGCTTCACAAAGGGGTGGCCAGAGCAAGAACTTCCTGACATTCAGTTCAACAGAACAATATATAAGCAAAATGCCCAAAGCAGGGTTTTTCCACTGAGATTTTCCTGGTCACACTGATATCTGAGTTTTTTGAGATGCTCGCCATTCCCTTCAGCTATCCAGTACATGGCCATGTCACAGAGCTTGGAGGTGGTACATATGTTGGACACAAAACCATGAGCCTATTCTGGAGAGTGAACAGAGTTCATGAAGAAACCTGGAAATTAGGAATGTATTAGGTTATGCCCATCTTTAAGTAAAGCCACAAACCATTCATAAATTGGGCAGGATGAAATGGGAAGCTTTCTACTAGACAGGACACATCCATTGATGCACTCTCTTTTCTAATGTCTACAACCACGGACACCATGGGATACACAGACATAGAAACACTCGCCTTTTCAAATGACTTACGAGAAACAGTTCACTCCAAACCAAACAAACCACCTTTCCTTCCTATTCTCACAACATGAGACAAAATCACAAAGTCACAACCACACCCACAAAGGCACCTCCTTACCCTAAGTAGGTCTGTGACTCTATGGAGTGTCCTCTGACTGGTGGGCCACACAATGTTCCCCCGAAATGTCCTGTCCTGTCTCAGATATGGTCTCCTTGGCCAACTCTATGAAGTTGTCAGGAGCCAGCGGTGGGCCACTACCTGCTTTTTCAGGAAAGGCCCCTCTTCAGAGCTCTCCTGGCTTTTGGCCATTCTAACATCAGTAGGTACAAAGAAAGACTGACTCTGTCCTTGGTAATTCCAAACAAGTGAACCCACTGGGACTGGTACTGGGACTGGCTCTGTGTGCCTGGCTTCCAGGATCTAAAGTTCAGAGAGTTCCATCACCAAGGGAGTAAGGTGAGGTCACTTCCTTCAGGAACTGAATGAGGTCACTGCCTTGGCAACCACTTTATCCTAACAGTTGCTTCCAAGTGTCTCACTAGATGGAGGCTTCCCCTACTTCCTGTGAAACATTCACAAGTTAGAATGGTATATCAACCATAGGAACCCGGTAATAGCTCTCCACACAGGCCTGGTTTGGTCCATCTCCTCTACATTGAGAAGAGAGGTTCTGATTCAGACACATCCCGTCATCCTGACCAGGTATTTTGCCATGGAAGATTACTTTTGCTTTCTCAGGTCCTCCATAGCTGACTACATATTCTCCAGGGATCATTTCTGCATTGAACTTGTGGTTCTCAACAGGTGAAAGATCCCCTACATTCCTGTATTGTAAGACCAACTCTGTCCCTGCTCTTCATTAAATTTACATTGAGGGAACAGTGTATTGTTAGGGTTAATAAAATGTTTGATTTGGGTTAGAAATCATTCTGCTGGATGAATAATGGTATTGGGAACCTGCGATATTTTTAAAAATATAGAGGTGAAATATATAAATTAAAAAAGAAAGTCTAGGTAATTTTGAAGCCCAGAGGGGCAATGGGCCCTTCATTGGGATACTTAGCTTTGATTTACGTTGTGCACAGATATCTCAGATAAATCGATATACAATGGCATAGGACCTTGTACCTTGGATGATTAAAATTCGAAGAGAACATCCAGTCAAAAAGGGATAGTCAGTAGGATTAGATAGATATTCGGTAGGTTAACAAAGAAGAGTGAATATAGGATTTGGAACAAAAGTTCTTTAGCAATAGGGTTTGGGTTAAAGTGTGAAAGTAAATATCAGCACACTTGAAGGGTCAGTCACAATGATGAACAGGGGAAAATATGTAGGAAAGCAGATATCAATAGAGATATTACAAAATCAACAAATGGGCCAAGGACCTGAACAGACACTTCTCAGAAGAAGACATACAATCAATTAATAAGTACAAGAAAAAATTCTCACCTTCTCTAGCAGTCAGAGAAATGCAAATCAAAACCACCCTAAGATACCATCTCACTCCAGTAAGATTGGCAGCCATTAGGATGTCAAACAATAATAAGTGCTGGCGAGGATGTGGGGAAAAGGGTACACTTGTACATTGCTGGTGGGACTGCAAAATGGTGCCGCCATTATGGAAAGCAGTATGGAGATTCCTGGGAAAGCTGGGAATGGAACCACCATTTGACCCAGCTATCGCCCTCCTCGGACTATTCCCTGAGGACCATAAAAGAGCATGCTATAGGGATACCGCCACATCAATGATCATAGCAGCACAATTCACAATAGGCAGACTGTGGAACCAACCTAGATGCCCTTCAATAGATGAATGGATAAAAAAAAAAAATGTGGCATCTATACACAATGGAGTATTATGCAGCACTAAAAAATGACAAATTCATGGAATTTGCAGGGAAATGGATAGCATTAGAGCAGATTATGCTAAGTGAAGCTAGCCAATCCTTAAAAAACAAATGCCAAATGTCTTCTTTGATTTAAGGAGAGCAATTAAGAACTGGACAGAGGGAAAGAGCATGAGGAAAATATTAACATTAAACCGAGACAAGTGATGGGAGGGAAAGGGAGAGAGAAGGGAAATTGCATGGAAACGGAAGGAAACCCTCATCGTTATATGAAATCACATATACGAGGTTGTGAGGGGAAAGGGGGGGAAGGGAGAGAACGGAACAACAACAGATGAGGTAGAGAGGGAAGATGAAAGGGGAGGGGAGGGGGGATAGTAGGGGATAGAAAAGTCAGCGGAATACAACAGTCACTAATATGGCATTATGTAAACATTGTGAATGTGTAACTGATGTGATTCTGCAATCTGTATTTGGGGTAAAAATGGAAATGCATAACTCACTTAAATCAAATGTATGAAAGATGAAAAAAATAAAAATTAAAAAAGTACTAATTTGGCTCATTGTAACATTAAAAAAAAGAGATATTACAAAATCAGGCAAAGTATAAAGTGAGTGATATGATTAGATATTTGCAACAGGGTTTATTTTGAATATATAATCTTAGGAAGAAACAAATATGTAGTCACCAATAGGATTGATATTTGAGAGCATTAGGCAACCTGAACATGGAAGTAATCCATGTTCACTTTCCATTTAGGCTTTAGTACAATAATAAGTGTGAACTTTGCATTTTGTGTCCAGAATATTACTGTGATAAAATGTATATGTAGATTAGGTGACATGAGTATTTCTTTCACCATTTCTGCGAGTAATATTTTGAAGACATATACATAAGTATTGGTTGTACAAAAAGCTGTACCCTGTGTCTATGAATATACAGATAATGCATGAATAGATCATACTGTGAATAAATAGTATAGCTGGTTCCACTTTAAAAAATGGATTGAATTGATATTCACAAAGGAGTGGTCTGAGGCAAAAACCTTCCTGAAATTCAGGGCAACAGAACAATAGGTAAACAAAACGCACAAAGCAGGGTTTCTCCACTGAGACTTTCCTGGTCACACTGATATCTCAGTTTTCTGAGATGCTCGCCTTTCCCTTCAGCTATCCAGTACATAGCCATATCACATAGCTTGGAGGTAGTACATATCTTGGACACAAAACAATGAGGCAATTCTGGAGAGTGTCCAGAATTCAGGATGTAAACAGAAACTTTGGAAGATAGCAGGTGTTGCCCTTCAATAAGGAAAGCCGCAGTCCATTAATAAATCGGGCAGGATGAATGTTGAAAGCTTTCTCCTAGACAGGACACATCCATTGATGCATTTTCTTTTCTAATGTCTACAACCACGGACAGAGTGGGATACACAGACATAGAAGCCCTCGCCTTGTCAAAGGACTTACTAGAAACAGTCCACACCAATTCAAACAAACAGCCTTTCTTACATCTTCTCAGAACATGAGAAAAAACCATACACACACCAACACCCACAAAGGCACCTCCTTTGTGGAGTGTCCTCTGAATGGTGGGCCATACTATATTCCCCCCAAATGGCCTGTTGTATCTCAAATCTGGTCTCCTTGGCCAACTCTGTGCAGTTGCCAGGAGCCAGCGATGAACCAATACCTGCTTTCTCAGGAAAGGCCTTTCTTCAGAGCTTTCCTGGCATTTGGCCATCGTCACATCTGTTGGTACTAAGAAAGACTGACTCTGTCCTTGGTAAATTTAAACAAGTGAGACCACAGGGACTGGGACTGCGACTGGCTCTGGGTGCCTCTCTTCCTGGATCCCAAGTTCAGAGAGTTCCATCACCAAGGAAGTGAAGTGAGGTCACTTCCTTCAGGAACAGAATGAGGTCACTGCCTTGGCAACCTCTTTGTCCTAACAGTTACTTCTAAGGGTCCCATGAGATGGAGTCTCTCCCTTCTTTCTGTCACACTTTCACAAGTTAGAATGGTATATCAACCATAGGCACCTGGGAAGAGCTCTCCACACAGGCCTGATTTGGTCCATCTTCTCTACATTTAGAAGATAGAGGTTGATTCAGACACATCCATTCATCCTGACCAGATTGTTTACCATAAAAGATGACTTTTCCTCTCTCAGGTCCTTCATAGCTGCCTACATCTTCTCCAGGGATCATTTCTGCATGGACCTTTGTTGTTCTCAGAAGGTGGAAGATCCCCTACATTCCTGTATTGTAAGACCAACTCTGTCCCTCCTCTTTTGTAAAGTTAGATTGAGGGAACAGTGTATGTTTAGGGTTAATAACATGTTTGATTTGGGTTAGGAATCTCTCTGCCCCATGAATAATGGTATTGGGAACCTGTGATATTTACAAGAATATACAGGTGAAATGTAAGTATGAAAACAGAAATCTAGGTAAGATTCGAAGTCAGGAGGGCATTGGGTCCTTGAGTGGGATTCTTAGGTTTGAATTATGTTCTGCATATATGTTTCTGATAAATTGAAATACAATGGTTTAGGACCCTATACCTTGGAAGATTAATTGTCGAAGAGAACATTGAGTCAAAAAGCAATAGTCAGTAGGATTCGGAAGATAGTCAGTAGGTTTAGAAATAAGAGTATAGGATTTAGACCAAAATTTCTTTAGCAATAGGGTCTCGGGTAGACATTGAATGTAAATGTCAGCATATGTGAAGTGTCAGACACAATGATGAACTGGGGAATATATGTAGGAAAGCAGATATCAATAGAGATATAAGGAAATCAGGCAATGTATAAACTGAGTGATAGGATTAGACATTTTCAACAGGCTTGAAGTTGAATATATAATCTTAGAAAGAAACAAATATGTAGTCACCAATAGGATTTACATTTGAGAGCATTAGGCAACCTGGACATAGTTGTTTTTAGTAATACATGCTCACTTTCCATTTAGGCTTTGATACAATCATGAGTATGACCTTTGCTTTTTGTGTCCAGAATATTACTGTGATAAAAAAAAGAAATATATATATATATATATATATATATATATATATATATATATATATATATATAGAGAGAGAGAGAGAGAGAGAGAGAGAGAGAGAGAGAGAGAGAGATAGATAAGGTGACATGAATATTTCTTCTACCATTTTTGGGAGCAATGTTTTGAAGAGGTATAAATTAGTATTGGGGAAACAAAGAGGTGTACACTGTGTCTATGAATATAGAGATAATGCATTAATAGACCATACTGTGAATAAATAACATACCTGGTTCCAACTTTAATAATGGATTGAATTGAAATGTGAAAATGTACAGGAAATCTTATATTGATATACACACATTCATTCCAACCACTTATACATCTTATGGTAATATTAATGTTATGGTTTATCTTGAAGAGTGTGTGGGTTTAGCTTCAAAATTGATTATGGAAATCGAAAATAATGTGGTTGGAAAGAAGTCTCATGAAAAGACCAGTCAAGTAACATGGAGGAATACATGTGTTCTGAAGCAGGAAGTGATTAAAAGTGAAACAAATTTCTATAAATTTGTGAACTTGTGAATGAAATATATATCCTATGATGTGCAATAACTGAAGAAATAGTAATATACCAGTGTTGAATTAAAATGAACGTCAAAATAGACATCATGTCCCATAGGAATATACTTGCATTGATGTTTAACTGGGTCAGTTACTGTAGAAATATTAGGATTTGTAAGCACCATTGATTGAAGTTAGTTTTCAGCACTGGGAAACAAATATGTATTTCAGGTAGATGATTATTTCTGAGAATAATCTTGTGAAAAGTTGATTATAAATCCACATAGATGAACATGAATGAATTTACGGAGTGTATATAAGACAAATATATTTCATATTTTATAAAATCTGTAGAGTGTGTGTGTATATATATATATATATATATATATATATATATATATACAAAAAAACACAAAAATTCATTAAAAAGTATCAATATATATATGCCAATCGTAATTCATCATGTAATATATATCATCCTCATATGCAAAAATATTTATTTTACTAAACATGGGTTTATGTATAATATTGTTCTAATAGGAAGCTCACCCATAGTTTTGATTTTCAGTTCCAACAGCGTTTAGGAGGACTGATCTCTTCTTACAATTTGTTTCTGCCAAGTCAGCCAACTAATAAAAATATACGTGTGATACCAAGTAGGAATCTATATGTGCATATAAAAAGTACATGTGCTGAGTAGGCTACAGAGAAAGGGAGACAGGAATTCACATATTTGTTAACTTTAAAAACGCATGGAGAGACCTGGGGATGTGGCTCAAGTTGTAGCGCGCTCGCCTGGCATGCGTGCGGCATGGGTTCGATTCTCAGCACCACGTGCAAACAAAGATGTTGTGAACGCCGATAACTAAAAAATAAATATTATAGAATTCTCTCTCTCCTCTCTCACTCTCTCTTTAAAAAAAACACATGGAGGACTATTTCAATTAAAAATTGAGTAGATTTGTAAAACCGACCCTTTATCATGCAAGAGGGAAGTCCAACTATACACCATGCCTCCTCTGAACTGCTTGTATTTTCATTTTTGGGGGGTATTTTTCTCCATCATATTAGGATTAGTAGTCAGAGTCTATTAGGGTATGAGTTAGTGTCAGGGATTCAGTATTTCGAATGGAAAATTGGAAAATGGATCAATGTGTATGCAAATGTGTACTACAAAAAAATTTTCCCACTCTCACTCAGAACAATGCCTTGATATTACCTTCACCCCAAGTAAGACACAATTAGAGGGGAAGAGTTAGAAAATCTTTGAATACATATCTGAAATTGAAAATGCTTAGGGTTCACAACCTTGGAGATTTTAGAGGAGTTTCCAAAAGTAAGGGACAGTGTAAAAACTCTAAAAACATGGAGATTTGCCTGCCTAAAGACGTCTGGAGAAACTGCCTCTAGGTTGGGCACTTGAAATATATGTTTTTGTCAGGATCTTTAGCTTCCTTTCTAGTGAGACCATCAAAGCTGCGTCTTTATCTCTGTGATCTGGAGGACATGGTTTATGATTTTCCAATAAACATGAAGCAGCAGTGCTGAATTCTCTCTTTGTATGTAAACTGTGGCCACTGGGGGCTAAGTGTCTCCCCATATGGACTGCGAAGCCATTTCATCATCCTCTACTTTTCATAATGTTTCTTCCTGCTGCACTCGGAGTTTGGTATTTGCTTCACGAAATACAAGGAGTTCAACTGGGACACAGTGTTGCAGCGAGTTCTGTCACGTGTGGTGGATCAGGGTCTGCAGGAGAATGCACCAACAGGGCTTGTATACCACACAGGATGCCCCCTTGACCATAGCAACCTGATTCTGAACATTGCCCTGAAACCTCTCCATATAACAAGTTGCCTTTACATATAAGGGTCTGCTGACTGCACCATGTCAGTCACAAGCCATTTGGAAGCCAATGGCAGATCCACATGGCCCCACCTCAGATGTTTTATCACACATTTGCTCACCACTGCTCTAGGCCCACTACTCAGCAGGATCCAAATTACTGAGATCTCTGTTCTACACCATTTTCATCAAAACCAGTCAATCAAGGCACTGTCTGGTACACTCGTGATCAGCAACAGGACATCCAAAGGTTCTTCATTGCCACCTGGTCATTGGAATTTCAAAAATTTCATGGTATCTATCTAGCCAATTTTCAATTATGAAGTTGGAAGCACTATGGCTTTCAAATCATTCAGGAATCATTCAATGGTGAGAAAGCTCATTTCAATGAAAGATTTGAAGAACTCTCACAGGCAAGGCTTCCCAAAGAGTGGCCTAAAGGTCACATGAATCCAGTCCCATCGAGGTCTACAATTGAGGTCCATGTGTGTTTTGACTAGCAAATATGGCTTCCAAGTCTTTCAGAATAAAATAATGTGATATCCTGCCTGAGATTCCCAGTGCTCTGTGGAAAGCAACCCTAGGACTAGATCTCAGTTTCCAACGGAGACTCTCATGCGTGGCCTCCTAAATTCCCAACACAATTCATGGCAATACTTCTTTGATGATTGATCCAGAACTCAGTGTTTAAGGGGAATGACACCAGACTTCAAGCCCAGGTGGATCCAGTCATCTGTTCCAACTGCCACACGAATGACTACAATTAAAACCAAAACACTTCCACATGGTCCTCACCTTCTTCCAGATAGACACTCTTTATTACCTCTGGCTGGAGTTTTTCATGTGGGACGCATCCCAAGAGAGTGTCCAAAATAATCTTCCTTGCCCTTCGTTTGCCTAAAGTCAGGGTGGCATGGTCACCCTTCCTGTGAACCTGGAGTGATCCAATAGGCCTGCCATGAATACTGCTCTGCTTCTCCAATTTGAGGCCTACTGACTCTCAGGGATAGATTCTTTAAGTGATTTGGAGTCACAAGAAAACATTAGCACCTCTGCAGTTCTTCAAAGAACTCATTTGACCTAAAGGATCCCTATTCTCACTTGATAGAGGTCAGAATCCTAACAGAGAAAGGCAAGAGACTCATCAACAATGACAGATTTTTGGCCATTTTGGTTTTGATTGCACACATGGAATCTATCTTTAGATCCATCATGTGCTGAGAATCTAAGCCACAACCTCATACAGGGCCAAGAGGCTGATTTAGACACATCCTTTTACAAGCAATTAAGCAAAGAGCCACAGGTGATGCCCATTCATTTCCATTTGAAAACTGTTTTCTTCAGGCTTCACAAAGGGGTGGCCTGAGGCAAAGACCTTCCTGACATTCAGGACAACAGAACCATAGGTAAGCAAATGAACCAAAGCAGGGTTTCTCCACTGAGAATTTCCGGGTCACACTGATATCTGAGTTTTCTAAGATGTTCCCATTCTCTACAGCTATCAAGTATATGGACATGTCTCAGAGCTTGGAGGTGGTACATATCTTGGAAACAAAACCATGAGACTATTCTGGAGAGTGGGCAGAATTCAGGAAGAAAACAGGAACTTAGGAATTTAGTAGGTGTTGCCCATCCATAAGGCAAACCAAAGTCCATTCTTCAATCAGGCAGGATGAATGCTGGGAAGTTTTCTACTAGACAGGACACATCCTTTGATGCCTTCTCTTTTCTAATGTCTACAACCACGGACACAGTGGGATACTCAGACTTAGAAACACTAGCCTAGTCAAACGACTTACTAGAAACAGTCCACTCCAACCCAAACAAACAGCCTTTCCTACCTATTCTCAGAACATGAGAGAAAAGCACAAACTCACTCCACACCCACAAAGGCACCTCCTTAACCCAAGTAGGTCTGTGACTATCCGGAGTGTCCTCTAACTGGTGGGCCATACTATGTTCCCCTGAAATGGCCTGTCCTTTCTCAGATCTGGTCTCCTTGGCCAACACTGTGAAGTTGTCAGGAGCCAGCGGTGAACCAATACCTGCTTTCTCAGGAAAGGCCCCTCTTCAGAGCTCTTCTGCCATTTGACATTCCTCATATCAGTCGGTACTAAGGAAGACTGACTCTGTCCTTGGTAAATCCAAACAAGTGAGACCACTGGGACTGGGACCGGGACTGGCTCTGGGTGCCTGGCTTCCTGCATCACAATTTCAGAGTTTTTGATCACCAAGGAAGAGAGGTGAGGTCACTTTCTTCAGGAACTGAATGAGGTCACTACCTTGGCCACCACTTTGTCCTAACAGTTGCTTCGAAAGGTCCCATGAAATGGAGGCTGCCCCTACTTCCTTTGACACTTTCACAAGTTAGAATGGTATATCAACCTTAGGCACCTGTAAACAGCTCTCCACAAAGGCATGGTTTCATCAGTTCTCTACATTAAGAAAGGAGAGGCTGATTCAGACACATCCCTTCATACTGACCCGGTTGTTTGCCATGGAATATGACTTTTCCCCTCTTAGGTCCTTCATAGCTGCCTGCAACTTCTTCAGGGTATAATTTCTGCATGGTCCTTTGATGTTCTCAGCAGGTGGAAGATCCCCTACATTACTGTATTGTAAGACAAACTCTGTCTCGGCTCTTCTGTAAAGTTAGTTTGAGGGAACAATGTATGATTAGGCTTAATAACATGTTTGATTTGAGTTAGGAATCATTCTGCTTAATGAATAATGGTATTGGGAACTTGTGATATTTACAAGAATATATTGGTGAAATATAAATTTGAAAACAGAAATCTAGATAAGATTTGAATCCAGGAAGGGCATTGGGCTGTTGATTGGGATACTTAGCTTTGAATTATGTTCTGCACATATGTCTCAGATAAATCAATATACAATGGCATAGGACCTTGTACCTTGGATGATTGATTGTCGAAGAGATCATCCAGTCAAAAAGGGATAGTCTTTAGGATTAGGAAGATAGTCGGTATGTTAGAAAAAAGAGTGAGTATAGGATTTGGACCAAAAGTTCTTTAGCAATAGGGTTTCGGATAGAGAGTGAATGTAAATGTCAGCACATGTGAAGAGTCAGTCACAATGATGAACTGGGGAAAATATGTAGGAAAGCAGATATCAATAGAGACATTAGGAAATCGGGCAAAATATAAAGTGAGTGATAGGATTAGTCATTTTCAACAGGGTTGAGGTTGAATATATTATCTTAAGAAGAAACAAATATGTAGTCACCAATAGGATTGATTTGAGAGGATTAGGCAACCTGGACATGGATGTGTTTAGTAATCCATGCTCACTTTCCATTTAGGATTTGGTGAAAGGTTAATGAAATAGGTACTTGTTACTTACTGTTTTTCTGTATGCTTAACAAAACACTGTTGAAGTCTTGAGGACTGTTTGCTAATCTTGTTTCCAGAATGTGCTGTCCCCAACTGCCAAACTGCAAATGTATACCCTCACCCGTTTGCACGCAAACCACCCACTTGCCCTGACCCATCAATAAACTTCCCTCCCTGCCCTCTCCAAGGAAAGCATATAAGCTCTGCTTAAGCTGTTCTCATTGCTCTCTGCTCTATTCAAGTGAGCTCTGAGCCCCAGAATGCTGGACCCATAATAAACCATTTACTGTTGCATGAGACATTCCTCTGGTGGTCTCTTCCTCTGATGCTTGCCCGACCTTTACATCTGGAGGCATGAGCAAGATCCGGCAGCGGCGGATGAAAGATCCCCAAGGGGCTCCTTTCAGGGTAAGTAAGGGAACTCTTTTTGGTTTTAGGTTTCAGGTTAGGGCTTGGCAAAATGGCTATCGGTGGTGAGCGTGAGCTCTCTCTGACAGAGGCTGACATACGTGTCACAGAGCCACAGGCCACGATCCTGGGAAATGCCCCAGAGGACTCAGGAAATCGAGGAACAATAGTCTCCTTGACTCAGTAATATTTTGCTTCGGATTCAGTATTGCCAGCCCATCAAGTTTTGCCGGCTACTCAGTCCTGGCCTCAGTATTGGATGTCCATTGCCTGTCTTTATTGTCTTGTCTTGTCAGTGTAGTGTGTCGTTGCTTTCACTGTTTGTGTATCTCTCATTTTGGGACAGAGCACTTCAACACCTCTCTTCCTGACCCTTGATCACTGGACCAAAGTCCGCGTAAGGCCCAGAATCTTTCTTTTTCAGCAAATTGCTGGACCTGGCAGACCCTTTGTGCCTCAGAATGACCCACCTTTGGAGTTGGATAGCCCCTAAAAACATCTACTTCCCACTAATTCGAAAAGTCAGAGATTTTGTCTTTCAACCGGGGCCACATAGACATCCAGATCAACAGCCATATATCTTAACTTTGCAGGACATTTGCAAATCTCCTCCTACATGGGTGAAGCCTTTCTTTGTCTCTGCCCCCACTCCTACTCCTTCCACCATGATTCTATCTCTCAAACCCTCTGCTCCTCCTCCTCCAACCTCTGTTCTGCCTGAGTCTCAAGACTCTACTGGACTCTCCTAACCTTCCTATCTGCTGCCCTCGTCCACCAACCCCCAACAACCTCTAAGTGATTCCTTTGCTGCTGACTCAGCCTCTCCGCCATTGGAGGAAGCTAGGCCGGCCCAGCGCCCACCAGATGACTCCCCCTTGTCACACACACAGCCCCTCCTTCCTTGGAGGAAGCTGGCCCGGCTAAAAGAACTCAAAGAACTCCCTGGCGTTTTCACACCTGCCTACTTGGGATGACTGCCAATAAATCCTAGGGATTCTCTTCATGACAGAGGAACGAGAGAGAAACTTCCTGGAAGCTAGAAAAAAATATCCTCGGACCAGATGGGTGACCAACACAACTTCCCAACATAATCAAAGCCAGCTTACCCTTGAACTGACCCAACTGTGACCCCGACACCTTTGAAGGTAGGGAGCATCTGTCCACTTATTGCCGGGCCCTAATAGTGGGTTTCCAACCGGCCGCTAGGCAAACAAATAATTTGGCCAAGGTAAGAGAGATTATTCAAGGGCCTGATGAATATCCCTCTATGTTTCTAGAGAGAATTATGGAGGCATATAGGAGATATACTCCTTTTGATCTTCAGGCAGAGGATCAAAAGACATATGTCATGATGGCCTTCATTGGGCAAGCTGATCTGGATATTAAAAGAAAGTTACAATACTTAGATGGATTACAAGATATGACTTTGAGAGATTTAGTCAGAGTAGCCGAGAAAGTATCCTATAAGAGAGAAACAGAGAGAACGAAAGGGAGCAAAGGGAGGATGACAGATGAAAAAGACAGATTAAGGTATTAACTAAGGTCCTGGTCACAACAATAAATAGGCCAGAAATTAAGAAACAGGGAGACAAGAAGCGATACCTGGGTCCCCGCCAGAGGCCACCCTTGGCCTCAGATCAATGTGCCTACTGTAAAGAAAAAGAACACTGAGCCAAAGAGTGCCCTAGAAAGAGACAGCCACGCCAGACAGCCTTTCTGACTCTGGAGGTTGACTAAGAATGTCGGGGCTCAGATCCCTTCCCCAAGCTCAGGGTAACTTTTGAAGTGAAGGGGACCCCATAAACTTTGAAGTGGATACAGCAGCAGTATACTCAGCCCTTAAGGCCCCACTGGGCCCTCTATCAAATAAAAGGTCTCTAGTTCAAAGGGCTAACAGCAGTAAATATCAGACTTAGACAACTAAGAGGACCATGGACATGGGGAAAGGAAAAATCCAACATTCCTCCCTAGTAATCCAAGAATGCCTGGCCCCATTGATGGGCAGAGATCTGATCAGTAAGCTCTGGGCCAAAACAACTTTTAAGCCCGAAGGCCCCAAAATGAAATTTCTAAATCCTTCATTAAAAACTCCTATAGTCATGGCTTTATAAATGTCAGTCGAAGATGAACATCCACTTTTCACACACCCCAAGAATGATCAAACAGGCAAGCTACCCCAGAAATGGATAACAGATTACCCAGATGCCTGGGCAAAAATTGTTGGGTTAGGCCTAGCCATGAAACAACCTCCAAGAACAGTGGAGTTAAAAACCTCAGCCTCCCCAATCAATGTCAAACAACATCCTCTGAGCAAAAATGCTAAAGATGGGATAAGGCCCCATATTCAGAAATATCTGGCCTTAGGGTCCTAAGGCCCTGTCAATCGGCCTGGAACACTCCCCTGCTACCAGTAAAAAATCCAGGAACTGGGGACTATCCCCCTTCAAGACCTAAGAGAGATCAACAACAGAGTGCAGGACATTCACCCCACCGTAAATAATTCGTACAATCTGCTTATAACTCTGAACCCTGAGTAGAAATGGTATGGACATAAAGATGCTATCTTTTGCATGCCTCTGCATAAAGACAGTCAGTTTCTGTTTGCTTTTGAGTGGGTAGACCCAGAAACCGGAACGTATGGTAAACTAACATGGACTAGACTCCCACAGGGGTTCAAAAACTCCCCCACTCTCTTTGATGAAGCCCTCCACAGAGATGTCAACAACTTCAGAACTATGCACCCCGAAGTCACCCAGCTTCAATACGTGGATGACCTGCTACTGCAGCCAACACCAAGAAAAACTGTGAGTCTGGGAACCAAGCACTATTATGTAAGCTTGCTCAACTCGGGTATAGAGCTTCTTCCAAAAAACCCCAAATTTGCCAGCAAGAAGTAGTCTTCCTGGGCTATTCCCTTAGGGGTGGTAAACGTTGGCTCACTGAGCCCAGAAAACAAACGGTTGTGCAGATAACCCCCCCCCCTCTAGCAGCAGACATCACAGAGAGTTTCTTGGGACTACTGGGTTTTGCAGGTTATGGATTCCTGTGTTTGCGTCCTTAACTTCTCCTTTATACCCGCTGTTAAAGGGAGATGCCCAATTCCAATGGACCCCTGAGCACCAGAAAGCTTTTGATAACATCTTATGACACTGGCACTGAACTCCTCAACTTCACTGAGCCAAGCCTGCAATTTCAGAAAGCCCTACACTACGTTAAAAATGTACATCAATTCACACATCTTGGTCCAAAGAAACTGCAGGTATTCCTGAAGGATCAAGAACAGAGTTTTCCACTAACCGACTCACAGTGAAAGGACATAACTGAACGGGTAACAAAACCCTATCCGTTCTGTCAATAGGTAAATGCTTACCCTTCCAAGCTTCCTGCAGGAAAGCACCTATGAGCAACCAGACCAGGAAATTCTGGGAAGTGGACTTTACTAACATTAAGCCAGCAAGGTATGGACTTCAATATCTCCTAGTGTTTGTAGATATATTTTCAGGATGGATTGAAGCCTTCCCCACAAAAAAAAAAAGGCACAAATGGTGGTAAAAATCCTGAAAGATATTTTTCTATGATACGGCCTACCTAAGGTAATAGGGTCTGATAATGGACCGGCTTTCATGGCCCAGGTAAGTAAAGGGTTAGGCAGGATCCTGGGGATAAATTGGAAGTTACATTGTGCTTATAGACCCCAGAGCTCAGGACAGGTTAAAAAAATTAATAGAACCATAAAAGAGACCTTAACGAAATTAAGCTTAGAGAGGGCATCAAAGATTGGACTATGCTCCTGCCTTATGCACTGTTTCATGCAAGAAACACTCCCTCTGTTTCTTTGTGTAACCTCACCTCCTATGAAATTCTCTATGGGGCCCCTCCTCCAGTAAGGACCTAACCACAACTCTAAGACCTACCGATCCCTTCCACACACCCTTGCTTGACAAACTTAAAGCTATTGAAAGAACTCAGCGATACCTGTCAAAACAGCTGGCCACTGCCTACCAACCTGGTGAAGAGGAGACTCCACATCGATATCAAAAAAGAGACTTCATCTACATAAGATGACATCAGGTGTCATCCCTGGAACCCCGCTGGACAGGACCATACCAGGTGCTACTTATAAAACCTACAGTGGTAAAGGTAGACAGAATCACTTCCTGGATCCTAATTCTCATCTCAAGCCTGTGCCCTGTCCAGACTCTGGCTTGAAAGTGGAAAAGACTGGTAACCCTTTCAAATTGCATATTTGCCATGTGGATAAGGCTATAGACTCTCCCCTTGGCCACCACTAGTCGTAACCATCATCAGCCCATTCAGCAGCGATGGCTGATCACAAATCCTATTAGACAAGAAGTATGGTCTGTCTCGCATACAGCCCCCTTAGGGACCTGGTGGCCATCTCTCCACCCAGATATTTGTCAGCTGAGTATACGTCTTTCCAATTGGGATATCTCTGATGAAGAGGATCCCACTAAAATTCCATTAAATTTCTCACGTACCATAGATAATGGAAACAAACATTATGGATGTAGGGACACCGAAGCCTGATGCAGGTTGGCTATCCTAGATTACTATGTTTCCCCGGTGGACTATCAAAGCCACAAACAACCACGGCTGTGTGGAGGAAAAGCCGTCTTCTTCCGTAAGTCATGGGGATGTGAGCATACAGGGGCTTCCTGGTGGAACCCAAACTCCTTATCAAATTCAGTTCACAGCATTGGCCATATTACCAATTAGAAAACCAAAGCCGATGGCCCCCAGAGGGGTCTCTAGATCCTCAAATTCTGTGTGACTATTTCAACTTCGGCAAGTGCTCAAAAGGATTGAAGAAAATTCCCCTATGTGTAGGCCTTTTCCCTCCATTGCTCACATCATGAACTATGTTTCTCCAATAGATCCTTCTGCTCCAGACTCTCTGCTGTCACTCTCACATCAACAAGCTGATTTCTCCCCTCCAATTACTAGATCAAAACCCCAAACCTCCGCTGGTTCTCAGACCATTGCCCCCTTGCTGAGGTAGCAGGTACTGAGGTACCCTTCCACCCACTCACTCCTCTCTTCTCCTGTCAGTGCCCACACCGGGTCCCACCAGGTCCTCTTACCAGCTAACCCAAAGCTCAAACCAGCTGAGGAGTGCCCTCAGATGCCTATCCAAGATGTAATGAAAATGGCCTTTAAAGTTGCTTTGTCATCACTAAAAACAGGTTACTAAGAATTTAAAGTCCCTCACAGACTTTTTGGATACTCACTCCCGTCTTCCCATCTGCTCTACCTTTTCTACTGCTCAAGGTTTGTTGCCAGGAAAATCCCAAACCCTTTTCCCATTATTCTTTTATATCTCTTTTTCCTCATTCTCAGAACCACAGAACTGCTCTCACCCCCCGCCTTCCCCGTCTTCCCCTCTGTACCAGGCCCACAGAAAAATCTTAAATGGCCTTCTCCAGAAGTCTTCATCGTGGCTGACTTTAGGACTTTCAGCAACAAAGTCCCTATAAAAGAGTTCAATGTAGATAAACTTCCTCTTTTCGTGTTGCTCTGTTATACTTGGCCACTGGCTGGAAAAATCAGCCCTTCTAAGCTAGACACCCCCTTACTAGTTTTTCACAAAATATGTGAACAAGGCCTCTGGCCTTGGGCTGAGGCTTCCAGAGATGGCTACATTTCCATGATAAAGAAGTTACCAACTGGGCTCCATGGTAACAGCTGGCAGGGAGAAAATAAAAGAGAAGAAAAAAGCTCTCCCCCTCCCAGGTGTCCTTAAAAAGTTATCTTTCCCAGAGAAGAGGAAAATAAAAACAGAACCAAAAACTGCTTTTTGTGAACTTCTGCAGACTGTGAATTTCTGAGTCTTTTCCCTTACATGTTGGGTACAAAATTCTGAAACCACCTAAACTTGGGATTAAGGGGATTAATTGATTACAACAGAAGCAATGCCCTCTATATCCAGTTGCAACCAAATAGGACTGTTTCCCTGTCTTCGGTGCTATCTTAGGTGCCTTGCCTTGTCCATACCTACAACAGTATAATTCTATATACTTAAACATTGTTTATTCATAAAATTATCAACAGATGTGATTAATTATGTAATGGTACAGATGTGTCCCCTAGTGCTCTATCATGAGGCAGGATCATTTAAATTTCAAATAGAGGGGCATACAACCCGGTTCCGCTGGCAACCTGTATCCTTCACTTCAGCCGTCTTATGAGGAATAGTAGTTGCTGCAGAGGAGGGCACAGGAACTACTGCCCTAATCCATGGGACACAACAAATGACCCAATTAGAAGCAGCAATAGACCAAAACTTAAAGATATTAAAAAACCACCATCACAGCTTTACAAGAATCTTTAACCTCTCTCTCTGAAGTTGTTTTACAGAACAGGCGAGGGTTCGACCTCCTCTTCATGAGAGAAGGGGCCTTTGTCCTGCATTGAGGGAAGAATGTTGTTATTATGCCTACCATACTGGAGTTGTAAAAGAATCTATGATTAAATTAAGAAGACGCATTGAAGAGCATCAACAAGAGAGAGAGGCCCAAAAAGGGTGGTTTGAGTCTTGGTTCACAGAGTCCGCCTGGGTAACTATGCTTTTATCAGCCCTGGCCGGTCCATTAATAATCCTCACATTATTGCTAACTGTAGGACCCTGTTTGCTCAACCGTGTAGTTTCCTTTCTCCAAGCTCAAATTGGACAAGTTAAACTTATGGTAATCAGAAATCAATATACCACACTAGCAGACATAAAATGTGACATCCCCAATGATCACTATTATGATTTAATGTAACCAAAAGAAAGTGGGGAATGAAAGGTAAATAAAATAGGTAATTGTCACTTCCAGTTTTACGGTATGCTTAACAAAACACTGTTGATATCTTGAGAACTCTTTGCTAATCTTGTTCCCTGAATGTTCTGTACCATCTGCAAAACTGCAGAATGTACTCCCTCACCCATTTGAACGCAAACTGCCCACTCGCCGTGACCCATCAATAATCTTCCCTCCCTGCCCTCTCCAAGGAAAGTATATAAGCTCTGCTTAAGCTGTTCTCAGGGCTCTCTGCTCTATTCAAGGGAGCTCTGAGCCCCAGCATGTTGGACCCCCATAAACTTTTGGCTGTTGCTTTAGACAGTCCCTGGTAGTCTCTTCCTCCGATGCTCGCCTGACATTTACATTGGTAAAATAATAAGTGTGACCATTGCTTCTGTGTCCAAATGTACAAATTAATATTGGGGGTACAAATAGGTGTACCCTGTGATATGAATATAGAGATAATGCATGAATTGACAATACTGTGAATAAATAATATAATGGGTTCCAAATTTAATAATGGATTCAATTGATATCTGAAAATATACAGGAAATCTTATATTGATATGCATACATTCATTCCAACCAGTTATACATCTAAACGTTATATTAGGATTATGGTTTATCATGAAAAGTGTGTGAGTTTTGCTTCAAAATTGATTATGGAAGTTGAAAATAATGTGTTTGGAAAGAAGTCTCATGAAAAGACCAGACAAGAAACCTGGAGGAATCCATGTGTTCTGAAGCAGGAAGTTATTGAAAGTGAAACTAATGCCTATAAGTTTGCTAACTTGTGGATGAAATATATATCCTATGATGTGCATAAATTGAAGAAATAGTAATGTACCAGTGTTGAATAAAAATGAACGTCAAAATACACATCATGTCCCATAGTAATCTACTTGCATTGATGTTAAACTGGGTCAGTTACTGTACAAATTTAGTATTTGTATGCAACATTAACTAAAGTTAGTTTTCAGTACTGGAAACAAATATGTATTTCAGGTGGATGAATATTTCTGAGAATAATCTTGTGAATACTTGATTATAAATCCATATACATGAACATGAATGAATTTAGGGAGTGTATATAAGACACATATATTTCATATTTTGAAAAATCTGGAGAGTATATATATACATATATACAAAAAAAAAAACACACAGAGAGACATTAAATTACCAATATATATGCCAATCGAAATTTATCATGAAATATATATCATCCACAGATGCAAAAATATTTCTTTTACTGAACATGGATTTATGTTTAATGTTGTTCAACTAGGAAGCTCACGCATAGGTTGAATTTTAAGATCCAACAGGGTTTAGGAGGAGTGATCTCTTCTCATAATTTGTATCTGCCAAGTCAGCCACCTCACAAGAATGTACATGTGATACCAGGTAGGATTCTATATGTGCATATAAAAATACATGTTCTGAATAGGCTACAGAGAAAGGGAGACAGGAATTTATATATTTATTAACTTTAAAAACACAAGGAGAACTATTTCAATTTAAAATTAACTAGATTTATAACACCTACCCTTCATAATGCAAATGGCAAGTCCAAATATACACCATGCCTCCTTTGAACTGCTTGTATTTCTATTCTGTTTGGGTTAGTTTTCTCCATCATATTAGGATTAGCAGTCAGAGTCTAGTAGTTTATGAGTTAGTGTCAGGGATTAAGTATTTCGAATGGAAAATTGGAAAATGAATCCAATGTGTATGCATATATGTGCTACACAAAAATCTTTGCACTCTCATCCACAACAATGCCTTGACATTAACTTCGCCCCAAGTAAGAGACAATTAGAGAAGAAGAGTTAGAAAATCTGTGAATGCATATGTGGAATGGAATATACTCAGGATTTCACAAACTTGGAAGTGGTAGAGCAGTTTCCAAAAGTAAGGCACATGGTAAACACTCCACAAACATGGAGTTCTGCTGGCCTAAAGACTTCTTGATAAACTGCCTCTGAGGTTGGGCACTTGAAATATATGTTGTTGTCAGTAGCTTTAGCTTAATTTCTAGTGAGACCATCAAAGCTGTGTCTGCATCTATGTGACCTGGAGGACATTGTTTCTAATTTTCCAATGAACATGAGGCAGCAGTGCGAATACTCTCTTTGTAGTTAAACTATGGCGACTGGGAGCTAAGTGACTCACCGTGTGAACTGTGAAGCCATTTGGTCCTCCTCCACTTTTCGTGGTGGTTCTTGCTGCTGCACTGGGACTTTGGTATTTTCTTCATGAAATACAAGGAGATAAACTGGGACACAGTACTGGAGGGAGTTCTGTCACGTGTGGAGGTCACGGTCTGCATGTGAATGCACCAACCAGGATTCTATCCCACATAGGTTGCCCCTTTGTCCATAGCAACCTGATTCTGAACATTGCCTTGAAATCTCCCTATATAAAAAGATGCCTTTACATGGAAGGTTCTGCTGGCTGTACCATGTCAGTCACAAGCCATTTGGAAGCCAATGGCAGATCCACATGGCCCCACCACACATATTTTATCACACACCTTCACACCACTGCTCTAGGCCCACTAATTTGCAGGCTCCAACTTACTGGCATCTCTGTTCTACACAATTTTCATGAAACACAGTCAGTCAAGGCACTGTCTGATACACTCATGATCAGCAATAGGACATCCAAAGATTCTCCAGTGCCACCTGGTGATGGGAATTTCAAAAATTTCATGGTGTTTATCTAGCCATTTTTTCGAGGATGAAGTTGGAGGAACTGTAGTTTTCAAAAACCATTAAATGTTGAGGAAGCTCATTTCAATGAAACTCTGGAGAACTCTCATAGGCAAGGCTTCCCTAAGAGTGGACAAAAGGTCACATGAAGCCAGTCCAATTGAAGTCTACAATGTGAGGTACATGTGTGTTTTGACTCTCAACTATGGCTGCCAAGACTTTAAGAAGAAAATCATGGATTATCTTGGCTGAGATTCAAAGTGCTCTGTGGCCTTGATCTAAGTTTATAAGGGCTACTCTCATGCGTGGCCTCCTAAAATCCCAACAAAACTCATGGCAATACTTCTCTGAGGTCAGTTCCAGAACTCAGTCTCTATAGGGATTCACACCAGAGTTCAAGCCCAGGTGGACCCATTGATTTCTTTCAATCGCCACACAAATGACCAAAATTTAAACGAAAACACTCCCATATGGCCCTCATCTTTTCCACATAGACACTCATCATAACCTCTAGCTGGAGATTTCTATGAGGGGCGCTGGACAAGACAGTGTCCAAAATAAGCTCCCTTGCCCGTCATTTGCCTAAAGTCAGGGTGGCCTGGAAACCCTTCCTCTGAACCAGGAGTGATCGAATAGGCCTACCATTATTACTGTTCCACTTCTCCAATTTGAGTCCTACTGACTGTGGGGTTTAGATTCTTCATGTGGATTGGGGTCATGAGAAAACCCAAGCACAAATGTGCTAGACTCTGAAGGGCTTTGAAAAACTCATTTGACCCAAAGGATTCCTATTCTCACCTTATGGAGGTCAGGAAACTTACAGAGGAAGGCGAGAGACTTCATCCATAATGAATGCTCTTTTGGCCATTTTGGTTTTGGATGCACACATGGCATCTTTCTTTAGATCCATCAGGTGCTGAGAATCTAAGCCACAGCCTCACACAGGGCCAACAGGCTGATTCAGACACAACCCTTTCGAAATCAATTACTCAAAGAGGGACAGGTGATGCCCATTCATTTACATTAGAGAACTGTTTTATTCAGGTTTCACAAGGGGGTGGCCTTAGGCAAAGACCTTCCTGACATTCAGTGCTATAGAACAATAGGTAAGCAAAAGTCACAAAGCAGGGTTTCTCCACTGAGACTTTCCTGGTAACACTGATATCTGAGTTTTCTGAGATTCTCGCCATTCCCTTCAGCTATCCAGTACATGGCCAAGTCACAGAGCTTGGAGGTGGCACCTATCTTGGTCACAAAATCATGAGCCTATTCTGGAGAGTGGCCAGAATTCAGGAAGAAAACAGGAACTTAGGAAGATTGCAGGTCTTGCCCACAAATAAGGCAATCCTCTGTCCTTTTATAAATTGGGCAGCGTGAATGTTGGGAAGCTTTCTCCTAGACAGGACACATCCATTAATGCATTTTCTTTTGTAATGTCTACACCCACGGACACAGTGGGATACACAGACATAGAAACACTTGCCTTGTCAAATGACTTAATAGAAACAGTCCACTCCAAACCAAACAAACCAACTTTCCTACCTATTCTCAGAACATGAGACAAAACCACAAACCCACACTCATTCCCACAAATGCACATCCTTCCCAAAAGAAGGTCTGTTACTAACCGGAGTGTCCTCTGCCTGGTGAGCCATTCTTTGTTCACCCGAAATGGCCTGTCTGTTCTCAAATCTGGACTCCTTGGCCCACTCTGGGAAGTTGTCAGGAGCCAGCTTTGAGCCGCCACTACCTGCATTCTCAGGGAAGACACCTCTTCAGATTTTTTCTGGCATTTGACCATCTTCACATCTGTAGGTACCAAGAAACACTGACTCTTTCCATGATAAATCCAAAAAAGTGAGATCTCTGTGACTATTACTGGGCCTGACCCTGGGTGCCTGGTTTCCGGGATCCCAAGTTCAGAGAGTTCCATCACAAAGAAGTGAGGTAGTTCACTTCCTTCATGAACTGAATGAGCTCACAGCCTTGGCAAACACTTTATCCTAACAGTTTCTTCCTAGGGTCCCATGAGATGGAGGCTGCCCCTACTTCCTGTGACACTTTCACAAGTTAGAATGGTATATCAACCATAGGTACTGGGGGAGAGATCTCCACACAAGGTTGGTTTGGTCCATTTTGTCTACATTAAAATGCGAGAGGCTTATTCAGACACATCTCTTCATCCTGACCAGGTTGTTTGCCATGGAAAATGACTTTTGCTCTCTCAGGTCCTTCATGGCATTCTATATCTTCTTCAGGGATAATTTCTGCATGGATCTTTGAGATTCTCAGCAGGTGGAAGATCCCCTATATTCCTGGATTGTAAGACCAACTCTATCCCTGCACTGCTGTAAAGTTAGATTGAGGGAAGAGTGTATGGTTAATGTTAATATCATGTTCTATTTGCGTTAGGAATCATTCTGCTGGATGAATAATGGTATTGGGAACCTGAGATATTTACAAGAATATATAGGTGAAATATAAGTATGGAAACAGAAATCTAGGGAAGACTTGAAGCCATGTAGGACTTTGGGCCCTTGAGTAGCATACTTTGCTTTGAATTATATTCTGCACAGATGTCTCAGATAAATCGATATACAAAGAAATAGGATCTTATACACTGGATGATTGAATATCATACAGAATATCCAATAAAAAAGGGATAGTCTGTAGGATTAGCAAGATAGTCAGTAGGTTTAGAAAGAAGAATGAGTATAGGATTTGTACCAAAAGTTCTTTACAAATAAGGTTTCGGGTAGAGAGTTAATGTAAATGTCAGCACATGTGAAGAGTCAGTCACAATGACGAATTGGGGAAAATATGTAGGAAAGCAGATATAAATAGAGACATTAGGAAGTCAGTAAAAGTATGAAGTGTGTAATTTGTTTAGACATTTTCAACGGTTTGAGTCTGAATATATAATCTTAGGCAGAAACTAATATGTTGTCACAAATTGGATTGACTTTTGAGAGCATTAAGTAACCAGGACATGGATGTTTTTATTAATCCATGCTCACTTTTTATTTAGGCTTTGGTAAAATCATAAGTGTGACCTTTGCATTTTGTGTCCAGAATATTATTGTGATAAAATGTATATGTAGATCAGGTGACTTGAGTATTTCTTCCACCATTTCTGTAGTAATATTTTGTAGATGTATAAATTACTATTGAGGGTACAAATAGGTGTACCCTGTGTCTATGAATATGCAGATAATGCATGAATAAACCATACTGTGTGTAAATAATATAACTTGTTCCACTTTAAATAATGGATTGAATTAATATCTGAAAATATAAAAGAAATCTCATATTGATATACAATCATTCACTGCAACCAGTTATACATCTAATGGTAATATTATGGTTGTGGTTTATCCTGAAAAGTGTGTGAATTTTGTTTCAAAAGTGATTATGGAAATCAAAAATAATGTGTTTGGAAAGAAGTCTCATGAAAAGAATAGTCAAGAAACCTGTAAGAATACATGTGTTCTCAAGCAGGAAGTGATTGAACATTATATATCATACTATATATAATGTGCATAAACTGCAGAAATAGTAATGTACCAGTGTTGAATAAAAATGAACATCAAAATACACATCATGTCCCATAGGAATCTACTTGCATTGATGTTAATCTGGGTCACTTACTGTAGAAATATTAGGATTTTTATGTACCATTCACTGAAGTTACTTTTCAGTACTAGGAAAAAAGTATGTGTTTAAGTTGGATGAATATTTCTGAGAATAATCTTGTGAAAATTTGATTATAAATCCACATAAATCACAAAACATTATAAACACAAAAGTCACATGGACATTAAAATGTAGCAATATATATGCCAATTTAAATCCATCTTGAAATATATATAATCCACTGATCCAAAACTATTTATTTAATGAACTTGAATTTATGTATAATGTTGTTCTGCTAGGAAGCTCCCCCATAGATTGAATTTTCTGTTCCAACAGTGTTTAGGAGGAGTGATCTCCTAAATGTGTATGCAAATATGTGCTACACAAAAATCTTCCCACTCTCATCCAGAACAATGCCTTGATATTACCTTCACCCCAAGTAAGACACAGTTGGAGGACAAGAGTTAGAAAATCTGTGAATACATATCTGGAATGTAAAATGGTCAGAAGTTCACAACCTTGCAGGTTGTAGAGGAGTTTCCAAAAGTAAAGGACAGGCTTGATAGACCCAACCTGATCTTTTATTAGAATTGGGAGCCATCTTGCCAGAAAGCCGTGAAAAGATAATTTGGGCTTTACTATAAATTACTGCAAATTCTGAACCTGCTTGGAATGCCTGCCCGTGCCTTGAACTCATCCATGCCTGGCTCTCTGACCAGATTACAGTGCTCTCTGAAACATTAGTGACACCTAATAAATATTGGCCTTCCCAGGCCAGACAACGACCCTCTCTGAGTCTCTAATGGTCCTCATAATTTCTGATGTTGGGGCCAGCAAAAAAAATGTAAACTACCATCAGTGTGATGCTTTCAAAGTTCTGTTATCTGTAACCCCCTTTTTGTGTAACTTTCTGGGCTATATAGCTGGGCTGTAGGAAAGGTGGTGTTGCTGTCTTGTTCCCCCCATTTTTGGAGGGAGAGGCAGCCTGGCCGGTTTTAATAATAAGCTTGCCTTAATTTGATTTTAATTGGAGTCAGTGGTCTTTTCTTGCATCCTAGTCCAACATTTTGGAGTTCCCCAGTGAGATGACCCTGCCCGACCAGATCACAAGACCAGACTGCTGAAAATTCTGAAGCTGGCCTTCCCTCCAGGGCTACAGGCTGGGGAGCCACTCTAGGGGGTGCACAACTTGAGATGTTCCAAGGCCTTGGAGTGAGCCGTCGGTCTGGGGAGCACTGCAGTGAACCACCGCACTGAAACTATTAGCAAGTACATGGTGGAGGAGGCCTCCATAGGTAAGTGGCACCTTGATAACATCTTATATCTGGTTAAGGGAGATCTCTTCTAATGACAGAGAGGTGGCCTGGGGAGGCTCACATACACTCCTGTCCAGGACAGTAATGAGAATCGTTCTGTCCTCTGTTCCGTTCTGTAGGGAATTCCTCTGGAAGGTTAGAGAGGTGCCGAGGGACACGCACGCGCTCCTACCCCAGAGCTTTAGCAAGACGTTGAATTGCTCCTCTGTTTTTCTGTTTTGGCACCGGGATTCTGTTTTTTTTTTTTTTTTTTTTTTTTTTTTTTTTTGTGTGTGTGTGTTTTGTTCTATGTTCTATATGTTTTTTCTTTGTTTGTTTTTGTGCGTTTTGTTTTGTGATTTCTGTGATAAAATCTTAAGGATATTGAACGTGAAAATGGGTAACAAAGCAAGTAAGCCTGACACCCCTTTGGACTGTGTTTTAAGGAACTGGGATGAACTTTACCACCATTTGTTAAGCAGAATGAGAGAAGCCCCTAGCTGGCTGCCTGGAGCACACCCAGTGCAGATGGCAATGCCTGCTGGGGAATGAAGAACTGAGTATCTCTCAGCATCTGCCGAAGCCCTGTTGCTTCAGGGAATTCCCTCCTTCGTTCCCTGCACTGTAAGGATAATGCCACCTCTGTCTTCTTAAAAAAAGAGAAAAACAAAAAGGGGACACTAAATGCAGTAAAGTCACCATGGAGACACTTTATTTTACATTTCAGGTTGCTCCTCTGTGAAAACATTTGGTCCCCTTGTGGGGACATCTCTGGTGCCACTGGAGAAGGACATTTTTCTCTTATTTGCTCTGTTTTAAAGGGTTCTGTCTGTCAGCCATTGTCTGGAGTTCATTTCTGTCTGTCTTGTGCCTTTTTTCTGGCCCTTTAAGACATGTGCAATAATGTGTTAATATTATAAATTGTTTCTTGGAAATGATCTTAGCTGAATGTGTGTCTAAATGATGATGTTTCATTGTACCAATCTGGTATCTGAATGGGTTTTTGAAGCATTCCACAATCTTGCAGTTAAAACTCGGGTTTATGTAATTGTTTAGTTCATGGTTTCAGATAATTCATGCCAGAGAACTTAAATACTTAGGATGGAAAACTAAAGAACTCTACTTCCAAGTTGGCAAGTAACTTCCCAATCATTCAGTCTTTTTTTCACCAATTTTAAATTAGGTAGCCTGGGAAAATGTCACTGTGTGTACCAGTGCATTAATTTGGACAAGGATACTAAATCATAGTATGATATCTGTTGACAAAACAACTTGTAAAGATATAAAATTTTGTGAATTGTATCTTAAACTTGTATCATAATTTTCAACATCCTAACCTGAAAATTATGGTTAAAATACCTTAGGCCTAAGGTTTCTGCTCAGAATAGCCTTTTTTTCCTGCTTCTTCCAGACCTCAGCCAAGACTCATTTTGAAATGCAAATAAAAGAAGCCTGTAAGCTTAGTAGGAGACTTATTTGAGGCCTAAGGAAAAAAAAAAAGGTAAATTGTATGGTATTTACTAATTACTGGCAAGTCATTTTTTCTAGGACTCATAATTTTTTCCTTAGATTCTTTATTTATTTTTTGAGCTCATGATTTTGCTCCTACAGACCTAGGTTAATGTTTTTCTGATCAGTAATATCTTTGACCAACTGTGGAATTTTTAAATCATTGCAATGGAGATTTCACCTGTGAAAAGCTACAAGGCCTTCATTTTATTATGTGTGCACAATTTGTTATGTGTTGTATGTCTATATATACATATATATACATATGTCCGTATATCATATATATGATACACAAATTAATATATATGGAGCACTCATATTAAAAAGAACTCATAAAAACAATTTTAAAAAGTGGAGCCAAAGATCTTTAATTCACGTGATTTAAATGTTTCAATTTAAATTGGGTAAACAGATAAATATAAATATCTTTAAATTTAAGCTTACAAGTTTTTCTAGGTGTTCAAAAATCTAATAAAGTATTAATGTCTACAAAAGGTCTAATATGCCTTTGTTCCAGGACTTTTCTTTCAATCAAAAAAATGGTTTACAGTGTTCAAAACATTTGTCTAATATTTTGATAAATAAGTAAAGTAAATTTGATATGGGATTACTCATTCATGAGTACTTTTGTTTGATATCTGATTGATATACAAAGGTCTGTATAAGTTTGTACTAAAGTCTGTATAAGATTGTAAAAATCAGTCACATGTTAAAGAGACAAAAATTTCTTAAACATAAGTTTACCCCTAACATTGAGTTTATTAAGATTTAAATTTTCTAGAGCAAGCAACCATAAAAATTAAACAACTGTTTAAATAAGAACTGATATTTTAGAGCACTGTACTGCCATTTCTTTAAAAGCTAAACTTGGTTAATGTAGAAACATCAATGCAATTGTGATGCTATTAATGTGCTCATATCTTCCAGTTTTACAACTCTGTAAGGTAGAAACTTTAAAAGAGCATTATATCAAGCAGGTGTTCTGAAGTTGTATGGTAAATAAAATATATATTGGGGATTCATTTACCTGTTATCAATAATATATGTAAAGTTTTATGTTACTTTTTTCATTGTGGAACAATTTAAATGTATTTTTAAGTTAATGAGACCCTAATCTATGTAAAGGTTAAAATCTTTCAGCCGTACTTTAATTCATGTTTTAAATGTGATATCATATGGTGTGAGCTAATGTTCATGTGACCTCAAACAATTTATGTAAACTTTGTAAAATGATATTTAAAAAAAAAAGATCAGCTTGAGAACTAAAGCATTTAAGATTTATAAGGAGCCCTACTTACCTGAGATAAGACTCTGTGTCCCATCTTACTACATGTGAGAATGACTACGAAAGCAGTAGGTCAGATTTTATTTCATTTAAAGTTATGTTCAAATTTTTTTGTTCTCTCAAGATTACTAGGATCTCAAAAAGGTGATATAATATATAACTCACCGAAAAAATTCAGGGTAGCTATTACATGAACTAAGTATTTTTACTCTTGTTAGAAAATTTTATTTTTTAATTTCTTTATAAGTGATCTAAAGATTCCCTGTTGGTGTTTTACAGAAGTGTTGCTTTAAGAACACAACATGGGTTAATTTAAGAAAATAAGTCATCAACTATAAGAGAGAATAATAAGATGCCAATTAATAAAATATAAATAATTATAAACTTATAGACATTAAATCGCAGTACTCTTAATATATGGCTGTTAAAATTTATTTGCTGGTTGTTTCAGATTAGGATTGAAAATTAAAGTTAAATGAAAAGGGCCAAAAAAAAACAATATTTGACTCTTGCCCTTTGAGTCAGTCTGAATCCAGGGAACAGGGGACTTCTCTATGAGCTTTGCAACTCTGGGCCACATAACCTCCCGATCAGGGAGATTAATGAGACCACTGGAGAACAGAAAGCCAATCAGTGCATTTGCTACAAAGAGGAGAGTCATCAGGAAAGGGAGACATCCCTGATGCTTCTGAGGGAAGCCACATGGTCAAGCAAGACCTGAACCCACCTAGCTCAAATTGCACTAGCAGAACTGAGAAGCTGCTCTCAAGTTTCCCAAGGAATGACTCCCATAAAAGCTCAGCTGACTGCTAACAATAGATAGAAACAAAAGTCATTTGACTGCTTCATCTTAAACACTTAGCAAAGACAGTTAAAACCAAAATACAGCCATTCCTGGGCATTTTAAATAATAATAATAATAATAATAATAATAATAATAATAATAATATTTTAAGGTATACACTTTATGTTAGCCTCCCAAAATAAGTAAAACTGTTGGCTACAAAAGAGGATTCTCAGACAGGAATGCCTGAAAACTATAAAAAGAGACTATCAAGAGGAGCTGCCAGAGGCAGAAGTTTTTAGTTTAAGGCCTACAGATATTCCTAACCTACACAGGTAGGCTTGGTGTTTGCTAGTACGATTATCCAGCCCTGAGTAACAGAATTAAATGTTTCTCTATTAGACACAGAGGTCATACTAGTGAAAGGATTTTGCAAAATCAGATGACATTAAATTATTAAACTGTATATTATGGGGAGGTACAACTGTAACACTAAAAGTTAAATATTAAGTTGACAGTCCTGATAATTGGGGATATTAAAGACTGGTGAGGGTACTTCATACAGTGACATTATCCAGCTACTGCAACATTTATTCAATACTCATGTTTTTTGTTTCTCTCATAGAAGAACCCATCCCCAGATGACTTTACAACCTGTTCTTCCTCAACAAGACTTCAAAAAGAACTGACTTCTAAAAGGCAACTCATATTCCTCAACTGACTTCAAAAAGGCAACTCATGTCCCTCACGCCATGCACACTCTTGTCACCCTCTCTCAGCTGAGAAGAAGCCAAAATGAGAGACGACTCTCCACTTACACCAATGGAGCCCAAAATAAATAGACTATCAATATAAGTAATTATATAAATAGACTATCAATATAAGTAATTATATCAGGGAGACTGGTTTTCAGTGAGTTCTAAAAATTTGGAGACTGTTAACTGAGGGATTAAAATTTCCTCAGTGCTTTTCCCCTAACCTATCAAGGATTACAAAGGGACACATAAGAAAAGGGGGGAATGATAGACCCAACCTTATCTTTTATTAAAATTGGGAGCCATCTTGCAACAAAGCCATGAAAAAATCATTTTGGCTTTACTGTAAATTACTGCAAATTCTGAACCTGCTTGGAATGACTGCCCGTGCCTTGAACTCACCCGTGCATGGCTCTCTGACCAGATAGCAGCCCTCTCTGAAACTTTGTCACACCTCATAAATATTGGCCATCTGTGGCCAGACAATGACCCTCTCTGAGGCTCTAATGGTCCTCATAAATTTTGATGTTGGGGCTAGCAAAAAAAAAATGTAAACTACCATTAGTGTGATGCTTGTCAGAGTTCTGTTATCTGTTACCCCATTTTTGTGTAACATTCTGGGCTACAAACCTGGCCTGTAGTAAAGGTGGGGTTGCTCTCTTGTTCTCGCAAACTTTGGAGGGAGAGGCAGCCCAGCCAGTGGAAATAGTAAGCTTACTTCAATTTGATTTTAACTGGAGTCAGTGTTCTTTTCTTACATCCTGGTCTAAGAGGTAAACACTCCACAAACATAGAGCTCTGCCGGCCTAAAGACTTCTTGAGAAACTGCCTCTGAGGTTGGGTACTTTAAATATATTTTGTTGTCAGAAGGTTTAGCTTCTTTTCTATTGAGACCATCAAAGCTGGGTCTGCATCTATGCGGATGGAGAGCATGGTTTCTTATTTTCCAATGAACATGAAGCAGCAGTGCTGAATTCTCTCTTGGTAGGTAAACTGTGGCCACTGGGGGCTAAGTGTCTCCCCGTGTGGACTGTGAAGCCATTTGATCATCCTCCATTTTTGTGGTGTTTCTTGGTGCTGCACTGGGAGTTTGGTATTTGCCTCACGAAATACAAGGAGTTCAACTGGGACACAGTGCTGGAGGGAGTTGTTTCACGTGTGGTGGGTCAGGAACTGCAGGAGAATGCACCAACCAGGCTTCTATTTCACACAGCTTTTTTCTTGACCATACCAACCTGATTCTGAACATTGCCTTGAAACCTCTCCATATAATAAGATGCCTTTACATGTAAGGTTCTGCTGGATGCACCATGGCAGCCAAAATGTATTTGGAAGTCAATTGGAAATCCACACGGCCCCACCTCAGATATTTTATCACACACCTGCACACCACTGCTCTGGGCCCACTACTCAGCATTCTCAACTTACTGGCATCTCTGTTCTTCACCATTTTTATGAAACCCAGTCAATCAAGGCACTGTCTGCTACACTCATGATCAGCAACAGGAGATCCAAAGGTTCTCCAGTGCCACCTGGTAATGGGAGTTTCAAAAGTTTCAGGGTATTTATCTAGCCACATTTCAAGAATGAAGTTGGAGAAACTGTGGGTTTCAATTCATTCAGGAACCATTTAATGTTGAGGAAGCTCATTTCAATGAATGCTCTGGAGAACTCTCAAAGGCAAGGCTTCCCAAAGAGTAGCCAAATGGTCACATGAAGCCCAGCCCATTGAGGTCTACAATGTGAGGTCCATGTGTGTTTTGACTCTCAACTATGCCTGTCAAGTCTTTCAGAATAAAATCATGTGATATCCTGGCTGAGATTCCAAGTGATCAGTCGAAAGCCACCCTTGGCCTAGATTTCAGTTTCCAAGGGCGACTCTCTTGCGTGGCCTTCTAAAATCGCAACACAATTCATGGAAATACTTCTCTGAGGTCAGTTCCAGAACTCAGTGTCTAAGGGGAATCATACCAAAGTTCTAGCCCTGGTGGATCCAGTCATTTCTTCCAACCGCTACACAAATGAACACAATTAAAACCAAAACACTCCCACATGGTCCTCACCTTCTTCCATATAGGCACACATTATAACCTCTGGCTGGAGGTTTCCATGAGGGGCGCAGCACAAGACAGTATCCAAAACAAGCTCCCTTGTCCCTTATTTGCTTAAAGTCAGCTAGGCCTGGACACCATTCCTGTGAACCAGGAGTGATAAAATAAGCCTGGCCTTAATACTGCTCTGCTTCTCCAATTTGAGGCCTACTGACTGTCAGGTATAGATTCTTAATGTGATTTGGAGTAATGAAAAACCCAAGCTCATATGGGCTAGCCTCTGCAGGGCTTTGAAGAACTCATTTGACCCAAAGGATCCCTAGTCTCACTTGATGGAGATCAGAAACCTATCAGAGTAAGGCAAGATACTTCATACACAATGACTGATCTTTTTGCCATTTTGGTTTTGGAAGCACACATGGGATTTTCTTTAGTTTCATCAGGTGCTGAAAATCTAAGCCACTGCCTCACACAGGGCCAAGTTGCTGATTCAGACACATCCCTTTCCAAAGCAATTAAGCAAAGATACACAGGTGATGCCCATTCATTTCCATTTGAAAACAGTTTTCTTCAGGCTTCACGAATTGGTGGCCTCAGGCAAAGACCTTCCTGACTCTCAGAGCAACAGAAAAATAGGTAAGCAAAAGGCCCAAAGCAGGGTTTCTCTACTGAGACTTTCTTTGTCACACTGATATCTGAGTTTTCTGAGATGCTTGCTATTCCCTTCAGCTATCCAGTATATGGCAATGTCACAGAGCTTGGAGGTGGTACATATCTTAGACACAAAACCATGAGCCTACTCTGGAGAGTGGCCAGAATTCAGGAATAAAACAGGAACTTCGGAAGATAGTAGGTGTTGCTCGTCCCTAAAGCAACCTGCAGTCCACTCATAAATTGGGCAGGATGAATATTGGCAAGCTTTCTACTAGACAGGACACATCCATTGTTGCATTATCTTTTATAATGTCTACAACCACGGACACAGTGGGATACACAGGCATACAAACAATCACCTTGTCAAATGACTTACTATAAACAGTCCACTCTAAAGCAAACAAACCGCCTTTCTTACCTATTCTCAGAACATGAGACATAACCACAAAATCACAATCACACCCACAGCGACACCTCCTTTATTCAAGTAGGTCTATGACTAATTGGAATGTACTCTGACTGATGGGCCATACTATGTTTCCTTGAAATGGCCTGTCCTTCTCAGATCTGGTCACCTTGGCCCACACTGTGAAGTTTTCAGGAGCCAGTGGTGAGCCACTACCTGATTTCTCAGGAAATTCCCCTTTTCAGAGCTCTCTTGGCATTTGGCAATCCTCACATCAGTAGGTACCAAGGAAGACTTACTCTGTCCTTGGTTATTCCAAACAACTGAGCCCACTGGGAAAGAAACTGGGACTGACTCTGGGTGCCTGGCTTCCTGGATCCCAAGTTCAGAGAGATCCGTCATCAAGGAAGAGAGGTAGGTCACCTCATTCAGGAACTGAATGAGGTTACTGCCGTGGCAACCACTTTGTCCTAACAATTGCTTTCAAGGGTTCCATGAGATGGTGGATGCCCCTACCTCCTGTGACACTTTCACAAGTTTGAATGGTATATCAACCATTGGCACCTGGGAACAGCTCTCCACACAGGCCTGGTTTGGTCCATCTTCTCTACATTAAGAAGAGAGAAGCTGATTCAGACACAACCCTTCATTCTGACCAGGTTGTTTGCCATGGAGGATGACTTTTGCTCTCTTAGGTCCTCCATAGCTGCTTACAACTTCTCCAGGAATCATTTCTGCATGGACCTTTGAGTTTCTCAGCATGTGGAAGATCACCTATATTCCTGTATTTTAAGACCAACTCTATCCCTGCTCTTCTGTAAAGTTAAATTGACTGAACAGTGTATGGTTAGGTTAACTAACAGGTTAGATTTGGATTAGGAATCTTTCTGCGGGATGAATAATGGTATTGGGAAACTGCGATATTTACAAGAATATATAGGTGAAATATAAGTATGAAAACAGAAATCTAGCTAAGATTTGAATCCCAAAATGGCATCGGGCCCTTGATTGGGATACGTAGCTTTGAATTATGTTCTGCACTGATGTGTCAGATAAATCAATATATAATGGCCTAGGTCCTTGTACCATGGATGATTAAATGAAGAAGAGAACTTCCAGTCAAAAGGGATAGTCGGAAGGATTCGGAAGATTTTCGGTAGGTTTAGAAAGAAGAGTGAGTATAGGATTTGGACCAAATGTTGTTTAGCAATAGGGTTTCCGGTAGACAGTGAATGTTAATGTCAGCACAAGTGAAGAGACAGTCACAATGATGAACTGGGGAAAATATTTAGGAAAGCTGATATCAATAGAGACATTATGAAATCAGGCAAAGTATAAAGTGAGTAATAGGATTAGATATTTTCAACAGGGTTGAGTTTGAATATATAATCTTAGAAAGAAACAAATATGTAGTGACCAATAGGATTGACATTTGACAGCATTAGGCAACCTGGACATGGATGTTTAGTAATCCATGCTCACTTTTCATTTAGTCTTTGCTACAATCTTAAGTGTGACCTTTGCTTTTTTTGTCCAGAATATTACTGTGATAAAACGTATATGTAGATCAGGTGACATGACTATTTTTCCACCATTTCTGGCAGCAACATATTCAAGACGTATAAATTAGTAATGGGGGTAAAAAGAGGTGTACCCTTTGTCTGTGCAAATAGAGATAATGCATGAATAGACCATACTGTGAATAAATAATATATCTGGTTCCGACTTTAAATAATGGATTGAAATTATATGTGAAGAAATACAAGAAATCTTATATTGACATACAAACATTCATTCCAACCTGTTATATATCTAATGGCCACATTAAGGTTATGGTTTATCATGAAGAGTGTGTGAGTTTTGCTTCAAAAGTGATTATGGAAATCGAAAATAATGTTTTTGGAAAGAAGTCTCATGAAAAGACCAGTCAAGAATCCTGGAGGAATACATGTTTTATGAAGCAGGAAGTGATTGTGAAACAAATGCGTATAAATTTGTGAACTTGTGGATGAAATATATATATATACTATGATTTGGAAAAACTGAAGAAATAGTAATGTACCAGTGTTGAATGAAAATAAACGTCAGAATACACATCATGTCCCATACGAATCTACTTGATTGATGTTAATCTGGGTTAGTTACTGTACAAATATTAGGATTTGTAAGCACCATTTACTGAAGTTAGTTTTCAGAACTACGAAACAAATGTGTATTTCAGGTGGATGAATATTTCTGAGAATAATTTTGTGAAAAGTTGATTATAAATCCACATTTTTGAACATGAATGAATTTAGGGAGTGTATTTAAGATACATATATTTCATATTTTAAAAATCAGGACAGTATATATATATATATATATATATATATATATATATATATATTCATAATTATATATATATGTGTATATACATATATATGTGTATATATATATATATACACACACACACACACACACACACACACACAAAACACACACACAGACATTAAAATGTAGGTATATATACGCCAATCGAAGTTCATCATAAAATATATAGCAACCACAGATGGAAAAATATTTATTTTACTGAACAAGGATTTATGTATAATGTTGTTCTACTAGGAAGCTCACCCATAGTTTGAATTTTCAGTTCCAACAGCGTTTAGAGGAGTGATCTCTTTTCACAAGTTGTATCTGCCAAGTCAGTCACCTCACAAAAATGAACGTGTGATACCAGGTAGGATTCTATAAAGCATATAAAAATACATGTGCTGAATAGGCTACAGAGAAAGGCAGACAGGCATTTACATATTTGTTAACTTTAACAACACATGGAGAACTATTTCAATTAAAAATTGACTAGATTTATAACACCTACCATTTATCATGCAAAAGGCAAGTCAAACTATACCCCATGCCTCCTGTGAACTGCTTGTATTTCTATTCTGTTTGGGTTGTTTTTCTCCATCATATTTGGATTAGTAGACAGAGTATAGTAGGGTATGGGTTATTGTCAGGGATTCAGTATTTTCAATGGTATATAGGAAAATGAATCCAATGTGTATAAAAATATATGCTACACAATTATCTTCCCACTCTCATCCAGAACAATGCCTTTACATTACCTTCACCCCAAGTAAGACACAATTAGAGTAGAAGAGTTTGAAAATCCGTGAATGCATATCTGGGGTGGAAACAGTACTAAGAAACAAATACTTATTTCAGGTGGATGAATATTTCTGAGAATAATCTTGTGAAAAGTTGATTATAAATCCACAACATAAATATGAATGAATTTAGGAAGTGTGTAATAAGACACATAGTTCATATTTTGAAAAATCTGGAGAGTGTATCTATATATATATTTATATACACACACAGAGAGAGACATTAAAAATTGCAATATATATGCCAAACGAAATTCACCATGAAATGTATATCATCCACAGATCCAAATATATTCATTTTACTGAACATGGATTTATGTATAATGTTGTTCAACTAGGAAGCTCACTCACATTTGAATTATCAGTTCAAGCAGCGTTTAGGAGGAGTGATCTCTTCTTCCAATTTGTATCTGCCAAGTCAGCCACCTCACAAGAATGTACGTGTGGTACCAGGTAGGATTCTATATGTGCATATAAAATTACGTGTGCTGAATAGGCTACAGAGAAAGGGGGACAGGAATTCACTTATTTGTTAACTTTAAAAACGCATGGAGAACTATTTCAACAAATAATTGACTAGATTTATAACTGCTACACTATACCATGCAAAAGGCAACTCCAACCATAAAACATACCTCCTCTAAACTGCTTGTATTTCTATTCTGTTTGTGTTATTTTTCTCCATCATATTAGGATTAGTAGTCAGAGTCTAATAGGGTATATGTTAGTTTCAGGGATTCAGCATTTCTAATGGAAAATAGGAAATTGAATCCAATGTGTATGCAAATATGTGCTACACAAAAATCTTCCCACTTTCATCCAGAACAAGGCCTTGACATTACATTCTCCTCAAGTAAGACACAATTAGAGGATAAGAGTTAGAAAATCTGTGAATATATATCTGGAATGGAAAATACTCAGGAGTTTACAACTTTGGAGGTGGTAGAGAAGATTCTAAAAGTAAGGGACAGGGTAAACATTCCACAAACATGCAGCTCTGCTGGCCTAAATACTTTTTGAGAAACTGCCTCTAAGGGTGGGCACTTGAAATATTTGATGTTCTGAGGAGATTTAGTTCCTTTGTAGAGAGACCATCAAAGCTGGGTCTGCATCTATGTTACTTGGAGGACATGGTTTCTTATTATCCAATGAACATGAGGCAGCAGTGCTGAATTCTCTCTTTCTAGGTAAACTATGGACACAGGGGTCTAAGTGTCTTTCAGTGTGGACTGTGAAGCCAATTGGTCATCCTCCACTTGTCGTGGTGTTTCTCGCTGCTCCACTGGGAGTTTGGTATTTGCTTCAAGAAATACAAGGAGTTAAAATGGGACAGAGTGGTGGAGGGAGTTCTTTAAGGTGTGGTGAGTCAGCGTCTTCAGGAGAATGCACCAACCAAGGTTCTATCCCATGTAGATTGCCCCCTTGAGAATAGCAACATGATTCTGAACATTGCAGTGAATCCTCTCCATATAACAAGATGCCTTCACATATATGGGTCTGCGGGCTGCACCATGTCAGTCACAAGCCATTTGGAAGCCAATGGCTGATCCACATGGCCACAACACAGATGTTTTATCACACAATTGCATACCACTGCTCTAGGCCCACTACTCACCAGGCTCCAACTTACTGGCATATCTGTTCTACACCATTTTCATGAAACAAAGTCAATCAAGGCAGTGTCTGGTATACTCAGGATCAGAAACAGGACATCCAAAGTATTTCCAGTGCCAGCTGATCATAAAAATATCAAAAATTTCATGGTAATTTTCTAGCCATTTTTCACGGATGAAGTTTGAGGCTCTGAGGGATTCAATTAATTCAGGAACCATTATATGGTGAAGAAGATAATTTCAATGAAAGCTCTGGAGCACTCTCATAGGCAGGGTTTCCCTGAGGGTGGCCAAAATCTCACATGAAGCCAGGCCCATTGAGATCTACAATGTGAGGTCCATGTGTGTTTTAAACTCAAATATGGCTGCCAAGTCTTTAAGAAAAATTGTATGTTATATCCGGGCTGAAATTCCCAGTGTTCTGTGGAAATCCAACCTGGGCCTAGATCTCAGGTTCCAAGGGCGACTCTCATGCGTGGCCTCCTAAAATCCCAACACAATTCATGGCAATACTTCTCTGAGGTCAGTTCAAGAACTCAGTCTCTAAGGGGAATCACACCAGAGTTCAAGCCCAGTGGAACAGTCATCTCTTCCAACCGCCACACAAATGACCACAATTAAAACCAAAACACTCCCACATGGTCCTCATCTTTTTCCATATAGACACTCCTTATAACGTCTGGCTGGAGTTTTCAATGAGGTCCACAGCCCAAGTCAGTGTCCAAATTAAGGTCCTGTTCCCCTCATCTGTCTAACATCAAGGTGGCCTGGACACACTTCCTGTAAACCAGGAGTGATCAAATAGGCCTGCCATTAATACTGCTTGGCTTTTTCAATTTGAGGCCTTCTGACTCTGTGGTTTAGATTCTTTATGTGAATTTGAGTCATGAGAAAACCCAAGCCCCTCTGCAGAGATTTGAAGAACTCATTTGGCCCAAAAGATTCCTATTCTCACTTGATGGAAGTCAGTATCCTAACAGAGGAAGGTAAAAGAATTCATTCACAATGAGTGAATATTTGCCATTTTGGTTTTGGATGCACACATGGGATCTTTCTTTTGATCCATCAGGTGCTGAGACTCTAAGCCACAGCCTCACACAGGGCCAAGAGGCTGATTCAGACACATCTTTTTCCAAAGCAATTAAGCAAAGAGACACAGGTGATGCCCTTCATTTCCATTTGAAAAATGTTTTCCTCAGGCTTCCCAAAGGGGTGGCCAGAGGCAAAGACATCCTGAGCTTCAGGGCAACAGAACAATAGGTTAGCAAAAGGCCCGAAGCAGGGTTTCTCCACTGAGACTTTCCTGGTCACACTGATATCTGAGTTTTCTGAGATGCTGGCCATTCCCTTCAGATATCCAGTACATGGCCATGTGACAGAGATTGGAGGTGGTGCATATCTTGGACACAAACCCAAGAGCCTATTCTGAAGAGTTTTCAGAATTCAGAAAGAAAACAGGGACTTAAAAAGGTAGTTGGTGTTGCCTATCGATATGGAAACCACTCCATTCATTAATTGGGCAGGATGAATGCTGGGAAGCTTTCTACTAGAGAGGACACATGCATTGATGCATTCTCTTTTCTAATGTATACAACCACGGACACAGTAGGATACACAGACATAGAAACACTCACCTTGTAAAACGACTTACTAGAAACAGTTCACTCCAAACCAAAGAAACCTCCTTTCCTACCTATTCTCAGAACAGAGACAAAACCACACACCCACACTCAAAAAGACACCTCCTTCCCCCAAGTAGGGCTGTGATTATCCGGAGTGTCCTCTGACAGGTTTGCCATACTATGTTCCCCGGTAATGGTCTGTCCTGTCTCAGATCTGGTCTCCTTGTACAACTCTGTAAAGCAGTCAGGAGCCAGCGGTGAGCCACTACCTGCTTAGTCAGGAAAGGCCCCTGTTCATATCTTTCCTGGAATTTGGCCATCCTCACATCAGTCAGTACCAAGAAGACTGACTCTGTCCTTGGTGATTCCAAACAAATGAGACCACTTGGACAGGGACTGGGACTGGCTCTGGTGCTTGGTTTCCTCGGTCCCAAGTTCAGAAAGTTCCATCAACAAGGAAGTGAGGTAGGTCACTTCCTTTAAGAACTGAATGAGGTCACTGCCTTGGCAACCACTTTGTCCTAACAGTTGCTTCCAAGGGTCCCATGAGATGGAGGCTGCCCCTACTTCCTTTGACACTTTCACAACTTAGAATGGTATATCAACCTTAGGCACCCGGGAACAGCTCTCCACACAAGCCTGGTTTGGTCCATCTTCTCTACATTAAGAAGAGAGAGGCTGATTCAGACAAAACCCTTCATCCTGACCAGGTTGTTTGCCATGGAAAATGACTTTTTGTCTCTCAGGTCCTTCATTGCTGCCTACATCTTCTCCAGGGATCATTTCTACATGGACCTTTGAGCTTCTTAACAGGTGGAGGATCCCCTACATTCCTGTATTGTAAGAACAATCTGTCTCTGCTCTTCTGTAAAGTTAGATTGAGTGAACAGTGTATGGTTAGGGTTAATTTCATGTTCAATTTGGGTTAGGAATCATTCTGCTGGATTTATAATGGTATTGGGAACCTGTGATATTTATAAGAATATCGAGGTTAAATATATGTATGAAAACAGAAATTAAAGTAAGATTTGAATCCCAGAAGGGCTTTGGGCAGTTGATTGGGATATTTAGCTTTGAATTCTGCACACATGTCTCAAATAAATCGATATGCAATGGCAGAGGAACTTGAACCTTGGATGATTGAGTGCTGAAGGGAACATCCAGTCAAAAGGGATTGTCGGTAGGATTAAGAAGATAGTCGCAGTCATTAATATGGTATTATGTAAAAATGTGGATGTGTAACCGATGTGATTCTGCAACTTGTATTTGGGGTAAAAATGGGAGCTGATAACCCATTTGAATCAAATGTATGGAAGATGATATGCCATGAGCTTTGTAATGTTTTGAACAACCAATAAAAAAAATATTTAAAAAAAAAAGATAGTCGTTATGTTTAGCAAGTAGAGCTAGTATAGGATATGTAACAAAAGTTCTTTAGCAATTTTTTTTCGGGCAGTGAGTGAATATAAATGTCAGCACATATGAAGAAATCAGACACAACGATGAACTGGGAAAAATTTGTAGAAAAGCAGATATCAATAGAGACATTAGGAAATCAGGCAAAGTATAAAGTGAGTGATAGGATAAGACATTTTCAACAGGGTTGAGATTGAATATCTAATCTTAGGAAGAAACAAATATGTAGGTCACCAATAGGATTGACATTTGAGAGCATTAGGCAACATGGACATGGATGTTGTTAGTAATCCATGTTCACTTTCCATTTAGGCTTTTGTACAATTCTAAGTGGGACCTTTGCATTTTGTATCCAGAATATTACTGTGATAAAATGTATATGTAGATCAGATGACATGATTTTTTCTTCCACCATTTCTAGGAGCAGTATTTTGAAGACGTATAAATTAGCATTGGGGGTAAAAAGAGGTGTACCCTGTTTCTATGAATATACAGATAAGGCATGAATAGACCTTAATTTCAATAAATAATACAACTTGTTCCACTTTAAATAATGGATTGAATTGATATCTGAACATATATAAGAAATCTTATATTGATATGCAATCATTCATGACAACCAGTTATACACCTAATGTTAATATTAGGGTACGATTTATCATGAAGTTTGTGTGAGTTTTGCTTCAAATGTGATTATGGAAATCGAAAATAATGTGTTTGGAAAGAAGTCTCATGAAAATGCCAGTCAAGGAACACCGAGGAATTCATGAGTTCTGAAGCAGGAAGTGATTGAAATTGAAAAAAATGACGATTAATTTGCTTACTTGTGGATGAAATATTATAATATGATGTGACTAAACTGAAGAAATAGTAATGTACCAGTGCTGAATAAAAATGAACATCAAAATACACATCATGTCCCACAGGAATCTACTCGCATTGATGTTAAACTGTGTCAGTTACTGTAGAAATATTAGGATTTCTTTGCACCATTCACCAAAGTTAGTTTTCTTTTTTTTAATTTTTATTTATGCTTGTTCAAAACATTACATAGTTCTTGATATATTATATTCCACACTGTGATTCAAGTGGGTTATGAATTCCCATATTTACCCCGTAAACAGATTGCAGAATCACATCAGTTACACATCCATTGATTTACATATTGCCATACTAGTGTCTGTCGTATTCTGCTGCCCTTCCTAACCTCTAATAGCCCCCTCCCCTTACCTCCCCTCCCCTCTTCTCTCTCTACCTCTTTACTGTAATTCATTTCTCCCCCTTGTATATTTTTTTCCTTTCCCTCACCTCCTCTTGTATGTAATTTTGTATAACCCGGAGGGTCTCCTTTCATTTCCATGCAATTTCCCTTCTCTCTCCCTTTCCCTTCCTCCTCTCATCCCTGTTTAATGTTAATTTTCTTCTCATTCTATTCGTCCCTACTCTGTTCTTAGTTACTCTCTTTATATCAAAAAATACATTTGGCATTTGGTTTTAGGGATTGGCTAGCTTCACTTAGCATAATCTGCTCTAATGCCATCCATTTCTCTGTAAATTATATGATTTTGTCATTTTTTAATGCAGAGTAATACTCCATTGTGTATAAATTCCTCATTTTTTATCCATTCATCTATGGAAGTGCATCTAGGATGGTTCCACAGTCTTGCTATTGTAAATTGTGCTGCTATGAACATCAATGTAGCAGTGTCCCTGTAGCATTTTTTTTTAGGTCTTTAGGGAATAGACTGAGAAGGGGAATACCTGGGTCAAATGGTGGTTCCATTCCCACCTCTACAAGAAATCTCCATATTGCTTTCCAATTTGGCTGCACCAATTTGCAGTCCCACCAGCAGTGTACAAGTGTACCCTTTTCTCCACATCCTCGCCAGCACTTGTTGTTGTTTGAGTTCATAATAAATATCTGGAATGGAAAATGCTCAGGAGTTCACAACCTTGAAGGTGGTAGAGGAGTTTCCAAAAGTAAAGGACAGGGTAAATACCACAAACATGGAGCTGTGTCGGCCTTAAGACTTCTTGAGAAAATGCCTCTGAGGTTGGGCACTTGAAATACATGTTGTTGTCAGGAGCTTTAGCTTCCTTTGTAGTGAGACCATCAAAGCTGAGTCTGCATCTATGTGACCTGAAGAACATGTTTTTTTTATTTTTCTATGAACACGAGGCAACAGTAGTGAATTCTCTCTTTGTAGGCAAACTGGGGCTACTGGGGGCTAAGTGTCTCCCCATGTGGACTGTGAAGCCATTTGATCATCCTTCACATTTCATCATGTTATTGGATGCTGCACTGAAAGTTTGGTATTTACTTTACGAAATAAAGGAGTTTAACTGCAATACAGTGCTGCAGGGAGTTCTGTCATGTGTGGTGGTCAGGATCGGCAGGAGAATGTACCAAGCAGGCTTCTATCACACATAGTTGCCCCCTTGACCATAGCAACATGATTCTGAACATTGCCCTGAAACCTCTCCATACAACAAGATGCCTTTACATCCAAAGGTCTGCTAGCTGCACCATGTCAGCCACAAACCATTTCTAAGCCAATGGCAGATCCACGTGGCCCCACCACAGATGTTTTTTCACACACCTACACTCTACTGCTCTTGGCCCACTACTCAGCAGGATCCAACTTACTGGCATATCTTTTCTACACCATTATCATGAAACTCAGTCAAACCAGGCACTGTCTTGTATACTCATGATAAGCAACAGGACATCAAATGGTTTTCCAGTGCCAGCTGGTCATGGAAATTTCAAAAATTTCATGGTATTTTCTAGCCATTTTTCAAGGATGAAGTTGGAGGTACTGTGGGTTTCAATTCATTCAGGAACCATTAAATGTTGAGGAAGCTCATTTCAATGGAAGCTCTAGAGAACTCTCACAGGCAAGTCTTCTGAAAGAGTGGCCCAAGGTCACATAAAGCCAGCCACATTGAGGTCTACAATGTGAGGTTCATGTGTGTTTTGACTCTCAACTATTGCTGCCAAGTCTTTCGGAATATAATCAAGTGATATCCTCGCTGAGATTCCCAGTGCTCTGTGGAAAGCCACCCTGGGCCTAGATCTCAGTTTTCAAGGGTGACTCTCATGCGTGGCCTCCGAAAATCTCAACACAATTCATGGCAATACTTCTCTAAGGTCAGTTCCAGAACTCAGTCTCCAAGGGGAATCCCACAAGAGTTGAAACCCAGGTGGACGCAGTCATCTTTTCCCACCGCCACACAAATGACCACAATTAAAACCAAAACACTCTCACATGGCCCTCATGTTCTTCCATATAGACACTCATCATAACCTCTGGCTGGAGGTTTCCATGAGGGGCGCAGACCAAGACACTGTCCAAAATAAGCTCCCTTGCCCCTCATTTGCCGAAAGTCAGGGTGGCCTACACACCCTTCCTGTGTACCAGAACTGATCAAATAGGTATGGCGTTAATACTGTTCTGCTTTTCCAATTTGAGGCCTACTGACTGTCAGGTATAGATTCTTTATGTGATTTGGAGTCATCAGAAAACCCAAGCACTTCTGCAGGGGTTCAAAGAACTCTTTTGAACTAAAGGATCCCGATTCTTACTTGATGAAGGTCAGGAATTTAATAGAGGAAGGCAAGAGACTCATTTGCCATTTCTGTTTTGAATGCACACATGGAATCTATCTTTAGTTGCATCAGGTGCTGAGAATCTAAGCCACAACCTCACACAGAACCAAGAGGCTGATTCAGACACATCCTTTTACAAAGCAATTAAGCAAAGAGCCACAGGTGATGCCCATTCATTTTCATTTGAAAACTGTTTCTTCAGGCTTCACAAAGGGGTGGCCAGAAGCAAAGACCTTCCTGACATTTAGGGCAACAGAAGAACAGGTAAGCAAAAGACCCAAAGCAGGGTTTCTCCACTGAGACTTTCCTGGTCACACTGATATCTGAGTTTTCTGAGATGCTCCCCATTCACTTCAGCTATCAAGTACATGGCCATGTCACAGAGCTTGGAGGTGGTATATATCTTGGACACAAAACCATGAGCCTATTCTGGAGAGTGGCCAGAATTCAGGAAGAAAACAGGATCTTAGGAAGATAGTAGGTTTTGCCCATCCAGAAGGCAAGCTGCAGTCCATTCATCAATTGGGCAGGATGAATGCTGGGAAGCTTTCTACTAGACAGGACACATCCATTAATTCATTCTCTTTTCTAATGTCTACAACCACAGACACAGTGGGATACACAGACATAGAAACACTCACATGTCAAATGACTTACTAGAAACAGTCCAATCCAAACCAAACAAACCACATTTCCTACCTATTCTCAGAACATGTGACAAAACCACAAAACCACAACCACTCCCACAAAGGCACCTCCTTCCCCCAAGTAGGTCTGTGACTATCCAGAGTGTCCTCTGACTGGTGGGCCATACAATGTTCTCCCGAAATGTCCTGTCCTGACTCAGATCTGGTCTCTTTGGCCAACTCTGTGAAGTTGTCAGGAGCCAGCGGTGAGCCACTACCTGCTTTCTCAGAAAAGGTCCCTCTTCAGAGCTCTCCTGGCCTTTGGCCATCCTCACATAGGTAGGTACCAAGAAAGACTGACCCTGTCCTTGGTAAAACTGAACAAGTGAGCCCACTGAGACTGGGACTGGGACTGGCTCTGGGTGCCTGTCTTCATGGATCCCAAGTTCAGAGAATTCCTTCACCAAGGAAGTGACGTAGGTCACTTCCTTCAGGAACTGAATTAGGTTACTGCCTTGGCAACCAATTTGTCCTAACAGTTGCTTCCAAGAGTCCAATGAGTTGGAGGCTGCCCCTACTTCCAGTGAAACTTTCACAATTTTGCATGGTATATCAACCATAGGCACCCAAAAAAAGCTCTCCAGATAGGCCTGGTTTGGTCCATCTTCTATACATTAAGAAAAGAAATGTTGATTCAGACACATCCCTTCATGCTAACCAGGTTGTTTGTCATGGAAGATGACTTTTGCTCTCTGACGTCATTCATAGCTGCCTACATTTAATCCAGGGATCATTTCTTTAATGACCTTGGAGGTTCTCAGCAAGTGGAAGATCCCCTAATTTCTGTATTGAAAGAACAACTCTGTCCCTGCTCTTCAGTAAAGTTAGATTGAGAGAACAGTGTATGGTCAGGGTTAATAACATGTTCCATTTGGGTTAGGAATCATTCTGCGGGATGAATTATGGTATTGGGAACGTGCGATATTTATAAGAATATAAGTGAAATATAAGTATGAAAACAGAAATCTTGGTAATATTTGAAGCCCAGAATTGCATTGGACCCTTGGCTGGGATTCTTAGCTTTGAATTATATTCTGCACAGATGTCTCAGATAAATTGATATACAATGGCATAATTCCTTGTACCTTGGTTGATTGAATGTTGAAGAGAACATCCAGTCAAAAAGGGATAATTTGTAAGATTACTAAGATAGTCGGTAGGTTTTGAAAGAAGAGTGAGTATAAGATTTGGATGAAAATATCTTTAGCAATAGGGTTTCGGATAGAGAGTGAATGTAATTGTCAGCACATGTGGAGAGTCTGTCAAAAGGATGAACTGGGGAAAAAAGTAGGAATGCAGATATCAATTGACATTAGGATATCAGGCAAAGTATAAAGTGAGAGATAGAATTATACATTTTCAACAGGCTTGAGTTTGAATATATAATCTTAGGAAGAAACAAACATGTAGTCACCAATAGGATGAACTTTTGAGAGCATTAGGCAATATGGACATGGATGTTTTCCGTAATCCATGCTCACTTTCCATTTAGGCTTTGGTACAAACATAAGTTTGACCTCTTCTTTCTGTGTGCAGAATATTACTGTGGTAAAATGTATATGTAGATCAGGTGACATGAGTATTTCTTCCACCATTTCTGGGAGCAATATTTTGAAGACGTATCAATTATTTTTGGAGGTAAAAATGGTGTACACTGTGTCTATAATTATAGAGATAATGCATGAATAGACCATACTGTAAAGAAATATTATAACTGGTTCTAACTTTAAATAATGAATTGAATTGATATCTGAAAATATACAGAAAATCTTACATTGATATACAATCTTTCATTCCAACCACTAATATATCTAATGGTTATATCAGCATAATGGTTTTTCATGAAGAATGTGTGAGTTTTGCTTCAAAAGTGATTATGGAAGTCGGAAATAATGTGTTTGGAAAGAAGTCTCATGAAAAGACCAGTCAAGAAACCTAGAGGAATACATGTGTTTTGAAGCAGAAAGTGATTGAAAGTGAAACAAATGCCTATAAATTTGTGAACTTGTGGATCAAATATATATACTATGATGTGCGTAAACTGAAGAAATAGTAATGTACCACTGTTACATAAAAATGAACGTCAAAATACACATCATGTCCTCTCTCACAGGAATCTACTTGCATTGATGTTAAACTGGGTCAGTAATTGTAGAAATATTAGGATAATGCCGCAGTCTTGCTGGGCACAATCAGCAGCCACTTGTCAAAAGAAACTAACTTTATTTTTAGAACCACACATGCCAAACAAAACAGCCTCTCAGGAAAAACCTTCAGAGCCCCAACTGCCACCACTGGCTTCCCAAAACCTCTCCCTCCCACAGGAGCCTCTCTCCGCCTCCCACAATCCTCCTGCTCTTGAGGGCGATTGGCTGGGTCATGTGGGCGGAGTCAAAAAAAGTTCCCCAATGAGCAGTTTTGTGGTCTGAAAGGGCAGGCAAACAGCCCATTGAGCATCACCGCAGAGGAGCCAATCAGCTAGGTGTTGCTGGGGCCGCTGTGAGCCAATCATCAGCCGGCAGCTGGAAGTTTGCTGGCAGCAGGAATTTTGCTGGGGCCCCTTCGGCTGTGGCTCTCAACATCTTCCCCTCTCTGTTTAAACAACACGCATGTGGCTTAGGGACCGTGCCTGCCTTAGGTTGTCCAATAGTACATATGGTCTTCACCCGTTAATTTGGTACCATTGCAATTGGATCTTACCCGTCACTGACTACCCGTCCAGTATAGAGCCACACCTGTGGAGAGGTCTTTGTACCAGCGGGGGTGGGTGAGGTTCTTTGCCTCACCTCTGTTGGCCCCCCAAATTTTAGCTGGACGATCATGACAGGCAGAAGGGAGGAAGATACAACAAGCCAATTGATGGCTCCTTTTGGAAAAATTGTACCACCGATGACATCATCAGCAAATATACCCCAACACTACCACAAGTCGCTGCACCAACAGATAGTTCACAATGCTTTTAGGTGAGTTCACAATGTGTCCAGGCAAGTTCTGCAAGCAGTACAGGGATGGCTATTGAAGAAGCTGTAGATTGGTATTATCTTTGATTTCACCTGCACTGGGATGAAGATAGGAACTTTGGCAATAATGTCTAAAGAAAAAAAATATGTAACATTCCAGAAGGCACTAAAACCAAAAAAAATAAATATGTAACATTCCAGAAGGCACATCAAAAACCAAAATGGCCCAAAAAGCAGTCATTGAGGATGAAGTCTCTCACCTTCCTCTGTAAGGTTCCTGACCTCCATAAAATGAGAATAGGGATTTATTGGGTCAAATGAGTTCTTCAAAACCCTGCAGAGTGTAGCCAATGGGTTATTGGGTTTTTTCATTACTCCAATTCACATCAAGAATCTATACTCCACAGACAGTAGGCCTCAAATTGGAGAAGCAGAGCAGTATTAAAGTCAGGGTTATTTGATCACTCATGGTTCACAGAATGGGTGTCCAGGCCACCCAGACTTTAGGCAAATGAGAGGAAAGGGAGATTATTTTGGACACTGTCTTGGGCTGTGCCCCTCAAGGAAACGTCAAGCCAGAGGTTATGATGAGTGTCTATATGGAAGAAGATGAGGGCCATTTGGGAGTGTTTTGGTTTTCATTGTGGTCATTTATGTGGCAGTCGGAAGAGATGACTGGGTCCACCAGGGCTTGAACTCTGGTGTGATTCCCCTTAGAGACTGAGTTCTGGAACTGACCTCAGAGAAGTATTGCCATGATTTGTGTTGGGATTTTAGGCGGCCACCCATGAGAGTCGCCCTTTGAAACTGAGATCTAGGCCCGGGCTGGCTTTCCACAGAGCACTGGGAATCTCAGACAGAATATCATATGATGTTATTTTGAAATACTTGCCAGACATAGTTGACAGTCAAAACACACATGGACCTCACATTGTAGACCTCGATTGGCCTGGCTTCATGTGACTATTTGGCCACTCTTTGGAAAGCCTTGCCTGTGAGAGTTCTCCAGAACTTTCATTGAAATGAGCTTCCTCAACATTGAATGATTCCTGAAAGAATTGAAAGCCACAATGCCTCCAACTTCATCCTTGTAAAATGGCTAGATAAATACCATGAAATTTTTGAAATTCGCATGATGAGGTGGCACTGGATAACCTTTGTTGTCCTGTTGCTGATCATTAGTGTACCAGACAGTGCCTTGATTGATTGGATATAATGAAAGTGGTGTAGAACAGAGATTCCGGTTAGATGGAGACTGCGGAGTAGTTGGCCCAGAGTTGTGGTGTGCAGGTGTGTGATAAAATATTTATGGTGGTGCCATGTGGATCTGCCATTGACTTCCAAATGGCTTTTATCTAACATGGTGCACCCAGCAGACCCTTATATGCAAAGGCATCTTGTTATGTGGAGAGGTTTCAGGGAAATGTTCAGAATCAGGTTGCTATGGTCAAGGGGGCAAGCTATGTGGGATAGAAGCCGGGTTGGTGCGTTCTCCTGGAGACTCTGACCCAGCACATGTCACAGAACTCCCTCCAACACTGTGTCCCAGTTGAACTCCTTGTATTTCTTGAAGCAAATACCAAACTCCCAGTTCAGCACCAAGAAACACCATGAAAATTGAAGGATGACTAAATGGCTTCACAGTCCACACGGTTAGACACTTTGGCCCAGTGACCTCTGTTTACCTACAAAGAGAGAAATCAGCACTGCTGCCTCAGGTTCATTGGAAAATAAGAAACCATGTTCTCCAGGTCACATAGGTTCAGACCCAGCTTTGATGGTTTCACTACAAATGAAGACAAAGCTCCTGACAACAACATATATTTCAAGTGCCACACCTCAGAGGCAGATTCTCCAGAAGTCTTTTTTCCAGCAGAGCTCCATGGTAGTGGAGTGTTTACCCAATCCCTTACTTCTGGAAACTCCTCTACCTGCTCCCAGGTTGAGAACTCCTGAGAATTTTCCATTCCAGATATGTATTCACAGATTTTCTAACTCTTTTTCTCTAATTGTGTCTCACTTGGGGCAAAGGTAATGTCAAGGCATTGTTCTAGGTGAGAGTGGGAAGATTATTGTGTAGCACATATTTGCATACACATTGGATACATTATCCTATTTTTCATTTGCAATACTGAATTCCCGACACTAACCCATACCCTACTAGACTCTGACTACTTATCCTAAATGATGGAGAAAAAGAAACCTAACAGAATAGAAATACAGGCCTTTTGTAGGAGGCATGGTGTATACTTGGATTTTCCTTCTCCTTTATCAAGGATATGTGTTATAAATCTAGTCAACTTTTCACTGTAATATTTCTCCATGAGTTTTCAAAGTTAACACATATGTAAATTCCTGTCTCCTTTTCTCTGTAGCCTCTTTAGAACATGTATATTTTTATGCATATATAGACTCCTACCTGGTAACACACGTACATTCTTGTGAGCTCACTAACTTTGGAATATACAAATTATGAGAATAGATCACTTCCCCTAAATACTGATGGAATTGAAAATTCAAACTATGGGTGAGCTTCCTAGTGAACAACATCATACATAAATCCATGTTCAGTAAAATGAATATTTTTAGATATGTGGATGATATATATTTCATGATAAATTTCGATTGGCATATATATTGCTACATTTTACTGTTGTGTGTGTGTGTGTTTATATGTATATATATATATATATATATATATATATATATATATATATATATATATTCACCAGATTTTCCAGATTTTCCAAAATATGAAATATATGTGTCTTATTATACACTCCCTAAATTCATTCAAGTTCATGTATGTGGATTTAAAATCAACATTTTACATGATTATCATCAGTCTGGCTGGGCACAATTCAGGAGTCAATTGTCAAAAGAAACGAACTTTATTTTTAGAACCACACAAGCCAAACAAAACAGCTTCTCAGGAAAAACCCTCAGAGCCCAACTGCCACCACAGTCTTCCCACAAGCCTCTCCCTCAACCACAAGCCTCCTCCTTTTGAGGCCGATTGGCTGGGTCACATGGGCGGAGCCAAAATGTCCACGAATGAGCAGCTCCGTTGTCTGAAAGGGCAGGGAAACATCCCATTGAGCATCACCACAGACGAGCCAATCAGCTAGATGTTGCTGGGGCCTCTGTCAGCCAATCATCCACTGGCAGTCTGAAAGGGCGGGGAAACAGCTCAATGAGCATCTGCAATGAGCATCACCTCAGAGGAGCCAATCAGCTAGATGTTGCTGGGGCCGCTGTGGAGCCAATCATCAGCCGGCAGCTGGAAGTTTGCTGGCAGCTGGAGGTTTCCTGGGGCCCCTTTGGCTGTGGCTCTCAACATCTCCCCCTCTCTGTTTAAACAACAAGCATGTGGCTTAGGGACCATGCCTGCCTTAGGTTGTGCAATAGTACATATGGTATTTACTGGAGACCCTTGGCTGTGGCTATCAACAGGATTTGTATGTACCATTCACTGAAGTTAGTGTTCAGTACTAGGAAACAAATATGTATTTTAGGTGGATAAATATTTCTGAGAAAAATCTTGTGAAAAGTTGATTATAAATCCACATACTTGAACATAAATGAATTTAGGGAGTGTAAATAAGATACATATATTTCATATTTTGAAAAATCTGGAGAGTCTGTGTGTGTGTGTGTGTGTGTGTGTGTATACACACACAGAAACACACAGATATTAAAATGTAGCAACATATATGCAAATCGAAATTCACCATGAAATATACATCAATCACAGATCCAAAAATATTCAATTTTCTTAACAGGGATTTATGTATAATGTTGTTCTACTAGGAAGCTCACCCATTATTTGAATTTTCAGTTCCAACAGCGTTTAGGAGGAGTGATGTCTTCTCACAAATTGTATCTCCCAAGTCAGTCACCTCACAAGAATGTAGGTGTGACACCAGGTAGGATTTGATATGTGCATATAAAAATACATGTGCTGAATAGGCTACAGACAAAGGGAGACAGGAATTCACATATTTGTTAACTTTAAAAACACATGGAGATCTATTTCAATTCAAAATAGACAGGATTTATAACACCTAACATTTATCATGCATAAGGCAAGATCAACTATACACCATGCCTCCTCTGAACTGCTTGTATTTCAATTCTGTTTGTGTTACTTTTCTGCATCATATTAGAATTAGTAGTCAGAGTCTAGTAGGGTATGGGTTCGTGTCAGGGATTCAGTGTATCGAATGGAAAATTGGAAAATGAATCCAATGTGTATGCAAATATGTGCTACACACAAAAAAATTCCCACTCTCATTCAGAACAATGGCTTGAAATAACCACGCCCCATGTAAGAAACAATTAGAGGAGAAGAGTTAGAAAATCTGTGAATACATACATAGAATGGAAAATGCTCAGTAGTTCACAACCTTTGAGGTGGAAGAGACGTTTCCAAACCTTAGGGACAGGGTAAAACTCCACAAACATGGATCACTGCTGGCCTAAACACTTCTGGAGATACTGACAATGAGGTTGGGTACTTGAAATATATGTTGTTGTCAGAAGCTTTAGCCTCCTTTGTAGTGAGACCATCAAACTTGCATCTGCATTTTTGTGACCTGGAGGACATGAATTCTTATTGTCCAATGAACATGAGGCAGCAGTGCTGAATTCACTCTTGTAACTAAACTGTGGCCACTGGGGGATAAGTGTCTCCCCGTCTGGACTTTGAAATCATTTGGTCATCCTCCACTTTTCGTGATGTTTCTTGCTGCTGCAGTGGGTGTTTTGTATTTGATTCATGACATACAAGGAGTTAAACTGGGACACAATGCTGGAGGGAGTCCTGTAACGTATGGTGTGTCAGGGTCTGCAGGAGAATGCACCAACCAGGCTTCTATCCCCCATTGCTTGCCCCCTTTACCATAGGAACTTGATTCTGAACATTGCCCTGAAAACTCTCCATGTAACATGATGCCTTTACATACAAAGTTCTGCTAGCTGCACCATGTCAGTCACAAGCATTTGGAAGCCAATGTAAGATCCACATGACCCCACCACAGATGTATTGTCACACACCTGCACACAACTGCTCTAGGCCCACTACTCAGCAGGCTCCAACTTACTGGCATCTCTGTTCCACACCATTTTCATGAAACACAGTCAATGAAGGCATTTTCTGGTACACTCATGATCAGCAACAGGACATCCAAAGGTTCTCCAGTGCCACCTGGTCATGGGAATTTCAAAAATTTGGTTGTATTTATCTAGCCATTTTTGAAAGATGAAGTTGGAGGCACTGTGGGTTTCAATTCATTCAGGAGCCATTAAATGTTGAGGAAGCTCATTTCGATGAACGTTCTGGAGAACTCTCACAGGCAAGTCTTCCCAAAGAGTGGCCCAAGGTCACATGAAGCCAGGCCCATTGAGGTCTACAATGTGAGGTCCATGTGTGTTTTGACTCTCAACTATGGCTGCCAAGTCTTTCAAAATAAAATCATGTGATATCCTGGCTGAGATTTCCAGTGCTCTGTGGAAAGGAACCCTGGGCTTAGATCTCAGTTTCCAAGGGCGACTCTCATGCATGGCCTGCTAAAATCCCAACACAATTCATGGCAATGCTTCTCTGAGGTCAGTTCCAGAACTCAGTCTCTAAGGTAAATCACACCTGAGTTCAATCCCAGGTGGACCCAGTCATCTCTTCCAAACGCCACACAAATGACCATGATTAAAACCAAAACACTCCCACATGGCCCTCATCTTCTTTCATATAGACACACATCATAACCACTGGCTGGTGGTTTTCATGAGTTGCGCAGCCTAAGACAGTATCCAAAATAAGCTCCCTTGCCCCTCATTTGCCTAAAGTCATGGTGGCCTGGACACCCTTCCTGTGAACCATGAGTGATCAAAAAGGCTTGCTGTTAATACTGCTTCGATTTTCCAATTTTAGGCCTACTGACTCTTGGGTTTAGATTCTTAATGTTAAATGGAGTCATGAGAAAAACCAAGCACTTCTGGGCTAGCCTCTGCAGGGCTTTGAAAAACTCATTTGACCAAAAAGATCCTGATTCTCACTTGATGGAGGTCAGGATCCTTAGAAGAATTCGAGAGACTTCATCCACAATGACTGCTCTTTTGGCCATTTTGGTTTTGGATACACAAGAGATCTTTCTTAAGATCCCTCAGGTTCTGAGAATCTAAGCCACAGTCTCACAGGGGGCCAAGAGCCTGAATCAGACACATCCCATTCCAAAGCAATTAAGCAAAGAGCCACAGGTGATGCCCATTTATTTCCATTTGAAAACTGTTTTCTTCAGGCTTCACAAAGGGTTGGCCTGAGGCAAAGTTATTCCTGACATTCAGGGCAAAAGAACAATAGGTAAGCAAAATGCCCAAAGCAGGGTTTCTCCACTGAGACTTTCCTGGTCACACTGATATCTGAGTTTTCTGAGATGCTCACCATTCCCTTCAGCTATGTAGTACATGGCCATGTCACAGAGCTTGGAGGTGGTACATATTTTGGACACAAAACCATCAGCCTATTCTGGAGAGTGCCCACAATTCAGGAAGAAAACAGGAACTTAGGAAGATAGTAGGTGTTGCCCATCTATAAGACAAGCCACAGTCCATTCATAAATCGGGCAGGATGAATGCTGAGAAGATTTCAACTAGACAGGACTCATCCATTGATGCATTTTCTTTTCTAATGTCTACAACCAGGGGCACAGTTGGATACACTGATATCCAAACACTTGCCTTGTCAAAGGACTTACTACAAACAGGTCCCGCCAAAACAAACAAACCGCCATTCCTACCTATTCTCAGAACATGAGACAAATTCACAAATCAACACCCACACCCACAAAGACACTTCCTTCCCCCAAGTAGGTCTGTGACTATCTGGAGTTTCCACTGACTCGTGGGCCATAGTATGTTCCAAAGAAATGGCCTTCCTGTCTCAGATCTGCTTTCCTTGTGCAACTCTGTGAAGTTGTCAGGAGCCAGCAGTGTGCCACTACCTGCTTTCTCAGGAAAATCCCCTCTTCAGAGCTTTCCTGCGTTTTGAACATCCTCAGATCAGTAGGTACCAAGAATGACTGACTGTGTCCTTGGTAAATCCAAACAAGTGAGACCACTGGGACTGGGACTGGACTGGCTATGGGTTCCTGTCTTCCTGGATCCCAAGTTCAGAGACTTCCATCACCAAAGAAGTGATGTGAGGTCACTTCCTTCAGGAACTGAATCAGATCACTGCTTTGGCAACCTCTTTGTCCTAACAGTTGCTTCCAAGGCTACCATGAGAAAGAGGCTGCCCCTACTTCCTGTGACACTTTCACAAGTTAGAATGCTATATCAACCATAGGCACCCAGGAGCAGCTCTCCACACAAGAATGGTTTGGTCCATCTTCTCTACATTAAAAAGAGAGAGGCTGATTCAGAAACAACCCTTCATTCTGACCATGTTGTTTGCCAGGGAAGATGACTTTTGCTCTCTCAGGTCCTTCATAGCTGCCTACATCTTCTCCAGTGATCATTTCTGCATGGACCTTTGTGGTTCTCAGCAGGTGGAAGATCCCCTACATTCCTGTATTGTAAGACCAACTCTGTCCCTGCTCGTCTGTAAAGTTAGATTGACAGAACAGTGTATGGTTAGGGTTAATAACATGTTCGATTTGGGTTAGGAATCATTCTGCTGGATGAATAATTGTACAAGAATAATGAGGTGAAATATATGTATGAAAACAGAAATCTAAGTAAAATTTGAAGCCCAGAAGGGGATTGGGCTTCAAGGGATTGTGATACTTAGCATTGGGATCAAGGGATTGTGATACTTAGCATTGAATTATGTTCTGCAGAGATGTATCAGAGAAATCAATATAAAATGGCATAAGACCCTGTACCTGATTATTGAATGTAGAATAGAACATCCAGTCAGAAAGTGTTAATCAGTAGGATTAGGAAGATAGTCAGTAGGTTTAGGAGGAAGAGTGAGTATAGGATTTGGAACAAAAGTTCCTTAGCAATAGGGTTTCGATTAGAGTGTGAATGGAAATGTCAGCACATGTGAAGAGTCAGTCACAATGATGAACTGGGGAAAATATGGAGGAAAGCAATCAATAGAGACATTATGAAATCAGAAAAAGTATAAAGTGAGAGACAGGATTATATGTTTTCAACAGGGTTGAATTTGAATATATAATCTTAGGAAGAAACAAATATATTGTCACAAATAGGATTGATTTTTGAGAGCATTAGGCAACTTGGACATGGATGTTTTTAGTAATCCATATTCACTTTACATTTAGGCTTTGGTACAAACATAAGTGTGACCTTTTCTTTTTGTGTCCAGAATATTACTGTGATAAAATGTATATGTAGATAAGGTGACATGAGTATTTCTTCCACCATTTCTGGGAGCAATAATTTGAAGACGTATAAATTAGTATTGGGTTTACAAAGAGGTGTACTCTGTGTATATGAATATAGAGAAAAAGCATGGATAGACCATACAGTGAATAAATAATATAACTGGTTTCACTTTAAATCATGGATTGAATTGATATCTGAAAATATATAAGAAATATTAGATTGATATAAAATCATTCATTCCAACCAGTTATACATCTAATGGTAATATTGGGGTTATGCATTATCATGAAGGGTGTGTGAGTTTTGCTTCAAAAGTGATTATGGAAATCGAAAATAATGTATTTTGAAAGAAGTCTCATGAGAAGACCAGTCAAGAAACATGGAGGAATACATGTGTTCCGAAGCAGAAAATGATTGAAAGTGAAACAAATGCCTATAATTTTGCTAACTTGTGGATGAAATATGTATCTTATAATGTGCATAAACTGAAGAAATAGTAAAATACCAGTGGTGAATAAGAATGAACATAAAAATACACATCATGTCCCATAGGAATCTACTTGCATATATGAGAAACTGGGTCAATTATTGTAGAAATATTAGGATTTGTATGCACGATTCACTGAAGTTAATTTTCAGTAATAGGAAACAAATAGTATTTCAGGTGGTTGAATATTTCCGAGAATAATCTTGTGAAATGTTGACTGTAAATCCACATACATGAACTAGAATGAAATGAAGGAGTGTATAATAAGACACATATATTTATTATTTTATAAAATCTGGAGTGTGTATACACACACACACACACACACACATTAAAAAGTAGTAGTATATATGCCAATCGAAATTCATCATGAAATATATATCATCCACAGATCGAAAAATATTCATTTTCTTGAACATGGAATTATGTATAATATTGTTCAACTAGGAAGCTCACACAGAGGATGAATTTTCAGATCCCACAGTGTTTAGGATGAGTGATCACTTCTCACAATTTGTATCTGCCAAGTCAGACACCTGACAAGAATGTACGTGTGATACCAGGTAGGATTCTATATTTGCATATAAAAATAGATGTGCTGAATAGGCTACATAGAATGGAAGAGAGGAATTCACATATTTGTTAACTTTAAAAACACATGGAGAACTATATCAATTACAAATTGACTAGATTTATAACACCTACACTTTGTCACGCAAAAGCCATGTCCAACTATACACTATGCCTCCTCTGATATGCTTGTATTTCTATTCTGTTTGAGTTATTTTTCTCCATCATATTAGGATTAGTAGTCAGAGTATAGTATGGTATGGGTTAGTGTCAGGGATTCAGTATTTCAATTAGAAAATAGGACATTGAATCTAATATGCATGAAAATATGTGCTACAAAAAATATTCCCACTCTCATCCAGAAGAATGCCTTGAAATTATCTTCGCCCCTAGTATGACACAATTAGAGGAGAAGAGTTAGAAAATATGTGAATACATATCTGGACTGGAAAATGCTCAGCATTTCACAACTATGGAGGTGGTAGAATAGTTTCCAAAAGTAAGGGACAGTGTAAACACTCCACAAACATGGAGCTATGCTGGCCTAAAGACTTCTTGAGAAACTGCCTTTGAGATTGGGCAGTTGAAATATATGTTGTTGTCAGGAGCTTAACTTCCTTTGTAGTGAGACCATCAAACTTTGGTCTGCATCTATGTGACGTCGAGGACATGGTTTCTTATTTTCCAATGAACATGAAGCAGCAGTGCTGAATTCACTCTTTGTAGCTAAACTGTGGTCACTGGGGGCTAAGTGTCTCCCCATGTGGACTTTGAAGCCATTTGGTCATCCTCCACTTTTCCTGGTGTTTCTTGCTGCTGCACTGGGTGTTTTGTATTTGCTTCACGACATACAAGGAATTCAACTGGGCAACAGTGCTGGAGGGAGTTCTGTAACATGTGGTGGGTCAGGGTCTGCAGGAGAATGCCCCAACTTGGCTTCTATCCCACATTGCTTGCCCCCTTGACCATACCAACCTGATTCTGAACATTGCCCTGAAACCTCTCCATATTACAAGATGCCATTTCATATAATGGTCTGCTGGCTGCACCAAGTCAGTCACAAGCAATTTGGAAGCCAATGTAAGATCCACATGGCCACACCACAGATGTATTATCACACACCTGCACACCACTGCTCTAGGCCCACTACTCAGCAAGCTCCAACTTTCTGGCATCTCTGTTCTACACCATTTTCAAGAAACCCATTAAATCAAGGCACTGTCTGGTACACTCATGATCAGCAATGGGACATCCAATGGTTCTCCAGTGCACCTGGTCATTGGGAATTTCAAAAATTTTATGATATCTATCTATCCATTTTTCAAGTATGAAGTTGGAGGCACTTTGGGGTTTTCATTCATCCCGGAACCATTAAATGGTGAGGAAGCTCATTTCAATGAAAGCTCTGAGGAACTCTCACAGGCAAGGCTTCCCAGAGAGTGCCCAAAAGGTCACATGAACCCAGGCCCTTTAAGGTCTGTAATGTGAGGTCCATGTGTGTTTTGACTCTTAACTGTGGCTGCCAAGTTTTTCAGAATAAAATCATGTGATATACTTGCTGAGATTCTCAGTGCTCTTTTGAAAGCTTTCCTGGGCCTAGATCTCAGGTTTCAAGGGCGACTCTCATGCATGGCCTCCTACAATCCCAACACAACTCATGGAAATACTTTTCTGAGGTCAGTTCCAGAACTCAGTTACTAAGGGGAATCACATCAGAGTTCAAGCCCATGTGGACCCAGTCATCTCTTCCAAACGCCACAAAAATGACCACATTTAAAACAAAAACATTCCCACATTGCCCTTATCATTAACCATATAAACACTCATCATTAACTCTGGCTGCAGGTTTTCAAGAGTGGCGCAGCCCAAGACAGTGTCCAAATAATGCACCTTTGCCCCTGATATGTCTAAAGTAAGGGTGGCCTGTTCACCCTTCTTATGAACCAGGAGTGATCAAATAGGTCTGTCATAAATACTGCTCTGCTTCTCCAATTTGAGGCCTAGTTACTGTCAGGTATAGATTCTTTATGTGATTTGGCATCATGAGACAACCCAAGCAGTTCTGCAGGACTTTGAAGAACTCATTTGATCCAAAGGATCCCTATTCTCACTTGATGGAGGTCAGGAACCAAACAGAAGAAGGCAAGAGACTTCATCCACAATGACAGATTTTTTGCCATTTTGGTTTTGGATGCACACATGGGATCTTCTTCAGATCTATCAGGAGCTGAGAATCTTAGCCACAGCCTCAAACAGGGCCTAGTGTCTGATTAAGACACATCCCTTTCCAGATCAAATAAGCAAAGAGCCACAGGTGATGCCCATTCATTTCCATTTGAAAACTGTTTCTTCATGCTTCACAAAGGGGTGGCCTGAGGCAAAGACCTTCCTGACATTCAAGGCAACAGAAACATAGATAAGCAAGTGGAGCCAAGCAGGGTTTCCCCACTGAGACTTTACTGGTCACACTGGTATCTGAGTTTTCTGAGATGTTTCCATTCCCTTCAGGTATCAAGGACATGGCCATGTCACAGAGTTTGGAGGTGGTACATATCTTGGACAATAAACCATGATACTATTCTGGAGAGTGGCCAGATTGCATTTTGTGTCCAGAATATTACTATGATAACATGCATATGTAGATCAGGTGACATGAGTATTTCTTCCACCATTTCTGGGAGCAATATTTAGAAGACGAATAAATTAGTATTGGGGGTACTAAGAGGTGTACCCTGTGTCTATGAATATAGAGATAATGCATGAATAGACCATATAGTGAATAAATAATATAACTGGTTCCACTTTAAATAATGGATTAAACTGATATAGGAAAATATAGAAGAAATACTATATTGATATAAAATCATTCATTCCAACCAGTTATACATCTAATGGTGATATTATAGTTATGGTTTATCATGAAGTTAGTGTCAGTTTTGCTTCAAAAGTGATAAAAGAAATCAAAAATAATGTATTTGGAAAGAAGTCTCATGATAAAACCAGTCAAGAAACCTGGAAGAATCCATGTGTTCTGAAGCAGGAAGTGATTGAAAGTGAAACAAATGCCTATTAGTTTGCTAACTTGTGGATGAAATATATATCCTATGATGTGCATAAATTGAAGAAATAGTAATGTACCAGTGTTGAATTAAAATGAATTTCAAAGTACACATCATGTCACATAGGAATGTACTTGCATTGATGTTAAACTGGGTCAGTTACTGTAGAAGTATTAGTATTTGTATGCAACATTAACTGAAGTTAGTTTTCAGTACTGGAAACAATATGTATTTCAGGTGGATGAATATTTCTGAGAATGATCTTGTGAAAAGTTGATTATAAATCCATATATATGAACATGAATGAATTTAGAGAGTGTATATTATACACATATATTTCATATTTTGAAAAATCTGGAGAGTGTATATATATATATATATATATATATATATATATATATATATATACAAAAAACACACACACAGACAATAAATTAGCAATCGAATTTATCATGAAATATATATCCTCCACAGATGCAAAATTATTTCTTTTAGAACATGGATTTATGTATAATGTTGTTCTTCTAGGAAACACACCCCTAGGTTAAATTTTCAGTTCTAACAGAGTTTAACAGGAGTGATCACTTCTCACAAATTGTATTTGCCAAATTAGCCACCTCACAAAATGTAGGTGTGATACCAGGTAGTGTTCTATATGTGCATTTAAAAATACATGTGTTGAATAGGCTACAGAGAAAGGGAGATAGGAATTCACATGTTTGTTAACATTAAAAACACATGGAGAACTATTTCAATTAAAAATTGACTAGATTTATAACACCTACAATTAATCATGCAAAAAACAAATCCAACTATACACCATGATTCCTCTGAACTGCTTGTATTCCTATTCTGTTTGTGTTATTTTTCTCCATCGTATTAGGAGTAGTAGTCAGAGTCTATTAGGGTATGCGTTAGTGTCAGGGATTCAGTATTTTGAATGGAAAATTGGAAAATGAGTCTAATGGGTATGCAAATATGTGCTACACAAAAATGTTCACACACTCATCCAGAAGATTGCCTTGACATTACCTTAGTTCCAAGTAAGATACAATTAGAGGAGAAAAGTTAGAAAAATCTGTAAATACATATCAGGAATAAAAAATGCTCAGGAGTTCACAAACTTGTAGGTGGTAGAGGAGTTTCCAAAAGTAAGGGACAGGGTAAACACTCCACAAATATTGAGCTCTGCTTGTGTAAAGACTTCTTGAGAAACTCTCTGAGGTTGGGCTCTTAAAATACATGTTGTTGTCAGGAGCTTTAGCTTCCTTTGTTGTGTGACCATCAAATCTGGGTGTGCAAATATGTGACCTGAAGGACATTGTTTCTAATTTTCCAATGAAAATGAGGCAGCAGTGCTGAACACTCTTTTTGTAGTTAAACTATGGCCACTGGGGTGTAAGTGTCTCCCCGGGTTGACTGTGAAGCCATTTGGTCATCCTCCAATTTTCGTGGTGTTTCTTGCTGGTGCACTGGGAGTTTGGTATTCGCTTCATGAAATACAAGGAGTTCAACTGGGACACAGTGCTGGAGGGAGTTATGTCACGTGTGGAGGGACACGGTCTGCATGAGAATGCACCAAACAGGATTCTGTCCCACATAGGTTGCCCCTTTGTCCATAGCAACCTGATTCTGAACATTGCCCAGAAACATATCCATATAACAAGATGCCTTTACATATAAGGGTCTGCTGGCTGTACCCTGTCAATCACAAGGCAATTGGAAGCCAATGGCAGATCCACATGCCCCAACACACATGTTTTATCACACATCTTCACACCACTGCTCTAGGCCCACTAATGAACAGGATCCAACTTACTGGCATCACTGTTCTACACAATTTTCATGAAACCCAGTCAGTCAAGGCACTGTCTGATACACTCATGATCAGCAACAGGACATCCAAAAGTTTTCCAGTGCCACCTGGTCATGGGAATTTCAAAAATTTCATGGTATTTATCAAGCCATTTTTCGAGGATAAAGTTGGAGGCTCTGTGGGTTTCAATTCATTCAGGAACCATTAAATGTTGAAGAAGCTCATTTCAATGAAAGATCTTGAGAACACTCACAGGCAAGTCTTCCCAAAGAGTGGCCAAAAGGTCACATGAAGTCAGGCCCATTGAGGTCTACAATGTGAGGTCCATGTGTATTTTGACTCTCAACTGTGGTTTTAAAGAATTTCAGAATAAAATCATGTGATATCCAGGCTGAGATTCCCAGTGCTCTGGGCAAAGCCACCCTGCACCTAGATCTCCCTGCACCACAATTAATACCTGAGATCTAGGTTGCATGGCCTAGTAAAATCCAAACACAATTCATGACAATACTTCTCTGATGTCACTTCCAGAATTCAGTCTCTAAGGGGAATCATACCAGAGTTCAAGCCCAGGTGGACCCAGTCATCTGTTCCAAGCGCCAAACAAATTACCACAATTCAAAACAAAATGCTCCCACATGCCCCTTATCTTATTTCATGTAGACACTCATCATAACATCTGGAAGGAGGTTTCCATGAGGGGCACAGCACAAGACAGTGTTCAAAATAACCTTTCATGCCCCTCATTTGCCTAAAGTCAGTGTGGCCTGGAAATCCTGACTGTGAACCAGGAGTGATCAAATACGCCTGCTGTTAATACTCCTTGGCTTCTCCAATTTGATGCCTACTGACTGTGGGGTTTAGATTCTTTATGTAAACTGGATTCATGAGAAAACCCAAGCACCTATGGGCTAAACTCTGCAGGGCTTTAAAGAACTCATTTGACCCAAAGGATCCCTATTTTCACTTGATGGATGTCAGGGCCCTTAGAGAGGAAGTTGAGAGTATTCATCCACAATAACTGCTCTTTTGGCCATTTTGGTTTTGGATGCACCCATGGGATCTTTCTTTAGATCCATCAGGTGCTGAGAATCTAAGCCACAGCCTCACACAGGGTCAAGAGGCTGATTCAGACACATCCCTTTCCAAAGCAATTAAGCAAAGAGCAAAACACACACAGACATTATAAAGTGGCAATACATATGCCAATTGAAATTCATGATGAAATATATATCGTCCACAGATCCAAAAATATTAATTTTACTGAACATGGATTTATGAATAATGTTGTTCAACTAGAAAGGTTACCCTTAGGCTGAATTTAATGATCCAATAGCGTTTAGGAGGAGTGATCTCTTGTCATAATTTGTATCTGCCATGTCAGCCACCTCACAAGAATATATATGTGATACCAGGTAGGATTCTATATGTTTATATAAAAATACATGTGATGAATAGGCTACAGAGAAAGGGATAGAGGAATTCACATATTTATTAACTTTAAAAACACAAGGAGAACTCTTTCAATTAAAAATTAACTAGATTTATAACACCTACCCTACATAATGCAAAAGGCAAGTCCAACTATACACCATGCCTCTTCTGAACTGCTTGTATTTCTATTGTGTTTGTATGCACTGTGGGTTTCAAGAACCATTAAATGTTGACGAAGCTCATTTCAATGAAACTCTGGAGAACTCTCTTAGGCAAGGCTTCCCAAAGAGTGGCCAAAAGGTTAGATATAGCCAGGCCCATTGAGGTCTACAATGTGAGGTCCATGTGTGTTTTGACTCTCAACTATGGCTACCAAGTCTTTAAGAATAAAATCATGGGATATCTTGGCTGAAATTCCCAGTGCTCTGTGGAAAGCCACCCTCGGCCTTGATCTTAGTTTCCAAGGGTGACTCTCATGCTTGACCTCCTAAAATATCACCACAATTCATGGCAATACTTCTTTGAGTTCAGTTCCAGAAGTCAGTCTCTTAGGGGAATCATACAAGAATTCAAGCCCAGGTGGACCCAGTCATCTCTTCCAACCGTCACACAAATGACCACAAATAATACCAAAACACTCTCATATGGCCCTCCTCTTCTTCTATAAAGGCACTCATCATAACATCTGGCTGGAGGTTTCCATGAGGGGCACAGCCCAAGACAGTGTCCCAAATAAGCTCCCTTGCCACTCATTTGCCTAAATTCAGGGTGGCTTGGACACCCTTCTTGTGCACCAGGAGTGATCTGTAAGGGTAAAATAAATTGAAATTAAAGTGTAAAAGTTGAAGTGTAAAAGACCGGGTTTTGTAAAGTTTCTAAGCTGCAAGGCCTGAGTTAAAATGTAAAGGACCAGGTATTGTTAAGTTCCTATGCTACATGCAAAACCTGAAATTCCTGTAGCTTGTAGTACAATTCCGGACTGCCCAGTAAATATTCCCCCTGACCGCCTGGTTGTTTAATAACCTAGGACCCTGTGTGGCCTGGCACATAGGCATCGCAAGGCCTAAGCCAATCTGTTTGAATGTGTACCTCGCTTTTGAACTCACCTATCACTCCCTCCTGACCTGTTCCTGCCAATGAATGAACTAATCATGTTTCGGAATTGTTGTTTGATTTTTCTGCGGTGTATGTTGATTTCTTAAAGGAGACTGTGATATATGTAAAGTCCCGCCCTCCCCAAAAAGTGTACTTAAGCACTGCTCAACCCCTGCTCGGGGCTCTGGGCTGCTCTCCCTTCTTGAGTGAGCACGTAGCCCCAGCATGCTGGATTGGATCCTCAATGATCGCCTTTTTCTGTTGCATGAGCCGCGGTCTATTGATGGTCTCTTCCTCCGACGTTTACCGGACCCTTACATTTGGTGCGTTGGCCGGGAATCACGCAGCATAGGACAAGGACACCCCAATAGACCCCTCTGGGGGTAAGTAAGGCGCTTCTTTCCATTTTTCCTTGCGATCGCTCAGAGCTTTTTGTTCAGGTTCCGTTTTTCCGTTTTCGGTTTGGGTTGGCAGAGTGGCTGCCAGCGGAGAATGTAAGTTCCCCCTGTCAGTGGTGGACTAACGTGTCCTAAAGCCACAGACCACGTCCTTGCAAGGGATGCCTTGGAGGACTCAGGGAGTGATGGATGTGCCCTCATTAGGTGAGGAGGGACAGATGAGCGCACATTAGGTGACTCTGCTGCCAACCCATCATATCTTGCTGGCTACGTTTATCTCTCAGGTTGAATTCACTGTCTGTCTTTGTGGTCTAACCCATCAGGTTTTGCCAGTTACTAGGTTCTAATCTTTACTTCTGAACTCGTGTTAAATGTTAACTGTGTGTACATGTTTGTGTCACATTTGTATTTTCCTTGTCTCTGTTTGAGAAACTCTCATTATGGGACAAAGCCATTCCATGCCTCTGTCCTGAAGCCTTTCCTGGTCCCTGCCTCCAATCCGACACCATCACCCAGGATCCTATCACTCAAACCTTCTACTCCTCCCCCTCTTCCCTCCATTCTCCCTGAGTCACAAGATTGTAGATCTTGGGGTTGTGAACAAACGGGAGCTGCATGATGGTCTTTGTGTGTCTTTTTATCTGTGTTTCTGTTAAATGTGATGGCATTGTTTGGACCGATGCAGAGTCCCGAGTTCCAACCTGCCTTACATATGTGGAAGTTACTTTAGCTAAATTTTAAACTAATGCTTCTCCTGTGAGGGACCAAAAGTCAATAGAACCGCCAGTTTTTCTGTTCTCACCTTTTACACCTCTCTTAGCTGTGTTTTAAAGAACTTCGATAAACTTTACTCCCCTTTGTTAAGCAAGATTACGGAAGCAGTGATTTCTTTTCTTCCCGTAGTTGGCTTGAGCATGCCCACTGCAGAGGGAAATGTCTGGGGTCAAAGAACTTTGATATCTCGCTTAAACTTTTCTCAAAACCCTGTCCTCATTATTAAATTGGCATTAATTGGCTTTGGGATGGGAACCAAGCCTTCAGGCATAAATTTTGACACCCCAGAGGGGACTTTAAATAAACCCCACTCTGCCCTCTTGGGGAAGCCTAGCACTCAAAACAACTGCAAGCAGAGGACGAAATTTTTGGGAGCTGACTACTGCAAAGTTGGGAGACATAGAATATGCCTGGTGCCTGGGGTCAAAGCAAACCAGAGGAACTAATCCTGTAAGTAAATGGTGAGGCTAAGGGACTCCCAGCAGCTGCCAGAGCCATTTTGCTGTGGGGAACTCCCTTATTCCTTACGTGCACTTTAAGGATTTCTCCACCTCTGTTTACTTAACAAAAGGGACAATGAATGCATTAATATGTTGATATTATAGATTGTTTCTTGGGGATGATCTAGGGTGAATGTGTATCTAAAAATGATTTTTTTTTTATTTTAACCATCTGGTATCTAAATGGGTTTCTAAAGCATTGCACTATCTTACAGTTAAAAGTTGGGTTTAAACAATTGTTTAGTTTGATTTCAGGTAGTTCATGCTAGGAAACTTAAATACTTAGGATAAAAAAAAATTAAAGAGTTTTAATTTTGAACTAGGCAGCCTGAAAAAATTTCACTAGATATACCAGTGCATTAACTTGGGAGGAGATAATAAATTATGATATGATATCTATTCCCATCAGGGTGTAAGATTTTAAAAAATGGTACTAAATTAAAACGTTGGTCTGGCTTATTGAAATGACATTAATTAGCAACAGTCTTGGAAATTTTTAAAGCTTAATTTCGGATACACATGGTAGTGTGTGGTTCTTTTTAAAAATTTTTCAGCCAATTTAATGTAACTTAATACTATTAGAAACTTCATAACAAAGAAAGGGGCTTAACGATCCTATAGAAACTTCTTCTGATGGTGGCTTTAATATTATCAAAAAATGATCCTATTTTCAGTTTTGTGTGAGCAAGTTTTTCTAGTGTAGAAAAATCTAAAGATATAAAATTTTGAGAATTACATCTTAAACTTGCATCAAAATTTTCAACATCCAAAAATGGAAATTATGACTTATAGCTAAAATGCCTTAGGCCTGAGGTTTCTGCTCAGAATTCCAGTCTTTCCAGTTTTCCAGACCTCAGCCAGGACTTAAGTTGATATGCAAATAAAAGAAGCCTGCAGCACTCAGCAGGAGACAGATAAAAAAGAGTAAAAGTGTCTTTTTACCTGAACTCAAACTAGACCTAACCAAAAAAGTATATTATATGGTATTTACTAATTACTGGCCAGTCATCTTTTTTAGGACTCTTGCTTTTCTTAGATTCTGTATTTTATTTTTTGAGCTCATGATCTTGATTCTGCTGATGGGTTAATGTTTTCTGATCAGTTCTATTTTTGATCGACTCTGGAGTTTTTAGCATTTCAATGGAGATTTCACCTGAAAAAGCTACAAGGCCTTTACTATTGTGTTATGTGTTACATTTGTGTCACGTGTTGTATGTTGGTATGTCTGTATGTGTGTATGTCCATATATCATGCAGTGATATGACAATTGACAGATGAGGAGCGCTCATGAAAAATTTAACAATGTATCCAAATGTCTTTGATTCACGTGATTCATATGTTTTAATTCAAATTGGGTAAACAGATAAAAATAAAGATGTCTTTAAAATTAGGCCTATAAGTTTTCTACGTTTTCAAAAAGGCCCTAATAAAATGTAGATGTCTATAAAATAATCTGCTTAAATTCAGAAATTTACAAATATTGTATTGAAATGTGAACAGAAAGAGGTTAGTAGATGGAAAAGAGAAACTAAAAGGTTCTAGATATAGATCTAATAGAGGAAAAATGTGTTTCTGGATAAGAGAGTCTATATGATTAAGTAATTAAAAGGGTTTAAGTAAATAATAAAAAAAAATGTTTGTGTAACTTGGTTATATGTGTAAGTTTTGAGCAAGTAATTTAAAAAATTAAACAGCTGGTAAAACAAGTACTGCTTTTATAAAATTGTGCAATGTTATTTCTTTAAAATCTAAACTTGTTTAATACAAAAACATCAATGTAATTGTGGTGTTAATGTGTTCATATCTTCCAGGTATACAAGTCTGTAAGGTAGAAGCTTCCAAAGACCATTGTATCAAGCTGGTGTTCTAAGGTTGTATGGTAATTCTAGGCTTAAAAGAAAAACATGTTGGAGATTTATGTATATCATTTGTGTTCTATAATTGGACTTGTTATCAATAAGATATGTACACTTCCATGTTACTTTTTACACTGAGATACAATCTAAAAGTATTTTTAACTTAATGAGAGCCAAATCTATGAAGGTTTTATTGGAAACACAAAGGTAACGCCCATTCATTTCCATGTGAAAACTGTTTTCTTCAGGCTTCACAAAGGGGTGGGCTGAGACAAAGTCTTTCCTGATATTCAGGGCAACATAACAATAGGTAATCAAAAGGCCCAAAGCAGGGTTTCTCCACTGAGACTTTACTGGCTACACTGATATCTGAGTTTTCTGAGATGCTTGCCATTCCCTTCAGCTATCCAGTACATGGCCATGTCACAGATCTTGGAAGTGGTTCATGTATTGGACACAAAATCATGAGCCTATTCTGGAGAGTGGCCAGAATTCAGGAAGAAAACCGGAACGTAGGAAGATAGTTGGTGTTGCCCATTGATAAGGCAAGCCACACTCCATTCATAAATTGTGCCAGATGAATGCTGGGAAGTTTTCTCCTTGAGAGGATACACCCATTGAGGCATTCTCTTTTCTAATGTCTACAACCACGGACATAGTGGGATACACAGACCTAAAAACACTCGCCTTGTCAAAGGAATAACTAGAAACACTCCACTCCAAACCAAACACACCCCCTTTCCTAAGTATTCTCAGAACAAAAGAAAAAACCACAAACCCACACCCACAACCACAAAGGCACCTCCTTCCCCCAAGTAGGTCTGGAACTATCCAGAGTGTCCTCTGACCGGAGGGCCATACTATGTTCCCCAGAAATGGTCTGTCCTGTCTCAGATCTGGACTCCTTGGTCAACTCTGTGAAGTTTTCAGGAGCCAGCAGTGAGCCTCTACCTGTTTTCTCCGGAAGGGCCCCTCTTCAGAATTTTTCTGGAATTTGGCCATTCTCACATAAGTAGGTACCACAAAAGACTGACTCTGTCCTTGGAAAATCCAAACAAGTGAGAACACTGGAACTGGTGCTGGGACTGGGTCTTGGTGCCTGGCTTCCTGGAACCCAAATTTGGAGAGTTCCATCAACAAGGATGTGAGGTGAGGTCACTTCCTTTAGGAACTGAATGAGGTCACTGCCTTGGCAACCAATTTGTCCTAACATTTGCTTCCTAAAGTCTCATAACATGGAGGATGTCCCTACTACCTGTGACACTTTCACAAGTTAGAATGGTATAGAAACCATAGTCACCTAGAAACAGCTCTCCAGACAGGCCTAGTTTGGTTCATCTCCTCTACCTTAAGAAGAGAGAATCTGATTCAGACACAACCCTTCATCCTGACCAGGTTGTTTGCCATAGAAGATGACTTTTGCTCTCTCATGTCCTTCATAGCTGCCTACATCTTCTCCAGGGATCATTTCTCATGGAACTTTGAAGTTTTCAGCAGGTGGAAGATCCCCTGCATTCCTGTATTGTAAGACCAAATCTGTCCCTGCTTTTCTGAACACTTAGATTGAGGGAACAGTGTATGGTTAGGGTTAATAATATGTTCAATTAAAACCAAAATACTCCCACATGGCCCTCATATTCTTCCATGTAGACATTCATCATAACCTCTGGCTGGAGGTTTCCATAAGGGGCGCAGCCCAAGACAGTGTCCAAAATAAGTTCCCTTTCCCCTCATTTTCCTAAAGTCAGGGTTTCCTGGACACCCTTCCTGTAAACCAGGATTGATCAAATAGGCCTGCCAATAATACTGCTCTGTTTCTTCATTTTGAAGCCTACTGACTGTGAGGTATAGATTCTTTATGTGATTTGGAGTCATGTGAGAACCCAAGCACTGCTGCAGGGCTTTGAAGAACTCATTTGTCTCAAAGGATCCCTATACTTACTTGATGGAGGTCAGGAACCTAACAGAGGAAGCAAGAGACTTCATCCACAATGACTGATCTTTTTGCCATTTTGGTTTTGGATGCACACATGGGATCTTTCTTTTGATCCATCAGGTGCTGAAAATCAAAGCCACAGCCTCTCTCAGAGCTGAAAGGATGATTCAGACACATCCCTTTCCAAAGCAATTAAGCAAAGAGCCACAGGTGATGCTCATTCATTTCCAATTGAAAGCAGTTTTCCTCAGGCTTCACAAACTGGTGGCCTGAGGAAAAGACCTTCCTGACATTCAGGTCAACAGAACAGTAGGTAAGCAAAAGGCACAAAGCAGGGTTTCTCTACTGAGACTTTACTGGTCACACTGATATCCGAGTTTTCTGAGATGCTCCCAATTCCCTTTATCTATCCAGTACATGGCCATGTCACAGAACTCGACGGAGGTCCATATCTTGGACAAAGAAACATGAGCCTATTCTGGAGAGTGGCCAGAATTCAGGAAGAAAACAGGAACTAAGGAAAGAAGTAGGTGTTGCCCATATAAGGCAAGCCACAGTCCATTCATAAATTGGGCAGGATGTGTGCTGAGATGCTTTCTACTAGACAGGACACATCCATTGATGCATTCACTTTTCTAATATCTACAACCACGGAAAAAGTGGGAAACACAAACATAGAAACACTCGCCATGTCAAATGACTTACCAAAAACAGTCCACTCCAAACCAAACACACTGCCTTTCCTACCTATTCTCAGAACATGATACAAAACTACAAATTCACACCCACACCCACAAAGGCACCTCCATTACCCAAGTAGGTCTGTGACTATCCAGAGTTTCCTCAGACTGGTGGGCCTTACTCTGCTCCCTCGAAATGGACTTTCCTGTCTCAGATCAGGTCTCCTTTACCAACTCTGTAAAGTTGTCAGCATCAATCAGTGAGTCACTACCTGATTTCTCAGGAAAGGCCCCTCTTCAGAGCTTTCCTGGCATTTAGCCATCCACACATCAGTATGTACCAAGAAAGACCGACTCTATCCTTGGTAAATCCAAACAAGTGAACCCACTGGGACTGGGACTGGGACTGGCTCTGAGTGCCTGGCTTCCTGGATCCCAAGTTCAGAGAGTTCCATCACCAAGGAAGTGAGGTAGGTCACTTCCTTCAGGAACTGAATGAGGTCACTACCTTGGCAACAACTTTATCCTAACATTTGCTTCCAAGGGTCCCATGAGAGAGAGGCTGCCCCTACTTCCTGTGTCACATTCACAAGATATAATGGTATATCAACCATAGGCACATGTTAACAGCTCTCCACACAGACCTGGTTTGGTCCATCTTCTCTACATTAAGAAGAGAGAGGCTTATTCAGACACATCGCTTCATCCTGACCAGGTATTTTACCAAGGAAGATATCTGTTGCTCTCTCAGGTCCTTCATAGCTGCCTACATCTTCTCCAGGGTTTATTTCTGCATGGAACTTGAGGTTCTCAACAGGTGGAAGATCCCCTATCTACCTGTATTATAACACCAACTCTGTCCCTGCTCTTCGTAAAGTTAAATTGAGGGAACAGTGCATGGTTAGGGTTAATAGCATGTTCGATTTGGGTTAGGAATCATTCTGCGAGATGAATAATGGTATTGGGAACCTCCGATATTTACAAGCATATATAGGTGTAATATAAGTATGAAAACAGAAATCTAGGAAAGATTTGAAACCCAGATGAACATTGGACCCTTGATTGGGATACTTAGCTTTGAATTATTTCCACAAAGTTGTCTCAGATAAATCAATATACAATGGTATATGACCTTGTACCTTGGATGACTGAATGAGGAAGAGATCATCCAGACAAAAAGAGATAGTTCGAAAAGTTATTTAGATATAGGGTTTTGGTTGGAGAGTGAATGTAAATGTCAGCATATGTGAAGAGTCAGTCACAGTGATGAACTGGGGAAAATGTGTAGGAAAGCAGATATCAATAGAGACATTAGAAATCAGGGAAAGTACAAAGTGAGTGATAGGATAAGATGTTTTTAACAGGGTTGAGTTTGAATATATAATCTTAGGAAGAAACAAATATGTAGTCACCAATAGGAATGATATTTGAGATCATTAGTTAATCAGGACATGGATGTTGTTAGTAATACATGCTCACATTAAATTTAGGCTTTGGTACAATCATAAGGGTGTCCATTGAATTTTTTGTCAGGAATATTACTGTGATGAAATGTAAATGTATATCAGGTGACTAGAGTATTTCTTCAACCATTTCTGAAAGCAGCATTTTAAGACTTATAAATTAGTATTGGGGACACAAGTACGTGTACCCTGTGCCTATGATTATAAAGATGATGCCTTAATAGACCATACTGTAAATAAATAATATAACTGGATCAAACTTTAAATAATGGATTGAATTGATATCTGAAAATATATAGGAAATCTTATATTGATATACATAAGTTCATTCTAACCAGTTATACATCTAATGGTAATTTTAGCATTAGGATTTATCATGAAGAGTGTGGGAGTTTTGCTTCAAAAATGATTATGGAAATCGAAAATAATATGTTTGGAAATAATCTCATGAAAAGAACAGTCAAGAAACATGGAGGAATACATATGTTCTGAAGCAGGAAGTAATTGCAAGTGAACCAAATGCGTACAGATTTGTGAACTTGTGGATGAAAAGTATTATCCTATGATGTCCATAAACTGAAGAAATAGTAATGTACCAGTGTTGAATAAAAATGAACTTCAAAATACACATCATGTCCCATAGGATTTTACTTGCATTGATGTTAAACTGGGTCAGTTACTGTACAAATATTAGTATTTGTAAGCACCATTCACCAAAGTTAGTTTTCAGTACTGGGAAATAAATATGTATTTCATGTGGATGAATATTTCTGAGAATAATCTTGTGAAAATTTGATTATATACCACATATAGGAACATGAGTTAAACTAGTGAGTGTATAATAAGACACATATATTTCATATTTTGAATAATCTGGAGAAAAAAAAAAAAAAATATATATATATATATATATATATATATATATATATATATATATATATATATATATATAGATACAAACACAGACATTAAAATGTAGTAATATGTATGCCAATCAAAATTCATTATGAAATATATATCATCCTCATATCCAAAAATATTCTTTTTACTGAGCATGGATTTATGTATAATGCTGTTCATCTAGGAAATTCACCAATATGTTGAATTTTCAGTTCCATCAGTATTTAGGGGGAGTGATCTCTTCTCACAATTTGTATCTTCCTAAAACAGCAAGCTCACAAGAATGTACGTGTGATACCAGGTAGGATACTAAATATGCATAATAAATTTCATGAGATGAATAGGCTACAGAGAAAGGGAGACAGAAATGTACATATGTGTTAACTTTAAAAACTCATGGAGAAGTATTACAATGAAAAGTTGACTAGATTTATAACACATACACTTGATAAAGCAGAAGGCAAGTCCTAGTATACACCATGCCTCCTATGAACGACCTGTATTTCTATTCTGTTAGGTTTCTTTTTCTACATCATATTAAGATTAGTAGTCAGAGTCTAGTAGGGTATGGGTTAGTGACAGGGATTCAGTATTTCTAATGGAAAATAGGAAAATGAATCTAATGTGTATGCAAATATTTGCTAGACAAAAATCTTCCCACTTTCCTCCAAAACAATGCCTTGATATTTCCTTCGCCACAAGTAATACACAATTAGTGGAGAAGAGTTTGAAAATCTGTGAATATATATCTGGAAAAGAAAATGCTCAGGAGTTCACAACCTTGGAGGTGGTAGAGGAATTTCCAAAAGTAAGGTACAGGGTAAACACTCCACAAACATGGAACTCTGGTGGCCTAATGAGTTTTTGAGAAACTGCCTCTGAGTTTGGGCCCTTGAAAAATTTGTTGTTGTCAGGAGCTTTAGCTTCCTTTGTATTGAGACCATCAAACCTGGGTCGGCATCTATGTGACCTGGATGACATGGTTCCTTATATGCTATTGAACATGAGGCAGAAGTTCTGAATTTTCCCTTTGTTAGTAAACTGAGGACACTGGGGTCTAAGTGTCTAACCATGTGATCTGTGAAGCCATTTGGTCATACTCCACTTTTCGTGGTGTTTCTTACTGCTGCACTGGGAGTTTGGTATTGGCTTCACGTAATACAAGGAGAAAAACTGGGACACAGTGCTAGAGGGAGTACTCTCACGTGTAGTGGGTGAGGGTCTGCAGGAGAATGCACCAACCAGGCTTCTATCCCAAAAAGCTTGCACCCATGTCCATAGCAACCTGATTCTGAACATTGCCCTGAAACCTCTCCACATAACAAGGTCACTTTACTTGTAAGGTTCTGCTGGCTGCACCATGTCAGTCACAAGTCATTCGGAAACCAATGGCAGAACCACGTGTCCCCACGACAGATGTTTTATCATACACCTGCCCACCACTGCTCTGGGCCCACTAATCAGCAGGCTCCAACTTTCTGGCATCTCTGTTCTCACCATTTTCATGAAACCCAGTCAATCAATGCAATGTCTGGTACACTCATGATCAGCAACAGATATCCAAAGGTTCTCCAGTGCCATCTGTTCATGGGAATTTAAAAAATTCATGGTATTTATCTAGCCAATTTTCAAGGATGAAGATGGAGGCACTGTGGCTTTCAATTTATTCAGGAACGATGAAATGGTGAGGAAGCTTATTTCAATTAAAGCTCGGGAGAACTCTCAGAGGCAAGGCTTCCCAAAGAGTGGCCAAAAGGTCACATTAAGCCAGGCCCATTGAGGTCTACAATTGAGGTCCATGTGTGTTTTGACTCTCAACAATGGCTGCCACGTCTTTCTGAATAAAGTCATGTGATATCCTGGCTGAGATTCCCAGTGCTCTTTGGAAAGCTATCCTGGGCCTAGATCTCAGTCTCCAAGGGCAACTCTCATGTGTGGCCTCCTAAAATCCCAACACAATTCATGGCAGTACTTCTCTGAGTTAATTTCCAGAACTCAGTCTCTAAGGGGAATCACTCCAGAGTTGAAGCCCATGTGGACCCAGTCATCTCTTCCAACCACCACACAAATGACCACAATTAAACCAAAACACTCCCACATGGCCCTCATCTTCTTCAATATAAACTCTCATCATTACCTCTTGCTGGAGGTTTCCATCAGGGGCGCAGCCTAAGGAAGTGTCCAAAATAAGCTCACTTGCCCCTTATTTGCCTAAAGTCAGTGTGGCCTGGAAACCCTTCCTGTGAACCAGGTGTAAACAAATAGGCCTGCCATTAATACTGCTCTACTTCTCCAATTTGAGGCCTACTCTCTGTGGGGCATAGATTCTTTATGTGAATTGGGGTCATGAGAAAACCCAAGCACCTATGGGCTACCTTCTGCAGGGCTTTGAAGAACCCATTTCAGTGAGTCGAGGAGTTGGACCAAAAGTTCATTAGATATAGGGTTTTTGTTAGAGAGTGAATGTAAATGTCAGCATATTTGAAGAGTCAGTCACAGTGATGAACTGGGGAAAATGTGTAGGAAATCAGATATCAATAGAGACATTAGGAAATCAGGCAAAGTACAAAGTGAGTGATAGGATAAGACATTTTTAACAGGGTTCAGTTTCAATATTTAATCTTAGGAAAAACAAATATGTACTCACCAATAGGAATGATATTTGAGATCATTAGTGAATCAGGACTTGGATGTTTTTAGTAATACATGCTCACTTTCAATATAGGCTTTGGTACAATCATAAGTGTGTCCGTTTCATTTTGTGTCAGGAATATTATTGTGATGAAATGTGTATGTATATCAGGTGACTAGAGTATTTCTTCCACCAATTCTTAAAGCAATATTTTAAAGACTTATAAATTAGTATTGGGGATACAAATAGGTATACCATCGGTCTATGAATATAGAGATGATGCCTTAATAGACCATACTGTGAATAAATAATATAACTGGTTCAAACTTTAAATAACGGATTGAATTGATATCTGAAAATATATAGGAAATTTTATATTGATATACATAAATTCATTCTAACCAGTTATACATCTAATGGTAATATTAGCATTATGGTTTATCATGAAGAGTGTCTGAGTTTTGCTTCAAAAATGATTATGGAAATCAAAAATAATGTGTTTGGAAAGAATCTTATGAAAAGAACAGTCAAGAAACATGGAGGAATACTTGTGTTCTGAAGTAGGAAGTGATTGAAAGTGAACCAAATGCCTATAAATTTGTGAAATTGTGGATGAAAGGATATATCCTATAATGTCCATAAACTGCAGAAATAGTAATGTATCAGTGTTGAATAAAAATGAACTTCAAAATACACATCATGGTCCCATAGGTGTGTCTACTTGCATTGATGTGAAACTGGGTCAGTCACTGTGGAAATATTACGATTTGTATGCACCATTCACTGAATTTAGTTTTCAGTACTAGGAAATAAATATGTATTTAAGGTGGATGAATATTTCTAAGAATTATTTTGTAAAAATTTGATTATAAATCCACATACACACATGAGTGAATTTAGAAAGTGTATAATAAGACACATATATTTCATATTTTGGAAAATCTAAAGAGTAGATATCTATATCTATATAGATAGATAGATAGATAGATAGATAATTAGATAGATACTCACATACACAGACATTAAAATGTAGCAATATATATGCCATTCGAAAATCATAATAAAATAGATATCATCCACGTATCCAAAAATATTCATTTTACTGAACATTTATTTATGCATAATATTGTTCATCTAGGAAATTCACCCATAGGTTGAATTTCCAGTTCCATCAGTATTTAGAGGGGGCGATCTCTTCTCACAATTTGTATCTTCCAAAATAAGCAAGCTCACAAGAATGTACATGTGATACCAGGTAGAATTCTAAAGATGCATTAAAAAATACATGTGATGAGTAGGCTACAGAGAAAGGGAGACAGAAATTTACATATGTGTTAATTTTAAAAACTCATGGAGAAGGATTACAATGAAAAGTTGACTAGATTTATGACACATACCATTGATAAAGCCAAAGGCAAGTCCAAGTATACACCATGCCTCCTATGAAAGGCCTGTATTTCTATTCTGTTAAGTTTCTTTTTCTCCATCATATTTGGATTAGTAGTCAGAGTCTAGTAGGGTATGGGTTAGTGTCAGGGATTCAGTATTTCAAATGTGAAATAGGAAAATGAATCTAATGTGTATGCAAATATGTGCTACACAAAAATCTTCCCACTCTCATCCAGAACAATGCTTTGACATTACCTTCGCCCCAAATAAGACACAATTAGTGGGAAAAAGTTAGAAAATCTGTGAATACATATGTGGAAAGGAAAATGCTCAGGAGTTCACAAACTTGTAGGAGGTAGAACGGGTTACAAAAAGGGAGATGGTAAACACTCCACAAACATGGAGCTCTGCTAGCCTTTTTGAGAAACTGCCTCTGAGGTTGGGCAGTTAAAATATATGTTGTTGTCAGGAGCTTTAGCTTCCTTTGTAGTGAGACCATCAATTCTGTGTCTCCATCTATGTGACCTGGATGACATGTTTTTTTATTTTCTAGTGAACATGAGGCAGCAGTGCTAAATTCTCTCTTTGTAGGTAAACTTTGGCCACTGGGGTCTAAGTATCTAACTGTGTTGTCTGAAAAGCCATTTGGTCATTATCCACTTTCGTGGTGTTTTTTACTGCTGCACTGTGAGTTTGGTATTGGCTTCACGAAATACAAGGAGTTCTACTGGGACACAGTGCTGGAGGATGTACTCTCACGTGTGGTGGGTTAGTAAAATGCACCAGTGGGGCTTCAATCCCACATAGCTTTTCAACTTGACAATAGCAACCTGATTCTGACCATTGGCAGGAATCCTCTCCATATAATAAGATGCCTTTACATAGAAGGGTCTGCTGGCTGTACCATGTCAGTCACAAGTCATTTCTAAACCAATGGCAGATCCACGTGGCCCCACCACAAATGTTTTTTTCACACACCTACACTCCACTGCTCTAGGCCCACTAGTCTGCAGGCTCCAACTTTCTGGCATCTATGTTCTACACTTTTTTCATGAAACCCAGTCAATCAAGGCACTGTCTGGTACAATCATGATCAGCAACAGGACATCCAGAGGTTCTCCAGTGCAACCTGGTCATGGTAATTTCAAAAAATTCATGGTATTTATCTAGATATTTTTCAATAATGAAGTTGGAGGCACTGTGGGATTCAATTTATACAGGAACCATTAAAAGGTGAGGAATCTCATTTCAATGAGAAATTCAGACAAATTTGATTTGATTCAGACAAATCCCTTTCCAAAGCAATGAAGTAAAAAGCCACAGGTGATTCCCATTCATTTCCATTTGAAAACTCTTTTCTTCAGGCTTCACTAAGGTTTGGCCTGAGGCAAAGACCTTTCTGACATTCAGAGCAACAGAACAATAGGTAATCAAAAGCCCCAAAGCAGGGTTTCTCCTAGGAGACTTTCCTGGTTACTCTGATATGTGAGTTTTCTGAGATGCTCGCCATTCCCTTCAGCTATCCAGTACATGGCTATGTCACAGAGCTTGGAGGTGGTACGTATCTTGTACAAAAATACATGATACTAATCTTGAGAGTGGCCAGAATTCAGGAAAAAAAAATGAAAACATAGGTAGATAGCAGGTGTTGCCCATGGATAAGGCAAGCCTCAGTCCATTCATTAATTGGGAAGGATGCATACTGGGAAGTTTTCTACTAGACAGGACACACCCAATGAGCTATTTTCTTTTCTAATATCTATAAAGAAAAATACAGTGGGATACACAGACACAGAAACAGTCTCCTTGTCAAATGACTTACTAGAAACAGTCCACTCCATACCAAACAAACCTCCTTTTTTACCTATTCTCAGATCATGAGAAAAAACCACAAACACAAACCAACACCCACAAATGCACCTCCTTCTTCCAAGTAGGTCTGTGACTATCTGGAGTGCCCTCTGACTGGTAGGACATACCATGTTCCCCAGAAATGGCCTTTCTGTCTCAGATCTGGTCTCCTTCGTCAAATCTGTGAATTCGTAAGGAGGCAGTGGTGAGCCAATGCCTATCCTCTCAGGAAAGACCCCTCTTGAGAGCTTTCTTGGTATTTGGCAACCCTTACATCAGTAGGTACCAAGAAAGACTGACTCTGTCCTTGGTAAATCCAAAGAAATGAGCCCACTGCGACTGGGACTGGGACTGGCTCAGGGTGCCTGGCTTCCTGGATCACAAAATTCAGAGACCTCCATCACCAAGGAAGTGAGGTGAGGTCACTACCTTCAGGAAATGAATGAGGTCACTGTCTTGGCCACCACTTTGTCCTAACAGTTTCTTCCTATTGTCTCCTGACATGGAGGCTGCCCTACTTCCTGTGATACTTTCACATGTTAGAATGGTATAGAAACCATAGTCACCTGGGAACAGCGCTCCACACAGGCCTGGTTTGGTCCATCTTCCCTACATTAAGAATAGAGAGGCTGACTCAGACACATCCTTTCATCCTGACCATGTTGTTTGCCATGGAATATGACTTTTGTTCTCTCAGGTCCTTCATAGCTGCCTGCATCTTCTCCAGGGATAATTTCTGCATCGATTTTGAGGTACTCAGCAGGTGGAAGATCTCCTAACTTCCTGTATTGTAATACCAACTTTGTCCCTGCTCTTCTGTAAAGTGAGATTGAGGGAATATTGTATTGTTAGGGTTAATAGCATGTTCGATTTGGGTTGGAAATCATTCTGCTGGATGAATAATGGTATTGGAAACCAGCGATATTTATAAGAATATAGAGGTAAAACATAAGTATGAAAACAGAAATCTAGGTAATATTTGAAGCCCAGAAGGATTTGGACCCTTGATTGGGATCCTTAGCTTGAGTTATGTTTTGCACCGAGGTCTCAGTTAAATTGATATACAATGGCATAAGACCCTGTACCTCAGATGATTAAATGTAGAAGAGAACATCCAGTCAAAAAGGGATTGTGTGTAGGATTAGGAAGATAGTCAGTAGGTTTAGGAGGAAGAGTGAGTCTATGATTTGGACCAAATGTTCTTTAGCAATAGGGTTTTGGTTAGAGAGTGAATATAAATGACACCATATATGAAGAGTCAGGCACAATGATGAACTGGGGAAAATATGTAGGAAAGCAGACATCAATAGAATCATTAGGAAATCTGGCAAAGTATAACGTGATAGGATTAGACATTTTCAACAGGGTTGAGGTTGAATACATAATCTTAAGAAGAAACAAATTTGTAGTCACCAATAAGATTGACATTTGAGAGCAGTAGGCAACCTGGACATGGATATATTTAGTAATCCATGTTCACATTCCATTGAGGCTTTGGTACAATCATAAGGGTGACCTTCGCATTTTGTGTCCAGAATATTACTGTGATAATATGTATATGAAGATCAGGTGACATGAGTATTTCTTCCACCATTTCTGGGGGAAATATTTTGAAAAAATATAAATTAGTACTGGGGATACTAATAGGCTTACCCTGTGTTGATGAATATAGAGATGATGCATTAATAGACCATACTGTGAATAAATTATATGACTGGTTCCAAATTTAAATAATGGATTGTATTGATATCTGAAAAAATAGAAGAAATCATTTATTGATATACATACATTCATTCCAACCACTTATATATCTAATGGTTATCTTAGGGTTACGGTTTATCATGAATAGTGAGTGAGTTTTGCTTCAAAAATGATTATGGAATCGAAAATAATGTGTTTAGAAAGAACTCTAGTGAAAAGACCAGTCAAGAAACATGGAGAAATATAAGTGTTCTGAAAGAGGAAGTGATTGAAAGTGAACCAAATGTTTATAAATTTGTGAATTTGTGAATGAAAGGATATATTTTATGATGTCTATAAACTGAAGAAATAATAACGTACCAGGTTTGAATAAAAATGAACTTTAATAAACACATCATATCCAATAGGAATCTACTTGCATTGATGTTAAACTTGGTCAGTTACTGTAGAAATATTATGATTTATAAGCACCCTTCCCTGAAGTTAGTTTTCAGTACTAGGAAACAAATATGTATTTCAGTGGATGTATATTTCTGAGAATAAACTTGTTAAAAGTTGATTATAAATCCACATATATGAATATGAATGAATTCAGGCGGTGTATAAGAAGACACATATATTTCATATTTTGATAAATCTGGAGAATATATATATATATATATATATATATATATATATATATATATAGACACACAAACACACACATTATTATGTAGCAATATATATGCCAATTGAAATTCATCATGAAAAATAACTCATCCGCATATCCCAAAATATTCATTTTACTGAACAGTAATATATGTATAGTGTTGTTCATCTAGGAAGCTCACTAATGGGTTGAATTTTCTATTAAAACAGCGTTTAGGAGGAGTGATCTCTTCTCACAATTTGTATCTGCCAAGTCAGCCACCTCACAAGAATGTACATGTGAAACCAGGTAGGATTCTATTTGTGCATATAAAAATACATTTGCTTAATAGGCTACAGAGAAAGGGAGACAGGAATTCACATATTTCTTAACTTTAAAAACACATGGAGAATTATTTCAACAAATAATTGACTAGATTTATAACTCCTACCTTATATCATGCAAAAGGTAAGTCCAACTATACACCATGCTTCTTCTGAAATTCTTGTATTTCTATTTTGTTTGGGTTATTTTTCTCCATTATATTAGGATTAGTAGTCAGAGTTTAGTAGGGTATGGGTTAGTGTCAGGGATTCAGTATTTCAAACAGAAAATTATAAAATGAATCCAATGTGTATGCAAATATGTGCTAAACAAAATCTTCCCTCTCTCATTCAGAACAATGACTTGATATTCCCTTCGCCCCAAGTAAGTCAGAATTAGAGGAGAAGAGTTAGAAAATCTGTGAATACATATTTAGAATGGAAAATGCTCAGGAGTTCACAACCTTGGAGTTGATAGAGCAATTTCCAAAAGTAAGTGACATGGTAAACACTCCACAAACATCGAGATCTGCTGGCCTAAACACTTCTTGAGAAATTGCCTCTGAGCTTGGGCACTTGAAATATATGTTGTTGTCAGGAGCTTTAACTTCCGATGTTGTGAGACCATCAAAGCAAGGTCTGCATCTATGTAACCAGGAGGACATGGTTTCTTATTTTCCAATGAACATGAGGCAGCAGTGCTAAATTCTCTCTTTGTAGCTAAATTGTGGCCACTGGGGCTAAGTGTCTCCCCATGTGGACTGTGAAGCCATTTGGTCATCCTCGACTTTTCGTTTTGTTTCTTGCTGCTCCACTGGGAGTTTGGTATTTGCTTCACGAAATACAAGGAGTTCAAGTGGGACACAGTGTTGGAGGGAGTTCTGTCACGTGTGATGGGTCAGTGCCTGCATGAGAATGCACCAACTAGGCTTCTATCCCACATAGCTTGCCCCTTGACCATAGCAACCTGATTCTAAACATTGCCGTGAAAAATCTCCATTTAACAAGGTGCCTTTATATAGAAGGGTCTGCTGGCTGCACCGTGTCTGTGTCAAGGCATTTGAAAGTCAATGGCAGATCCACATGGCCCCACCACAGATGTTTTATCACACACCTGCACACCACTGCTCTAGGCCCACTACTCAGCAGGCTCCAACTTACTGGCATCTCTGTTCTACACGATTTTCATGATACCTAGTCAATCAAGGCACTGTCTGGTATACTCATGATCAGCAACAGGACATCCAATGGTTCTCCAGTGCCACCTGGTCATGAGAATTTCTAAAAATTCATGGTATTTATCTAACTATTTTTCACAGATGAAGTTGTTGGTACTGTGGGTTTCAATTCATTCAGGATCCATTAAATGTTGAGGAAGCTCATTTTAATGAAGGATCTGGAGATCTCTCACAGGCAAGGCTTCCCAAAGAGTGGCCAAATGGTCACATGAAGCCAGGCCCATTGAGGTCTACAATGTGAGATCCATGTGTGTTTTGACTCTCAACGATGGCTGCCAAGTCTTTCAGAATAAAACCTGTGATATCCTAGCTGAGATTCCCAGTGCTCTCTGGAAAGCCTCCCTGGGCCTAGATCTCAGTTTCCAATGGCGACTCTCATGCGTGGCCTCCTGAAATTCCAACAACATTCATGGCAATACTTCTCTGAAGTCAGTTCCAAATCTCATTCTCTAAGGGGAATCACATCAGAGTTCAAGCCCAGGTGGACCCAGTCATCTCTTCCAACTACCACACAAATGACCAAAATTAAAACCAAAACCCTCCCACATGGCCCTCATCTTCTTCCATATAGACACACATCATAACCTGTGGATGGAGTTTTCCATGAGGGGCACAGCCAAACCAGTGCCCAAAATAAGCTCCCTTGCCCCTCATTTGCCTAACGTCAGGGTGGATTGGACACGCTTCCTGTGAACCAGGAGTGATCAAATAGGCCTGCCGTAAATGCTCCACTTCTCCACTTTGAGGCCTTCTTACTGTGGGGTTTATATTCTTCTTTTTCTAAATATTTTTGGAAATTTAATTGGAAAGTAAAAAAAAATTTTTTTGCAGAATGTTAAATTTCTAATGGCAAAGCCTTCACCTTGTTTGTGAAGGAAACCTTGATGCCTTGCCAATCTGGTAATATGGAGACACTCAAAATTTTCTATTACATACTACATGGATGAATGGCTACAGCACATAGTGTTTTAAAACTGAAAGGCAGATACCAGCAAGTAAGATAACAAATAAATACAATTTTATTAAAAAATAAAGTTGTTAAATGACTCAAATATTGGAAATTCAATTCTTTTTTTTTGGTTGTTCAAAACATTATAAAGCTCATGATATATCATCTTTCATACATTTGACTCAATTGGGTTATGAACTCCCATTTTTACCCCCAATACAAATCGCAGAATCACATCAGTTACACACTCACGTTTTTACATAATAGCATACTAGTTATTGTTGTATTCTGCTACCTTTCCTATCCCCTACTATTCCCCCTCCCCTCCCATCTTCCCTCTGTACCTCATCTGCTGTTGTTTAATTCTCTCCCTTGTTTTCCCCCCTTTAGCCTCACAACCTCTTATATGTAATTTTGTGTAACATTGAGTAGTCTCCTACCATTTCCATATGCTTTTCCTTCTCTCTCCCTTTCTCTCCCCCCACTCATCTTTGTTTAGTTTTAATATTTTTCTCATGTTCTTCCTCCCTGTTCTGTTCTTATTTGCTCTCTCTATATAAAAGTAAACATTTGGCATTTGTTTTTTAAGGATTGGATAGATTCGCTTAGCATAATCTATTCTAATGCCATTCATTTCCCTGCAAATTCTATGATTTTGTCATTTTTCAGTGCTATGTAATACTCCATTGTGTATAGATGCTACATTTTTATTATCCATTCGTCTATTGAAGGGCATCTAGGTTGGTTCCACAGTCTAGCTATTGTGAATTGTGCCACTATGATCATCGATGTGGCAGTATCCTTATACTGCTCTCTATTAAGATCCTCAGGGAAGAGTCTGAGAAGGGCGATATCTCCGTAAATGGTGGTTCCATTCCCAGCTTTCCCAGGAATCTCCATACTGCTTTCCATATTGTACTCACCAATCTGCAGTCCCACAAGCAGTGTACAAGTGTACCCTTTACCCCACATCCTCACCAACACTTATTGTTGTTCGACTTCATAATGGCTGCCAATCTTACTGGAGTGAGATGGTATCTTAGGGTGGTTTTGGTTGCATTTCTCTGACTGCTAGAGATGGTGAGCATTTTTTCATGTACTTGTTGATTGATTGTATGTCCTCCTATGTGAAGTGTCTGTTAAGATTTTTGGCCCATTTGTTGATTGGGTTATTTGTTATCTCATTGTTTAATTTTTTTGAGTTCTTTGTATATTCTAGATAATAGGGCTCTATCTGAAGTGTAAGGGGTAAAAATTTGTTCCCAGGATGTAGGCTCTCTATTTACCTCTCTTATTGTTTCTCTTGCTGAGAAAGATCTTTTTAGATTAAGTAAGTCCCATTTGTTTATTCTTTTTATTAACTCTTGGGCTATGGGTGTCCTATTAAGGAATTTGGAGCCCAACCCCACAGTATGTACATCGTAGCCAACTTTTTCTTCTATCAGACGCAGTGTCTCTGATTTTATATCTGGCTCCTTGATCCATTTTGAGTTAACTTTTGTGCATTGTGAGAGAAAGGGATTCAGTTTCATTTTGTTGCATATGAATTTCCAGTTGTCCCTGCACCATTTGTTGAAGATGCTATCCTTCTTCCATTGCATGCTTTTAGGCCCTTTTTCAAATATAAGAAAGTTGTAATTTTGTGGATTTGTCTCTGTGTCCTCTATTCTGTACCATTGGTCCATCTGCCTGTTTTGATACCAGTACCACACTGTTTTTGTTACTATTGCTTTGTAGTACAGTTTGAACTCTGGATTCACACTTCCTGCTTAGAATTGCTTTCGCTATTCTGGGTCTTTTGTTGTTCCATATGAAATTCATGATTACTTTATCTATTTCTACAAGAAATGCCATTGGGTTTTTGATTGGCATCGCATTAAACCTGTAGAGAACTTTGAGTAATATCGCCATTTTGATGATGTTATTTCTGCCTATCCATGTACAGGGCATACTTTTCCATCCTCTAACATCTTCTTCTATCTCTCTCTTTAGGGTTCTGTAGTTTTCATTGAATAAATCTTTCACCTCTTTGGTTAGGTTGATTCCCAAGTTTTTTATTTTCTTTGAGTATACTGTAAATGGAGTGGTTTTCCTCATTTCCATTTCAGAAGTTTTGTTGCTGATATACAGGAATGCCTTAGATTTTATGCGTCTTGATTTTATATCCTGCCACTTTGCTGAATTCATTTATTAACTCTAGCAGTTTCTTTGTAGACCCTTTTGGGTCTATTAAATATATTATCATGTCATCCACAAATAGCGATAATTTAAGTTCTTCTTTTCCTATTTTTATGTCTTTAATTTCTTTTGTCTGTCTAATTGCTCTGGCTAGTATTTCAAGAACTAAATCGAATAGAAGTGGTGATAGATGGCATCCCTGTCTTGTTCCAGATTTTAAAGGGAATGCCTGCAGTTTTTCTCCATTTACGATGATGCTAGCCTGAGGTTTAGCATATATAGCTTTTACAATGTTGAGGTAAGTTCCTGTTATTCCTAGTTTTTATAGAGTTTTAAACATAAAGGGATGCTGTACTTTGTAGAATGCTTTTTCTGCATCTATTGAGATGATCATATGGTTCTTCTCTTTAAGTCTATTGATGTGGTGAATAGTATTTATTGATTTCCGTATATTGAACCAGCCTTGCATCCCTGGGATGAATCCCTCTTGATCATGAAGCACAATTTTTTTATATGATTTTGTATTTGATTTGCCAGGATTTTATTGAGAATTTTTGCATCCAAGTTTATTAGAGATATTGGTCTGTAGTTTTCTTTCTTTGAAGTGTCTTTGTCTGGTTTTGGGATCAGGGTGATCTTGGCCACATAGAATGAATTTGGAAGAACTCCTTCTTTTTCTATTTCTTGAAATAGCTTGAAAAGTATTGGTATTAATTCATCTTTGAACGTTTTGTAGAACTCTGCTGTATAACCATCTGGTCCATGGTTTTTTTTGGTTGGTAGTCTTTTGAAGGTTTCTTCTATTTCTTCCTTTGTTATTGGTCTATTTAAATTTTGTGTGTCTTCCGGACTCAATCTGGGCAGATCATATGACATAAGAAATTTATCGATATCTTCATTATCTTCTGTTTTATTGGAATATAGGGTTTCAAAATACTTTCTAATTATCTTCTGTATTTCTGTAGTGTCTGTTGTGATATTGCCTTTTTTATCCCATATGTTAGTAATTTGAGTTCTCTCTCTACTTCTCTTCATTAGCATGGGTAAGGGCCTGTTGATTTAATTTATTTTCAAAGAACAAACTTTTATTTTTTCAATTTTTTTGTTTCAATTTTGTTGATTTCTCCTCTAATTTTAATTATTTCTTGTCTTCTACTACATTTGTTGTTTTGCTCTTTTTTTCTAGGTTTTTTGAGATGTTGTGTGAGATCATTTATTTGTTGTTTTTTTCTTTTATTTGAGGAAAGAATTCCAAGAAATGAATTTCCCTCTTAAAACTGCTTTCATTGTTTCCCACAGAATCCGGTATGTTGTGTCTGTATTGTCATTTGTCTCTAAGAAATTTTGTATCTCCTCCTTTATGTCTTCTGTAATCCATTGATAATTCAGTAACATATTGTTCATTTTCCATGTGATGTAGAATTTTTCCTTCCTTCTTCAATCATTAATTTCAAGTTTCATTCCATTATGATCAGATATGGTGCATGGTATTATCTCCATACTTTTATATTTACTAAGAGTTTCCATATGGCATAATATATGGTGTATATTTGAGTAGGACCAATGTGCTGCTGAGAAGAACATGTATCCACTTTATGATGTTTGATATATTCTATATATGTTGGTTAAGTCTAGGTTATTGATTGTGCTATTGAGTTCTATAGTTTCTTAATTCAGATTTTCTCTAGAGGATCTTTCCAATGGCGAGAGTTGTGCTCTGAAGTCACCCGTAATTATTGTGTTATAGCCTATATGACTCTTGAACTTGAAAAGAGTTTGTTTTATGACTTTGCACCACCATTGTTTGGTGCATACAAATTGATAATTGTTATGTCTTGTTGGTGAATATTTCCTTTTAACAGTATATAGTGTCCTTCTTTATCACTTTTGATTAAATTAGGTTTTAAGTTGATTTTATTTGATATGAGTATGGCCACTCCTTCTTGCTTCCGAGGGCCAACAATGGCTGCAAAGTCTTTCAGAATAAAATCATGTGATTTCCTGGCTGAGATTCCCATTGCTCTGTGGAAAGCCACCTTGGGCATAGATCTCAGTTTCAAAGGGTGACAATCATGCGTGGCCTCCTAAAAACCAACACAATTCATATCATTACTTCTATGAGGTACGTTCCAGAACTCAGGCTCTAAGGGGAATGACACCAGAGTTCAAGCCCAGGTGGACCAAGTCATCTGTTCCAACCCCCACAGAAATGACCACAATTAAAACAAAAAAACTCCCACATGGCCCTCATCTTCGTCCATAAAGACCCTCATCAAAAGTTCTGGATGGAAGTTTCCATGAGGGTCGCAATTAAAGACAGTTTCCAGAATAAGCTTCCTTGCCTCTAATTTTCCTAAAGTCAGGGTGGCCTGGACACCCTTCCTGTGAACCAGGAGTGATCAAAAAGGCCTGCCATTAATTCCGCTTTTTTTCTATAATTTGAGGCTTACTGAATGTCAGGTATAGATTTTTTATGTGATTTGGAGTCATGAGAAAACCCAAGCACATCTGCAGAGCATTGAAGAATTCATTTGACAAAGAGGATCCCTATTCTCACTTGAAGGGGGTCAGGAACCTAACAGAGAAAGGCAAGAATCTTCATCCACAATGACTGCTCTTTTTGCCATTTTGGTTTTGACATTTGAGAGCATTAGGCACCCTGGACATGGATGTTTTTAGTAATCCATGGTCACTTTCCATTTAGGCTTTGGTACAATCATACGTGTGACCTTTGCATTTTGTGTCCAGAATACTACCGTGATAAAATTTATATGTAGATAAGGTGACATGAGTATTTCTTCCACCATTACGGGGAGTAATATTCTGGAAACTTATAAATTAGTACTGGTGATACAAATAGGTGTACCTTGTGTTGATCATTATTGAGATGTTGCATGAATAGACCATATTGTGAATAAAGTATATAACTGGTTCCAACTTTAAATAATGGATTGAGTTTGCATCTGAAAATATATTGGAAATCTTATATTGATATATATACAATCATTCCAACCAGTTATATATGTAATGGTAATAATAGGGTTATGGTTTATCGTGAAGAGTGAGTATTGCTTCAAAAATGATTATGGAATCAAAAATAATGTGTTTAGAAAGAAGTCTAGTGAAAAGACCAGTAAAGAAACATGGAGGAATACATGTGTTCTGAAGTAGTAAGTAAATGAAAGTGAACCAAATGCCTATAATTTTGTGAAGTTGTGGATGAAAAAATATATCCTATGATGTCCAAATACTGAAAAAATAGTAATGTACCAGTGTTGAGTAAAAATGAAATTCAAAATACACATCATGTCCCATAGCAATCTACTTGCATTGATGTTAAACTGGGTCAGGTACTGTATAAATATTAGGATTTGTATGCACCACCTACTGAACTTAGTATTCAGTAGTAGGAAACCAATATGTATTACAGGTGTATAAATATTGCTGAAAATAATCTTGTAAAAATTGGATTTTGAACCCACATACATGAATATAAATGAATTTAGGGAGTGTATAATAAGACACATATTTTTCATATTTTTTTAAAATCTGGAGAATATATATATATATATATATATATATATATATATATACATATATATATGTATATATATGAATATGTATATATATATACATATATATATACATATATATGTATATATATATATATATATATATATATATATATATATATACACATATATATTTTTTTCCAGATTTAAAAAAAATACACACACACACACACACACACATTAATATTTAGCAATATATATGCCAATCGAAATTCATCATGAAATATAATTCATCCACATATCCAAAAATATTCATTTTACTGAACATGGATTTATGTATAGTGTTTTTCACTAGGAAGCTCACCCATACGTTGAATTTTCAGTTCCATCATTATTTAGGGAGAGACATCTGTTCTCACAATTTTATATTCCAAAATGAGGGAGCTCACAAGAATGTCCGTGTGATACCAGGTAGGATATTATATATATGTATAAAAAATACATGTGCTGAATAGGATACAGAGAAAGGGAGACAGGAATTTATATATGTGATAATTTTAAAAAATAATGGAGAAATATTACAATGAAAAGTTGACTAGATTTAAAACACATACTCTTGATAATGCAGAAGGCAAATAGAAGTATACACCATGCTTCCTATGAAAGGCCTGTATTTCTATTCGGTTAGATTTCTTTCTCTCCATGATATTAGGATTAGTAGTCAGAGTCTAGTAGGGTATGGGTTAGTGTCAGGGATTCAGTATTTCAAATGGAAAAAAGGAAAATGAATCTAATGTGTATGCAAAAATGTGATACACAAAAATCTTCCCTCTCTCATCCAGAACAATGCCTTGACATAACCATTGCTAAAAGTAAGACACAATTAGAGGAGAGGAGTTAAAAAATCTGTGAATATATATGTAGAATGGAAAATGCTCAGGAGTTCACAACACTGGAGGTGGTAGAACAGTTTCCAAAAGTAAGGGAGAGGGTAAACAATCCAGAAACATGGTGCTGTGCTGGCCTAAAGACTTCTTGAGAAACTTCCTCTGAGGTTGGAAACAAGAAATATATGTAATTGTCAGGAGATTTAGCTTCGTTTGTAGTGACACCATGAAATCTGGGTCTGCATCTCTATGACCTGGAGCACATGGTCCTTATTTTCTAATGAACATGAGGGAGCAGTTCTGAATTCTCTCTTTGTAGGTAAACTGTGGCCACTGGGAGCTAAGTGTCTTTCCGTGTGGACTGTGAAGCCATTTGATGATCTTCCACTTTCCAGGGTGTTTTTTACTGCTGCACTGGGAGTTTGGTATTTGCTTCACGAAATACAATGAGTTCAACTGGGACAAAATGCTGGAGGGAGTTCTGTCATGTGTGGTTGGTGAGGGACGCGAAGAGAATGTACGAACCAGGCTTCTATCCTACATAGCTTTCCCCTTGACTATAGCAACCTGATTCTGAACATTGCCCTGAAACCTCTCCATATGACAAGATGCCTTTACATATAAAGGTCTGCTGCCTGCACCATGTCAGTCGCAAGTCTTTCGAAGCCAATGGAAGATCCAGGTGGTCCTACCAAAAATATTTATTTACACACCTACAGTCCACTTCTCTACGCCCACTACTCAGCAGGCTCCAAATTACTGGCATCTCTGTTCTATACCATTTTCACGAAACCCAGTCAATCAAGGCACTCTTTGGTACACTCATGATCAGCAACAGGAAATCCAAAGTTTATCCAGTGCCACCTTGTCATGAGAATTTCAGAAATTTCATGGAATTAATCTAGTCATTTTTCAAAAATGAAGTTAGAGGCACTGTGGGTTTCAATTAATTCAAAAAGCATTAAATGGTGAGGAAGCTCATTTCAATGAAAGCTCTGGAGAACACTCACAGAAAAGCCTTCCAAAAGACTGGCCAAAAGGTCATATGAATCCAGACACATTGAGGTCTACAATGTGAGGTCCATATATGTTTGGACTCTCAACTAGGGCTGCCAAATCTTTAAGAATTAAATCATGTGATATCCTGGCTCAGAAACCCCGAGCTCTGTGGAAAGCCATCCTGGGCCTAGATCTCAGTTTCCAAAGGCGATTCTCACGCGTGGCCTAGTAAAATCCCAAGAGAACTCACGACAGTAGTTCTCTGAGGTCAGATCCAGAACTCATTCTTTAAGGGGAATCACACCAGAGTTCAAGCCCAGGTGATCCCAGTCATGTCTTCCAACTACCACACAAATTACCACAATTAAAACAAGAACACTCCCATATGGCCCTCATCTTCTTCCATATTGACACTCATCATAATTTGGCTGGAGGTTTCCATGAGGGGCGCAGACCAAGACAGTGTTCAAAATAAGCTCCTTTGACCCTCATTTGCCTAAAGTCAAGGTGGCCTGGACACCCATCCTGTGAACCAGGAGTGATCAAATAGGCCTGCCATTAATACCGCTCCAATTCTCCAATTTGAGGCCTACTGACTGTTGGGTTTAGATTCTTTATGTGAATTTTAGTCATGAAATAACCAAGCACCTATGGGCTAGCCTCTGCAGGTTTTGAAGAACTCATTTGACCCAAAGGATCCCTGTTTTCACTTGATGGAGATCAGGAACCTTACAGAGGAAGTCGAGAGACTTCATCCCAATGGCTGCTCTTTTGGCCATTTTTCCTTTGGATGCAAACATGGGAACTTTCTTTAGATCCATCAGGTGCTGAGAATCTAAGCCACAGCCACACACAGGGCCAGGGGACTGATTCAGTCACAACCGTTTTCAAAGCACTTAAGAAAAGAGCCACAGGTATGCCCAATCATTTCCATTTGAAAACTGTTTTCTTCAGGCTTCACAAAGGGGTGGCCAGAGGCAAAGACCTTCCTGACATTCAGGGCAACAGAACAATAGGTAAGCAAAAGGCCCAAAGCAGGGTTTCTCCACTGAGACTTTCCTGGTCACACTGATATCTGAGTTTTCTGAGATGCTCCCCATTCCCTACAGCTATCCAGTACATTGCCATGTCACAGAGCTTTGAGGTGGTAAATATCTTGGACACAAACCATAGGCCTATTCTTGAGATTGGCCAGAATTCAGGAAGAAAACAGGAACTTAGGAAGATAGCAGGTGTTGCACATCAATAAGGCAAGCTACAGTCCATTCATAAATGGGGCAATATGAATGCTGAGAAGCTTTCTACTAGACACGACACATCCATTGATGAATTCTCTTTTCTAATGTCTACAACCACGGACACAGTGAGATACACAGACAGAGAAACACTCGCCATGTTAAATGACTTACTAGAAACAGTCCACTTAAAACAAAACAAACTGACTTTCCTACCTATTCTCAGAAAATGAGACAAAACCACAAACCCACAACCACACCCACAAAGACACCTTCTTCCCCCAAGTAGGTCTTTGACTATCCGGAGTGTCCTCTGACTTGTAGGCCATAATATGTTCCCCCAAAATGGCCTGTCCTGTCTCAGATCTGGTCTCCTTGGCAAACTCTGTGAACTTCTCAGGAGCCAACGGTGAGCCACTAACTGCTTTCTCAAGAAAAGCCCCGCTTCCAAGCTTTCCTGGCATTTGGCCTTCTCACGTCTGAAGGTACCAAGAAAGACTGACTGTCCTTGGTAAATCCATAGGGACTGGGACTGGGACTGGGACTGGGACTGGCTCTGTGTGCCTGGCTTCCTGGATCCAAAGTTCAGAGAGTTCCATCACCATGGAAGTGAGGTGAGGTCACTTCCTTCCTGAACTGAATGAGGTCCCTGTCTTGGCAACCACTTTGTCTTAACTGTTGCTTCCAAGGGTCCCATGAGATTGAGGCTGCCCCTACTTCCTGTGACACTTTCACAAGTTAGAATGGTATATCAACCATAGGCACCCAGTAATAGATCTCCACACAGGCCTGTTTTGGTCCATGTTCTCTACATTAAAAAGAGAATCAGATTCAGACACAACCTTTTATCCTGACCGGCTTGTTTGCCATGGAAGATGACTTTTGGTCTCTCAGGTCCTTCATAGCTGCCTACATCTTCTCCAGGGATCATTTCTGCATGGGCCTTTGAGGTTCTCAGCAGGTGAAAGTTTCCCTAAATTTCTGTATTGTAAAATCAACTCTTTCCCTGCTCTTCTATAAAGTTAGATTGAGGGAACAGTGTATGATTATGGTTAAAAACATGTTTGATTTGGGTTAGAAATCATTGTGCTGGATGAATAATGGTATTGGGAACCTGCTATGTGTATAAGAATATATAGGTGTAATATATGTATGAAAAAAGAAATCTAAGTATGATTTGAAGGCCAGAAGGGCATTGGGCCCTTGATTGGGATATGCAGCGTTGAATTACGTTCTGCAGAGATGTCTTAGATAAATCGATATACAATGGCATAGGACCTTGTACGTTGCATGAATTAATGTAGAAGGAACATCCAGTCAAAAAGGGATAGTCGGTAGTGAAAGGTTAATAAAATAGGTACTTGCTATTTCCTGTTTTTCTGTATGCTTAAAAAAACACTGTTGAAATCTTGAGAAATGTTTGCTAATCTTGTTCTAGAACATACTGTTCCCAACTGCCAAACTGCAGAATGTACTGCCTCACTCGTTGTCACGCGAACCGCCCACTCACCATTACACATCAGTAAACTTCCCTCCCTTCCCTCTCCAAGGAATGTATGTAAGCTCTGCATAAGCTGTTCTCAGAGCTCTCTGATCTATTTAAGTTAGCTGTGAGCCCCAGCAAGCTGAACCCAAAAAAACCCTTTGCTGTTGCATGAGACAGACTCTTGGTAGTTTCTTCCTCCAACACTCGCCTGACCTTTACATATTGAGGTTCCACCGAGTTCCGGCAGTGGCGGATGACAGACCCCAACGGGCTCCTCTCGGAGCAAGTAAGGCGCCTCTTTCTGGTTTCAGGTTTCATGTTAGGGCTTGGCAAAATTGCTGGCGATGAAGAGCCTGGGCTATCTCCGACGGTGGCTGAGAGACGTGTCACAGAGACACAGGGCACCTCCCTGGGGGACCCCGCAGAGGACTCGGAAAATCAAGGAACAATTGCTTCCTCAACTCAGTGATATTTTGTTTTAGATTCGGTATTGCCATCCTATCGGGTTTTGCTGGCTACGCATTCCTGGTCTCAGTGTTGGACGTCCATTGCCTGTCTTTATGGTCTTGTCTTATCTATGTCATGTGTCTTTGCTTTTACTGTTTCTGTACCTTTCATTATGGGACAGAGTACTTCAATGCCTCTGTCCCTGACCCTTGATCACTGAACCAAAGTCCGCTTAAGGGCTCAGAATCTTTCTTTTTTTAGTAAAACGCTGGACCTGGCAGACTCTCTGTGCCTCAGAATGGCCCATCTTTGGAGTCGTATGGCCCCTAGAAAGATCTTTCTACTTCCCACTAATTTAAAAATCAGAGATATTGTCTTTCAGCCAGGGCCACATAGCCATCCTGATCAACAGCCATATATCTTAACTTGGCAGGACCTCTGCAAATCTCCTCCTCCATGGGTGAAGCCTTTCCTTGCCCATGCCTCTGCTCATACTCCTTCCCACATGATCTCTCAAACCCTCACCTCTTCCTCCTCCTCCACCCTCTGTTTCCCCTGAGTCACAAGATTTGACTCTACTGGACTCTTCCTCCTCTTCTTATCGCCTCCCCTCGTCCCCTAACACACAACACACTCTAAGTGATTCCCCTGCTGCTGACTAAGCCTCTCTCCCATTGGAGGAAGCTAAGCCGGTAATAGGATCTGATAATGGACCGATATTCATGGCCCAGGTAAGTCACGGGTTAGCCAGGAACCTGGGGATTAATTGGAAGTTATATTGTGCTTATAGACCCCAGAGTTCAGGACAAGTAGAAAGAATGAATAGAACCATTAAAGAGACCTTAACGAAATTAAGCTTAGAGACCAGCATAAAAGATTGGACTATGCTCCTGCCTTATGCAATGTTTCATGCAAGAAAAAATCCTTCTGTTTCTTTGAGTATCCTTACCCCCTGAGAAATTCTCTATGGTGGCCCTCGTCCAGTAAGGGTCCTAAGCCCAACTGTAAGACCTAAGGATCCTTTCCACACCCTCTTGCTTGACAAACTTAAAGCTCTTGAAAGAACTCAGTGATACCTGTGAAAATAGCTGGCCACTGCGTACCAAACTGTGTACCAGGGGATTCCACATCCATATCAAATAAGACACTTCATGTATGTAAGATGACATCAGGTGTCATCCCTGGAACCCCGCTGGAAAGGACCATACCAGGTGCTACTTATAACACCTACAGTGGTAAAGGTATACAGAATCACTTCCTGGATCCATGACTCTCATCTCAAGCCTGCTCCTTGTCCAGAATCTTTCTGGAAACTGGAAAAGACTGGTAACAGTTTCAAATTGTGTAATCACGATGTGGATAAGGTTATATACTCTCCCCTTGGCCACAAGTAGTCCTAACCCTCATCAGCCTTTTAAGCAGCGATGGCTGATCACAAATCCTACTGGAAAAAAGTATAATCTATCTCGCATACAGCCCCCTTAGGGACCTGGTGGCCATCTCTCCACCCAGACATTTGTCAGCTGGCCATAGGTCTTTTCTATTGGGATATCCCTGATGAAGAAAATCCCACTAAAATACCATTAAATCCCTTCCGTACCATAGATAATGGAAACAAACATTATGGATGTAGGGACACGCGAGCCAGGTGCAGGTTGGCTAGCCTAGATTACTATGTTTGCCCGGCAAACTATCAAAGCCACAAACAGTAATGGCTGTGTGGGGGAAAAGCCGACTTCTTCTGTATGTCATGGAGATGTGACCATACAGAGGCTGCCTGATGGAACCCCAATACTTCATCAAATTCAGTACACAGCATTGGCCATATTACCAAGTAGACAACAGAAAAAGGATGGCCCCCAGAGGGGTCTCTAGATCCTCAAATTTGGCGTGACCTTTTTAAATTCTGCAAGTGCTCAAAAGGGTGAAAGGAGATTCCCCTATGTGGAAGCCTTTTCCCTCCTTCACTCACATCCTGAACTATGCTTCTCCAATAGATTTTTATCCTCAGCCTTCTGCTCCAGACTCTCTGCTGTCACTCCCACCTCAGCAACCTGATTTCTCTCCTCCAATTACTAGATCAGAAACCCAAACCTCCACCAGTTCTCAGACAATTGCCCGCTTGTGAGGTAGCAGGTACTGAGGTACCCCTCCACCCACTCACTCCTCTCTCTTCCTGTCAGTGCCCGCACCAGGTCCCACCAGGTCCTCTTTCCAGCTAACTCAAAGCTCAAACGAGCTGAGAAGAGCTCTCAGAACCTTATCCAAGATGTAATATAAATGGCCATTAAAGTTGCTTTGTCATCACTGAAAACAGGTTACTAAAATTTAAAGTCCCTCACAGGATTTTGGGATACTCACTCCCGTTTTCTGCTCTGCTCTACCTGTTCTACTGCTCAAGTTTTTTGCTAGGAAATTCCCAAACCCCTTTCCAATTATTCTTTTACATCTCTATTTTACCTCATTCTCAGATCCTCGGAGCTTCTCTCAGCCCCACCTTCTCCGTATTCCCCCTCTGTACCAGGCCCACAGAAAAGTCTTAAATGTCCTTCTCCAGAAGTCTTCACCATGGCTGACTTTAGAACTTTCAGCATAGAGTTTCTATAAAGAGTTCAATGTAGATAAACTTTCTCTTTTTGTATTGACCTGTTCTACTTGGCCACTGGCTAAAAAACTCAGTACTTCTAAGCTAGACAAACCCTAACTAGTTTTTCACAAAATATGTGAACAAGGCCTCTGGCCTTCAGCTGGGGCTTCACAGAAATGGCCACATTTCTAAGATAAAGAAATTACCAACTGGGCTGCGTTGTAACAGCTGGCAGGGGGAAAATAAGAAAGGGAATAAAAAGCTCTCCTCCTCCCAGGTGTCCTTGAAAATTTAACTTGCCCAGAACAGAGGAAAAATCAGAAACATATACTGCTTTTTTGAACTTCTGCAGACTGTAAACTTCTGAGCCCCAACCCTTATATGTTGGGTACACAATTCTGAAACTACCAAAACTTGAGTTTCAGGGGATTAATTGATTACAACAGAAGCAATGCCCTCTGAATCCAGTTACAACAAAATAAGACTGTTTCCCTGTCTTCAGTGCTATCTTAGGTGCCTTGCCTTGTCTGTTCCTACAACAGCATAATTCTATATACTTAATCATTGTTTATGTTTTCATGAAATGGTCAACAGATGTGATTATTTTGAAATGGTGAAGATGTTTCCCAGAAAGCTCTATCATGACGCAGGTTCGTTTGAAGATCAAATAGGGGGGGCATACAACCGGTTCCACTGGGAACATGTATCCCTCACTTTAGCCATCCTATTAGGAATAGGAGTTGCTGCACGGGTGGGCACAGGAACCACTGCCATTGTCCATGGGACACAACAAATGACCTAATTAGAAGCAGCAATAGAGCAATACTAAGATATTAGAAACCTCCATCAGAGCTTTGCATGAATCTTTAACCTCTCTCTCTGAAGTTGTTTTAAAGAACAGTTGAGGGTTGGACATCCTCTTCTTTAGAGAAGGGGGCCTTTGTGCTGCATTGAGGGAAGAATGTTGTTTTTATGCTGACCATACTGGAGTTGTAATAAAATCTATGAGTAAATTTAAAAGACACCTTCAAGAGCATCAACAAGAGAGAGAGGCCCAAAAAGGGTGGCTTGAGTCTTGGTTCACACACTCCTCCTGGTTAACTACGTTTTTATCAACCCTGGCCGGTCCAATAATAATCCTCATATTATTGCTAACTATAAAATCCTGTTTGCTCAACCGTGTAATTTCTTTTCTCCAGGCTCCAATTGCACGAGTTAAACTTATGGTAATACCCCACTAGCAGACATAGAATGTGACACCATCCAATGATCATTTTTATGTTTAAAAGTAGCCAGAAGAAGAAGTGGGGAATTAAAGGTTAATAAAATAGGTACTTGTCACTTCTTCTTTTTCTGTATGCTTAACAAAACACTGTTGAAATCTTGAGAAATGCTTGCAAATCTTGTTCCCAGAATGTTCTGTCCCCAACTGCCCAACTGCAGAATGTACTCCCTCACCCAGTTGAATGCAAACCACCCATTCACCCTGACCCATCAATAAAATTCCCTCCCTGCCCTCTCCAGGGAAAGTATATAAGCTCTATTTAAGCTATTCTCAGGGCTATCTGCTCTATTCAAGTGATCTCTGAGCCCCAGCATGCTGGACTCCCAAAAAACCCTTTGATGTTGCATGAGATAGTCTGTTGGTGGTCTCCTCCTCTGAAGCTCGCCCCACATTTACTTGGATGATTGAATGTAGAAGACAACATCCAGTCAAAAACGATAGTCTGTAGCATTAGGAAGATAGTCAGTAGTTTTAGGAAGAAGGGTGAGTATAGGAATTGGAAAAAAAAAGTTCTTTAGCAATAGGGTTTCGATTAGAGAGTGAATGTAAATGTCAGCACAGGTGAAGAGTAGGTCACAATGATGAACTGGGGAAAATATGTAGGAAAGCAGATATCAATAGAGACATTACAAAATCAGGCAAAGTATAATGTGAGTGATAAGATTAGATATTTTGAACAGGGTTGAGTTTAAATATATAATCTTAGGAAGAAACAAATATGTAGTCACAAATAGGATTGACATTTGAGAGCATTAGGCAAATTTCAGGTGGATGAATATTTCTCAGAATAATCTTGTGAATAGTTGATTATAAATCCATATACATAAACATGAATGAATTTAGGGAGTGTATATAAGACACATATATTTCATATTTTGAAAAATCTGGAGAGTGTATATATATATATATATATATATATATATATATATATATATATATATATACAAAACACACACACAGACAAAAAAGTAGCAATATATATGTCAATCAAAATTCATTTTAAAATATATATCATCCACAGATCTAAAAATATTAATTTTACTGAACATGGATTTATGTATAATGCTGTTCAACTAGCAAGCTCAACCATAGGTTGAATATCCAATTCCAACAGGTTTAATAGGAGTGATCTCTTCTAACAATTTGTATCTGCCAAGTCAGCCACCTCACAAGAATGTACGTGTGGTACCAGGTAGCAATCTATAGGTGCATATAAGAATACAGAGAAAGGGAGACAGGAATTCTCATATTTGTTAACCTTAAAAATACATGGACAACTATTTCAACAATAAATTGACTAGATTCATAACTCCAACTCTGTATCATGCAAAAGAAAAGTACAACAATACACCAGGCCTACTCTGAACTGCTTGTATTTCGATTCTGTTTGGGTTAGTTTCCTCCATCATATTAGAATTAGTTGTCAGAGTCTGGTCGGGTATGAGTTAGAGTCAGGTATTCAGTATTTTGAATGAAAAAGAGAAAACTGAATCCAATGTGTATGCAAATATATGCTACAGAAAATTCTTCCCACTCTCCTCCAGAACAATACCTTGACATTACCTTCGCCCCAAGTAAGACACAATTAGAGGAGAAGAGTTAGAAAATCTGTGAATATCTATCAGGAATGGAAAATGCTCCAGATTTCACATCTTTGGAGATGGTAGAGGAGTTTCCAAAAGTAAGGGACAGGGTAAACACTCCACAAACATGGAGCTCTGCTGGCCTAAAGACTTTTTGAGAATCTGCCTTTGAGGTTGGGCACTTAAAATATATGTTGTTTTCAGGAGCTTTAGCTTTATTTGTAGTGAGACAATCAAAGCTCGATCTGCATCTATGTGACCTGGAGGACATGGTTATTTATTTTCCAATAAAAATGAGGCAGCAGTGCTGAATTCTCTCTTTGTAGGTAAACTGTGGCCACTGAGGGCTAAGTGTCTCCCCGTGTGGACTGTGAAACAACTTGGTCATCCTCCAATTACTGTGGTGTTTCTTGCTGCTGTACTGGGAGTTTGGTATTTGCTTCATGAAATACAACGAGTTCAAATGGAAAACAGTGCTGAAGGGAGTTCTTTCAGCTGTGGTGGGCAGGGTCTCCAGGAGAATGCACCAACCAGGGTTCTATCCCACGTAGCTTTCCCCCTTGACAATAGCAACATGATTTTGAAAATTGCCCTAAAACCTCTCCATATAAAAATATGCCTTTACGTATATGGGTCTGATGGCTGCACCATGTCAGTCTCAAGCCATTTGGAAGCCAATGGAAGATCCACATGGCCCCACCACAGATGTTTTATCACTCACTTGCATAACACTTCTCTAGGCCCACTACTCACCAGGCTCCTACTTACTAGCATCTCTGTTCTACACCATTTTCATGAAACCCAGTCAATCAAGGCCCTGTCTGGTATATTCATGATGATCAACAGGACATCAAAGGTTCTCCAGTGACATCTGGTCACGGGAATTTTAAAAATTTCATGGTAATTATCTAGCAATTTTTCACGGATGAAGTTGGAGGCACTGTGGGTTTCAATTCATTCAGGAACCCTTAAAGGGTTAGGAAGCTAATTTCAGGGAAAGCTCTGGAGTACTCTCACAGGCAAGGCTACCCAATGAGTGGCCAAAAAGTCACATGAAGCGATGCCAATTGAGGTCTATAAAGCGAGGTCTATGTGGGTTTTGAATCTCTATAATGCATGCCAAGTCTTTCAGAATAAAATCATGTAATATCCTGGCTGAGATTCCCAGTGTTCTGTGGAAAGCCAACCTGTGCCTAGATCTCAGGTACCAATGGCAACTTCATGCCTGGCCTCCTAAAATCCTAACACAATTCATGGCAATACTTCTCTCAGGTCAGTTCCAGAACTCAGTCTATACGGAGAATCACACCAGAGTTCAAGTCCAGGTGGACCCAGACAACTCTTCCAACCGCTACTCAAATGAAAACAATTAAAACCAGAATACTCCCTCATGGCCCTATTCTTCTTCCATATAGACACTAATCATAACCTCTTCCTGGAGTTTTCCATGAGTTGAGCAGCCCAAGAGAATGTCCAAAATAAGCTTCTTGCACCTCTTTTGCCTAACTTCAGCGTGGCCTGGGCACCCTTCCTGTGAACCAGGAGTGATCAAATAGGCCTGCCCTTAATACTGCTCCGCTTATCCAATTTGAGGCTCTCTGACTGTGGGGTCTAGATTCTTTATGTGAATTGGAGTCATGAGAAAAGCCAAGACAGTGTCCAAAATCAGCTCGCTTGCCCCTCATTTGCCTAAAGTCAGGGTGGCCTGGACACCGTTTCTGTGAACCAGGAGTGATCAAATAAGCCTGCGGTTAATACTTCTGTGTTTCTCCAATTTGAGGCCTACTGATTTCAGGTATCAATTTTTTATGTGATTTGGAGTTATTCGAAAACCCAAGCACCTCTGCAGGGAATTGAAGAAGTCATTTGACCCAAAGAATCCCTATTCTCACTTGATGGAGTTCAGGAACCTAACAGAGGAAGGCAAAAGACTTCATCCATAATGAATGATTTTTTTGCCATTATGGTTTTGGATGCACACATGGGATCATTCTTTAGATGCATCAGGTGCTGAGAATCTAACTCATAGCCACACACATGGCCAAGAGACTAATTCAGACACATCCCTTCCCAAAGCAATTAAGCAAAGAGCCACAGGTGATGCCATTGATTTCCATTTGAAAACTGTTTACTTCAGGCTTCACAAAAGGGGTGGATTGAGGCAAAGAAATTCCTGACATTCAGTGAAAAACAACAATAAGTAAGCAAAAGGCCGAAAGCAGGGTTTCTCCACTGAGAATTCCTGGTCACACTGATATCTGCGTTTTCTGAGATGCTCGCCATTCTCTTCAGCTATCCAGTACATGGCCATGTCACAGAGTTGGAGGTGGTACATATTTTGGACACAAATCCATGAGCCTATTCGGGAGAGTGGCCAGAATTCAGGAAGAAAACAGCAATTTAGAAAGATAGCAGGTGTTGCACATCGACAAGACAAGCTGCACTCCATTCATATATTGGGCAGGTTGAAATATGGGAAGATTTACACTTGACAGGACACATCCATTAATGCATTCTCTTTTCCAATGTCTACAACAATGGACACTGAGGGATACACAGACATAGAAACACTCGCCTTGTCAAACAACTTACTAGAAACTGTCCACTCCAAACCAAACAAACCGCCTTTCCCATCTATTCTCAGAACATGAGACCAAACAATAAACCCACACCCACTGCCACAAAGGCACCTCCTTCCCCCAAGTAGGTCTGTGACTATCCAGAGTGTCCTCTGACTGGTGGGCCATACTATGTTCCCCTGAAATGGTCTGTCTTCTCTCAGATCTGGTTTCCTTGGCCAACTCTGTGAAGTTGTCAGGAGCCAGTGGTGAACCACTATCTGCTTTCTCAGGAAAGGTCCGTCTTCAGAGCTTTCCTGGCATTTGGCCATCCTCACATCAGAAGGTACCAAGAAAACTGACTCTGTCCTTGGTAAATCCAAACAAGTGAGCCCACTGGGACTGGGACTGGGACTGCCTCTTGGTGCCTGGCTTTTTGGATACCAAGTTCAGACAGTTCAATCAACAAGGAAATGAGGTATGTCACTTTCTTTGGAACTGAATGAGGTCACTGCCTTGGCAACGACTTTGTCCTAACACTTGCTTCCAAAGGTCCCATGAGATGGAGCCTTCCCCTACTTCCTGTGACACTTTCACAAGGTAGTATGGTATATCAACCATTGGTACCCAGGAACAGCTCTCCACACAGGCCTGGTTTGGTCCATCTTCTCTACAATAAGAAGAGAGGGGCTGATTCATACATATCCCTTCATCCTGACCAGGTTGTTTGCCATGGAAGATGACTTTTGCTCTCCTTCATACCTGCCTACAACTTCTCCAGGTATCATTTCTGCATGGACCTTTGAAGTTCTCAGCAGGTGGATGGTCCCCAACTTTCCTGTATTGTAAAAACCACTCTGTCCCTGCTCTTCCGTAAAATGAGATTGAGGGAACAGTGTATGTTTAGGGTTAATAACAGGTTTGATTTGGGTTACGAATCATTCTGTGCGATGAATAATGCTATTGGGAACCTGCGATATTTACAAGAATATAGAGGTGAAATATAAGTATGAAAACAGAAATCTAGGTATGATTTGAAGCCCAGAAGGACATTGGGCCCTTGATTGGGATACTTAGCTTTGAATTATGCTCTGCAAAGTTGTCTCAGATAATTCGATATACAATGGCATAGGACCTTTTACCTTGGATGATTGAATGTAGAAGAGAACATCCAGTCAAAAAGGGATAGTCGGTAGGATTAGCAAGATAGTCGGTAGGTTTAGAAAGAAGAGTGAGTATAGGATTTGGACCAATAGTTCTTTAGCAATAGGGTTTCGATTATAGAGTGAATGTAAATGTCAGCACATATGAAGTGTCAGTCACTAGGATCAACTTGGGAAAATATGTTGAAAAGCAGATATCAATAGAAACATTACGAAATCAGGCAAAGTATAAAGTGAGAGATAGGATTAGACATTTCCAACAGGGTTGAGTTTGAATATATAAATTAGGAAGAAAAAAATATGTAGTCACCAATAGGATTGACAATTGACAGCCTTAGGCAACCTGGACATGGATGTTTTCAGTAATTCATGTACACTTTACATTTAGGCTTTGGTACAATCATAAATGTGACCTTTACATTTTTTTGTCCAGAATATTACTTTGATAAAATGTATATGTACATCAGGTGACCTGAGTATGTCTTCCACCATTTCTGCGAGCAATATATTGAAGATGTAAAATTAGAATCGGGGGTACAAAGAGGTGTACCCTGTGTCTATGAGTATAGAGATAAAGCATGAATAGACCCTAATGTGAATAAATAATATAACTTTTTTCAACTTTAAAAAACGAATTGATCTAATATCTGAAAAATCACAGGAAATTGTATATTTATATACAATCATTCATTCCAAGCAGTTATACATCTAATGGTAATATTCGTGTTTTGGTTTATCATGAAGAGTGTGTGAGTTTTGCTTCAAAAGTGACTATGGAAATATTGTGTTTGGAAAGAAGACTCATGAAAATACCAGTAAAGAAACCCTGACAATACATGTGTTCTGAAGCAAAAAGTGATTAAATTTGAAAAAAATGCCTACAAATTTGTGAACTTGTGGATGAAATGTATATACTATGATGTGAAAAAAACTGAAGAAATAATAATGTAGCAGTGTCGAATACAAATGAATAAAGAATTACATATCATGTCCCATAGGAATCTACTTGCATTGATCTTAGACTGGGTCAGTTACTGTAGAATAATTAGGATTTGCATGCATCATTCCCTGAAGTTAGTTTTCAGTACTAGGAAACAAATATGTATTTCAGGTGGATGAATATTTCTGAGAATAATCTTGTGAAAAGTTGATTAAAAATCCACATACATGAACATAAATGAATTTAGAGAGTGTATATTAGACACATATATTTCATTTTTTAAAAAATCTGGAGAGTGTACACACACACACACACACACACACACACACACAACACTCACAGACATTAAAAAGTAGCAATATAAATGCCAATCGAAATTCATCAGTAAATATATATCATCCACAGACGAAAAAATATTTATTTTACTGAACATGAGTTTATGTATAATGTTGTTCTGCTAGGACGCTCCCTATAGGTTGAATTTTCAGTTCCAGCAGCATTTAGGAGGAGTGATCTCTTCTCACAATTTGTATCTGCCAAGTCAGCCACCTCACAAAGATGTACGTGTGATACCTGGTAGGATTCTATATATGCATATAAATATACAAGTGTGAATAGGCTAAAGAGAAAGGGAAACATGAATTCTCATATTTGTTAACTTTAAAAACACATGGAGATCTTTTTCTATTAAACATTGACTAGATTTATAACTCCTACCTTGTATAATGCAAAATGCAAGTCCAACTATACAACATGCCTCCAATGAACTGCTTGTATTTCTATAGGTTTGGGTTATTTTTCTCTATCATATTAGGATGAGTTGTCTGAGTCTAGTAGGTATGGGTTAGTGTCAGGGATTCAGTATTTCAAAAGGAAAATTGGAAATTGAATCCAATTTGTATGCAAATATATGCTGCACAAATATCCTCCCACTCTCATCCAGAACAATGCCTTGAAATTACCTTCACCCCAAGTAAGACACAGTTAGAGGAGAATAGATAGAAAATCAGTGAATACATATCTGGAATGGAAAATGCTCAGGAGTTCACAACCTTGGAGGTTGTAGAGGAGTTTCCAAAAGTAAGGGACAGGGTAAACACTCCACAAACATGGAGCTCTGCTGGCCTAAAAACTTTTAGAGCAACTGCCTCTGAGTTTGGGAACGTGAAAAATATGTTGTTGTCAGGAGAATTGGCTTCCTTTGTAGTGAGACCATCAAAGCTGGGTCTGCCTCTATGTGACGTGGAGGACATGGTATCTTATTTTCCAATGAACATGAGGTAGCAGTGTTGATTTTCTTCTTTTTAGGTAAACTGTGGCCTCTGGGGGCTAAGTGTCTCCCCGTTGGACTGTGAAGCCATTTGGTCCTCCTCCACTTTTTGTGGGGTTTTTGCTGCTGAACTGGGAGTTTGGTATTTGCTTCATGAAATTCAAGGAGTTTAACTGAGACACAGTGCTGGAGGGAGTTCTTTCATGTGTGGTGGTTCAGAGTCTGCAGAAGAATGCACCAACCACGCTTCTATCCCTCAAAGCTTGCCACATTGCATCCTTGTCCATAGCAACCTGATTCTGAACATTGCCATGAATCCTCTCCATATAACAAGATGCCTTTAATTACAAGGGTCTGCTGGCTGCTTCATGTAATCCACAAGCCATTTGAAAGTCAATGGAAGATCCACATTGCTCCAACACAGATGTTTTATCACACTCCTGCCCACCACAGCTCTAGGCCCACTTCTCAGCAGGCTGCAACTTTCTGGCACCTCTGTTCTACACCATTTTCATGAAACCCAGTCAAGCAAGGCACTGTCTGGTACATCCATGATCAGCAACAGGACATCCAAAGGTTTTCCAGTGCCACCTGGTCATGGGAATTTCAAAAATTTCATGGTATTTATTTAGACATTTTTCAAGGATGAAGTTGTAGGCACTGTGGGTTTCAATTCATTCAGGAACCAGTAAATGGTGAGCAATATTATTTCAATGAAAGCTCTGGAGAACCCTCACAGGCAAGGCTTCCTAAAGAATGGCCAAAAGGTCACATTAAGCCAGGCCCATTAAGGTCTACAACATGAGGTCCATGTGTGTTTTCACTCTCAACTATGGCTGCCAAGTCTTTCAAATAAAATCATGTGTTATCTTGGCTGAAATTCCCAGTGCTCTGTGGAAATTCACTCTGAGGCTAGATCTCAGTTTCGAAAGGTGACTCTCATACGTGGCCTCTTAAATCACAAAACAATACATGGCAATACTTCTCTGAGATCAGTTCCTGAACTCAGTCTATAAGGGAAATCACACCAGAGTTCAAGCCCAGGTAGACCTTGTTATGTCTTCCAACTGTCACACAAATATCCACAATTAAATCCAAAACACTTCCACATGGCACTCATCTTTTTCCATTTACACAATCATCATAACCTCTGGCTGGAGGTTTCCATGAGGGGTGCAGCCCAAGACAGTGTCTAATATAACCTCCCTTGCCCCTCATTTGCCTAAAATCAGGGTGGCCAGGGCATCCTTCCAGTGAACCAAGAGTGATCAATTAGGCCTGCCATTAATATGGCACTGATTCTCCAATTTGAGGCCTACTGACTGTGTGTTTTAGATTCTTTATGTGAATTGGAGTCTTGAGAAAAACCAAGCACTTATGGGCTAGCCTCTGCAGGGTTTTGAGGAACACATTTGAACCAAATGATCACTATTCTCACATGATGGATGACAGGAACCTTACAGAGGAATGCGAGAGACTTCATCCACACTGACTGCTCTTTTGTCCATTTTGGTTTTGGATGCACACATGGGATCCTTCTTTAGATCCATCAGGTGATGAGAATCTAAGCCACAGTCTCACACAGGGCCAAAAGGCTGATTCAGACACATCGCTTTCCAAAGCAATTAAGCAAAGAGCCACAGGTGATGCCCTTTCATTTCCATTTGAAAACTGTTTCTTTAGGCTCTACAATGGTGTGGCCTGAGGCAAAGACCTTCCTGACATTCAGGGCACCAGAACAATTGGTGAGCAAAAGGCCCAAAGCAGGGTTTCTTCACTTAGAATTTCCTGGTCAAACTGATATCTGAGTTTTCTGAGATGCTCCCATTTCTTTCAGCTATCCAGTACATGGCCATGTCACAGAGCTTGGAGGTGGTACATATTTTGGACACAAAACCATGAGCCTATTCTGGAGAGTGGCCAGAATTCAGGAAGAAAACAGGAACTTAGGAAGATTGTTGGAGTAGTCCACCCATAAGTCAAGCCGCAGTCCATTCATAAATTGGGCAAGTTGAGTCTAGACAGGACACATCCAATGATTCATTCTCTTTTCTAATATCTAAAACCACGGACACAGTGGGATACACAGACAAAGAAACACTGGCCTTGTCAAACGACTTACCAGAAACAGTTCACTCCAAACCAAACAAACTGCCTTTCCTACCTATTCTCAGAACATGAGACAAAATCTCAAACCCAAACCCACACACACAAAGGAAGCTCCTTCCCCAAGTAGGACTGTGACTATTGGGAGTGTCTTCTGACTGGTGGGCCAAACTATGTTCTGATGAAATCGCCTGTCCTGTGTCAGTTATGGTCTCATTGGCCAAATCTGTGATGTTGTCACTAGCCAGTGGTGAGCCACTACCTGCTTTCTCAGGAAAGGCCCCTCTTCAGAGCTTTCCTGACATTTGTTCATCCTCACCTCAGTAGGTACCAAGAAAGACTGACTCTGTCCTTGGTAAATCAAAAGAATAAGACCACTGGGACTGGGACTGAGACTGGCTCTGGGTGCCTGGCTTCCCGGATTCCAAGTTCAGAGAGTTCCATCACCAAGGAAGTGAGGTGAGATTACTTCCTTCAGGAATTCTTTGAGGTCATTGCCTTGGCAACCACTTTGTCCTATGAGATGGAGGCTGCCCTTACTTCCTGTGACACTTCTACAAGTTAGAATGGTATATCAACCATAGGCACCCAGGAACAGCTCTCCACACATGCCTGGTTTGGTCTATCTTCTGTACATTAACAAGAGAGAGGCTTATTCAGACACAACCCTTCATCCTGGAAAGGTTGTTTGCGATGGAAGATGACATTTGCTCTCTCAGGTCCTTCATAGCTGCCTACATCTTCTCCAGGGATCAAATCTGCATGGACATTTGAGGTTCTCAGCAGGAGGAAGATACCCTACATTCCTGTATTGTAAGACGAACTCTGTCCCTGCTCTTCTGCAAAGTTAGCTTGAGGGAAGAGTGTATGGTTAGGGTTAATAACATGTTTGATTTGGGTTACGAATCATTGCGAAGGATGATTAATAGTATTGGGAACCTGCGATATTTATAAGATTATAGAGGTGAAATATAAGTATGGAAACAGAAATCTAGGTAAGATTTGAAGCCCAGAAGGGCATTAGGCCCTTGATTGGGATACTTAGCTTATAATTACGTTCTGCACAGATGTCTCAGATAAATCGATAATCAATGGCATAGGACCTTACACCTTGGATGATTGATTTTAGAAGAGAACATCTACTCAAATTGAGATAGTCGGTGGGATTAGGAAGGTAGTCCGTAGGTTTAGGAAATAGAGTGAGTATAGGACTTGGAGCAAAAGTTCTGTAGCAATAGGGTTTTGGTTATAGAGTGAATGTAAATTTCAGCACATGTGAAGAGTCAGTTACAATGATTAACTGGGGAAAATATGTAGAAAGGAAAATATCAATACAGACATTACGAAATGAGGCAATTATACAGTGAGTGATAGGATTAGACATTTTCAATAGGGTTGAGATTGAATACATAATCTTAGGAAGAAACAAATATGTCGTCACCAATAGGAATGACATTTGAAAGCATTAGGCAACCTGGACATTTATCGTTTTAGTAATCCATGTTCACTTTCCATTTAGTATTTGGTAGAATCATAAGTGTGATCTTTGCATTTTGTGCACAGAAAAATATTGTGATCAAATGTATATGTAGATCATATGACATGAGTATTTCTTCCACGATTACTGGGAGCAATATTTGAAGACATATAAATTAGTATTGGGGCTACAAAGAGGTGTACCCTGTGTCTATGAATATAGAGATAATGCATGAATAGACCATACTGTGAATAAATATTATAACTGGTTCCACTTTAAATAATGGATTGAATTGATATCTTAAAATATATAGGAAATCATATATTGACATACAATCATTCACTCCAACCAGTTATATATCTAATGGTAATCTTAGGGTTATTGTTTATCATGAAGTGTGTGTGAGTTTTGTTTCAAAAGCGATTATGGAAATCGAAAATAATATGTTTGGAAAAAAGTCTCATGAAAAGACCAGTCAAGAAATATGGAGGAATCCATGTGTTCTGAAGCAGGAAGTGATTGAAAGTGAAACAAATGCCTATTAATTTTCTAAATTGTGAATGAAATATATATCCTGTTATGTGCATAAACTGATGAAATCGTAATGTACCAGTGTTGAATAAAAGTGAATGTCAAAATACACATCATGTCCAATAGGAATCTACTTGCATTGATGTTAAACTGGGTCAGTTACTGTAGAAATATTAGAATTGTGTGCATTATTCACCAAAGATAGTTTATTTTTTAATTTTTATTTATGGTTGTTCAAAACATTACATAGTTCTGGATATATCATATTTCACACTTTGATTCAAGTGGGTTATGAACTCCCATTTTTACCCTGTATACAGATTGCAGAATCACATCAGTTACACATCCATTGATTCACATATTGCCATACTAGTGTCTGTTGTATTCTGCTGCCTTTCCTATCCTCTACTATCCCCCCTGGCCTCCCCGCCCCTCCCCACTTCTCTCTCTACTCCCTCTACTGTAATAAATTTCTCCCCCTTGTATTATTTTTCCCTTTCCCCTCAATTCCTCTTGTATGTAATTTTGTATAACCCAGAGGGTCTCCTTCCAATTCCATGCAATTTCCCTTCTCCCTCCCTTCCACGTCTCATCCCTGTTTAATGTTAATCATCTGGTCATGCTCTTCGTCCCTATCTGTTCTTAGTTACTCTCCTTATATCAAAGATGACATTTGGCATTTGTTTTACAGGAATTGTGTAGCTTCACTTAGCATAATCTAGTCTAATGCCATCCATTTCCCTGCAAATTCTATGATTTTTTCATTTTTCAATGCAAAGTAATAATCCATTGTGTATTAATGCCACATTTTTTTATCCATTCTTCTATTGAAGGGCATCTAAGTTGGTTCCACAGTCTTGCTGTTGTGAATTGTGCTGCTATGAACATCGATGTAGCAGTGTCCCTATAGTATGCTCTTTTTAGGTCTTTAGTGAATAGACCAAGAAGGGGAATAGCTGGGTCAAATGGTGGTTCCATTCCCAGCTTTCCAAGAAATCTCCATACTGCTTTCCAAATTGGCTGCACCAATTTGCAGTCCCACCAGCTATGTACAAGTGTACCTCTTTACCCACATCCTTGCCAGCACTTCTTGTTGTTTGACTTCATAATGGCTGCCAATCTTACTGGAGTGAGATGGTATCTTAGGGTGGTTTTGATTTGCATTTCTCTGACTGCTGGAGATGGTGAGCATTTTTTCATGTACTTGTTGATTGATTGTATGTCCTCATCTGAGAAGTGTCTGTTGAGGTCCTTGGCCCATATGTTGATTGGGTTATTTGTTATCTTATTGTCTAATTTTTTGAGTTCTTTGTATACTCTGGATATTAGGGCTCTATCTGAAGTGTGAGTAGTAAAGATTTCTTTCCAGGATGTAGGCTCCCTATTTACCTCTTATTGTTTCTTTTGCTGAGAAAAAACTTTTTTTAGTTGAGTAAGTCCCTTTTGTTGATTCTAGTTATTAACTCTTGTACTATGGTTGTCCTATTGAGGAATTTGGAGCCCAACCCCACAGTATGTACATCGTAACCAAATTTTTCTTCTATCAGACAGTGTGTCTCTGATTTGATATCAAGCTCCTTGATTCATTTTGAGTTAACTTTTGTGCATGGCGAGAAAAAGGGATTCAGTTTCATTTTGTTACATATGGATTTTCAGTTTTCCCAACACCATTTGTTGAAGATGCTATCCTTCCTCCATTGCATGCTTTTAGCCCCTTTATCAAATATAAGATAGTTGTAGTTTTGTGGATTGGTTTCTGTGTCCTCTATTCTGTACCATTGGTCCACCTGCCTGTTTTGGTACCAGTACCATGCTATTTTTGTTACTATTGCTCTGTAGTATAGTTTGAAGTCTGGTATCGCTATACCACCTGATTCACACTTCCTGCTTAGCATTGTTTTGCAATTCTAGGTCTTTTATTTTTTCATATGAATTTCATGATTGCTTTCTCTATTTCTACAAAAAATGCCTTTGGGATTTTGATTGGCATTGGATTAACCCTATAGAGAACTTTTGGTAATATCGCCATTTTGATGATGTTAGTTCTGCCTCTCCATGAACAGGGTATATTTTTACATCTTCTAAGATCTTCTTCTATTTCTCTCTTTAGGGTTCTGTAGTTTTCATTGTATAAGACTTTCACCTCTTTTGTTAGGTTGATTCCCATTTTTTTTTAGGATATTGTGAATGGAGTGGTTGTCCTCATTTCCATTTCAGAGGATTTATCGCTGATATACAGGAATGCCTTTGATTTATGCGTGTTGATTTTATATCCTGCCACTTTGCTGAATTCATTTATTAGCTCTATTAGTTTCCTTGTAGACCCTTTTGGGTCTGCTAGGTATAGAATCATGTCATCTGCGATAGTGATAATTTAAGTTCTTCTTTTCCTATTTATATGCCTTTAATTTCTTTCATCTGTCTAATTGCTCTGGCCAGTCTTTTGAGAACTATATTGAACAGAAGTGGTGAGAGCGGGCATCCCTGTCTTGTTCCAGATTTTGGAGGGAATGTCTTCAATTTTTCTCCATTAAGAATGATGCTAGCCTGCGGTTTAGCATAGATTGCTTTTACAATATTGAGGAATGTTCCTGTTATTCCTAGTTTTTCGAGAGTTTTGAACATAAAGGGATGCTGTACTTTGTCGAATGCTTTTTCTGAATCTATCTAGATGATAATATGGTTTTTATTTTTAAGTCTATTGATGTGGTGAATAACATTTATTGATTTTCGTATATTGAACCCTCCTTGCATCCCAGGGATGAATCCTACTTGATCATGGTGCACATTTTTTTGATATGTTTTTGTATCTCATTCGCCAGAATTTAATTTACGATTTTTGCATTTAGGTTCATTGGAGATATCGGTCTTTAGTCTTCTTTCTTTGAAGGGTCTATCTGGTGAAGAAATCAGGGTGATATTGGCCTCGTAGAATGAATTTGGAAGATCTCCCTCTTTTTCAATTTTCTGAAATAGCTTGAAAAGTATTGGTATTAGTTCATATTTAAAGGTTTTGTAAAACTCTGCTGTATACCCATACGGTCCTGGGATTTTCTTAGTTGGTAGTCTTTGGATGGTTTCTTTTATTTCCTCAATTGATATTGGTATGTTTAGGTTGTCTATATCCTCCTAACTCACTCTGGTCAGATAATATGACTTAAGAAATTTTTCGATGCCTTCACTATCTTCTATTATATTAGAGTATAAGGATTCAAAGTAATTTCTGATTATCTTCTGTATTTCTGAAATATCTGATGTGATATTGCCTTTTTCATTCCGTATGATAGTAATTTGAGTTCTCTCTCCTCTTCATTAGCATGGCTAGGGGTCTGTCCATTTTATTTATTTTTTCAAAGAACCAACTTTTAGTTTTGTCAATTTTTTCAATTGTTTCTTTTGTTTCGATTTCATTAATTTCTGCTCTGATTTTAATTATTTCTTTTCTTCTACTTCTTTTGTTGTTGTTTGCTCTTGTTTTTCTAAGATTTTGAGATGAAGTATGAGATCATTTATTTGTTGTTTTTTTTTCTTTTTCTAAGGAATGAACTCCAAGCAATGAATTTTCCTCTTAGAACTGCTTTCAATGTGTCCCATAGATTCAGATATATTGTGTCTGTGTTTTCATTTTTCTCTAAGAATTTTTTATTTTCCTCCTTGATGTCTTCTGTAACCCATTGATCATTCAGTAACCTATTGTTCATTCTCCAAATGATGCATGATTTTTCCTTCCTTCTTTTATCATTGCTTTTTAGTTTCATTCCATTATGATAAGATGCATGGTATTATCTCTACTCCTTTATATTGTCTAAGAGTTGCCCTGTGACATAATATATGATCTATTTTTGAGAAGGATCCATGTGCTGCTGAGGAAAAATGTAACTGCTTGATGTTGGGTGGTATATTCTATATATGTCAATTAAGTCTAGGTTATTAATTGTGTTATTGAGATCTATAGTTTCCTATTTCAACTTTTGTTTGGAAGACCTGTCCAGTGGTGAAAGAGCTGTGTTGAAGTCTCCCATGATTATTGTATGGTGGTCTATTAGACTCTTGAACTTGAGAAAAGTTTGTTTGATGAACATAGCTGAACCATTGTTTGGGGCATATATATTTATGATTGTTATGTCTTGCTGGTGTATGGTTCTCTTGAACAGTATGTAGTGTCCCTCTTTATCCCTTTTGATTAACTTTGGCTTGAAATCCATTTTATTTGATATGAGTATGGACACTCCTGCTTTTTTCCGAAGTCCATATGAGTGATATGATTTTTCCCAAACTTTCACCTTCAGTGTATGTATGTCTTTTTCTTATCAAATGCGTCTCCTGTAGGCAGCATATTATTGGGTCTTGTTTTGTGATCCATTCTACTGGCCTGTGTCTGTTAATTGGTGAGTTTAAGCCATTAACATTTCCAGTTTTTATTGAGATAAGGGTTGTTCTTCCAGCCATATTTGTTTATTTATGTTATTAAACATGGATTGTTTTCCTCTTTGATTATTTCCCCCCTTTAATGTCCTATCTCCCACTGTTGGTTTTCATTATTTTCCAATTACTCTTCCTGTAATATTTTGCCAAGGATGTTTTGAAGAGATGGTTTTCTAGCTACAAATTCTTTTAACTTTTGTTTATCGTAGAAAGTTTTAATTTCATCTTCCATCCTTAAGCTTAATTTCGCTGGATACACAGTACATGGTTGGAACCCATTTTCTTTCTGTGATTGAAAAATGTCATTCCAGGATCTTCTAGCTTTCAGAGTCTTTGTTGAAAGATCAGCTGTTATCCTGATTGGTTTACCCCTAAATGTAATCTGCTTCCTTTCTCTTGTAGATTTTAAAATTCTCTCCTTATTCTGTAAGGTGGGCATCTTCATTATAATGTGTCTAGGTGTGGATCTCTTATGATTTTTCACATTCGGCGTCCTGTAGGCTTTTAGAACTTGGGAGTCTGTCTCATTCTTCAAGTCTGGGAAGTTTTCTCGTATTATTTCATTGAATACATTGCTCATTCCTTTGGTTTGGACCTCTATACCTTCCTGTATCCCAATGACTCTTAAGTTTGGTCTCTTTATTTTATCCCATATTTCTTGGATGTTCTGTTAATGGCTTCTTAACAGTTTTGCTGAGCTGTCTATGTTCTTTTCAAGTTGAAATACTTTGTCTTCATTGTCTGATGTTCTATCTTCTAAGTGTTCTACTCTGATGGTAGTATTCTCAATTGAGTTTTTAAGATGGTTTATTGCTTCCTGCATTTCTAGGATTTCTGTTTGTTATTTTTTACAACCTCTATCTCCCTGTATAGTTTATCTTTTGCTTCTTGGATTTGTTTATGTAATTCATTGTCAAAGTGATCTTTCATTGTCTGATTTTGCTGTCTAATGTCTTCCTTGAGACTCCAGATCATCTGAAGCATGTATATCCTGAGTTCTTTATCTGACATTCCATCTGCTGCAGCTATTACCTCTTCTAAAGTTGTGATGACCTGCATTGCTTGTGGTTCTTTTTTCCTTGTCTTTTCATACTGCTCGCGTTTCTTTCTGCTTGGTGAAACTGTTGTGATTTTGAAATTTTCCCCCTATATATTTATATTGCTCTTGTATATTTGAAAAGTCTTCATTGCAGGGGCGGGGGTGGCTGTGCTGTTCCACCAATTGGGGTGATGTATCTACCACGCTGATGGGGCGCTAGGCCTGTTCTTCTGATCCGTCGCAGGTCTGCTTACCATGCAGGCGCGGGAGGCGGCTCTTCTCTGCCCCTCCTCCAATTGGTGTGACGTGTCTACCACGCCCGTGGACCCCTGCGGTGTTCTGCCAATCGGTCGCAGGTCTGCCTACCTTGCTTGCGTGGGCGGCGGCTCTGCTGTACCCCTACTCCAATTGGGGTGACATGACTACCACGCCGGCGGGCCGCTGGGCCTGGTCCGCCGGTTGGTCGCAGGTCAGGATACCTTGTGAGCATGGGCTACAGATCTGTTCTGCCCCTACTCCAAATGGGGTAAAGTGTCTGCCACGCCAGCAGGCCGCTGGGCCTCTTCTTCTGGTCAGGTGCAGGTCTGCTACCTTGCGGGCGTGGGTGGTGGCTCTGCTCTGCCCCTACTCCAATTGGTGTGTCATGACTACCATGCCGGCAGGTTGCTGGGCCTGTTCTCGGCATGGGCGAAGGCTCTGCTCTTCCCCTACTCCTATTGGGGTGATGTGACTACCATGCCGGTGACCCACTGGGATTGTACTAGGCGCGGGAGAAGGCTCTGCCCTGCAACTACTCCAATTGGGGTGACGTGACTACCACACCTGCGGGTAGCTAGGCCTGTTCTTGGCACGGGCGGCGGCTCTGTTCTGCCTCTACTCCAATTGGGTTGACGTGACTACCATGCAGGTGTGTCACTGGGTCTGTTCCAGGCGCGGGCGGCTGCTCTGCTCTGCCCCTCTGGCTTGATGACAAAGTGAGAGAGACCCGGGTGTTTGTGACTCACTTTCTTCACCAGGAGACCAACTGTTTCTGTCACTGCTGGTGTCAATGAAGTTATCTCCTCTGCTGCTTTCTGATGACATCAGAAATTTGCCATGTTGGTATCCCATGTGAAAGGCAGCATTTCGTTCCCTTTTCTGGGTGACCAAAGCAATGGGTGAGTCCTGACCGGCCCTCACAAGCCGCGTCTCAATCCTGTTGCCACTGCCTATGAAGGCTCGGTTGATATTTACCTCCACAGTATTCAGCAAGACCCGGACCGAGAAGCAATTTCCGTGGGTTTTTTAGCCCTGGGCCAGATCAGTTCCTCAGAGGCGGAATTCGGCCGCTCTGGGCTTGGTGTATGTTCTAATAGGAGCAGGCTCCAAGACGGAGTTTCTGCAGGTTCTTTGGCACTGAGCCTGAGTAATTTGTCTGCGACACAAAGGTGAATGGCATCCTGAAATTTCCTGTTCTATAGGTGAATGAGCTTCGATCAGTCGAAAACAGGGATGGTGACATCAGCTCTCCAAGATGGTGGCCGCTGGCTTCCTCTGTGGTCTGAGCGTTGTGGAGAACCGAATTGGACCGCATCCTTCCCCGTCTCAAACCCAGAATTCAGCACTTAGCACAGTGATTGCATACCTGTCAGGAGCCCACAGAATCCACACCGCTGTATATTTGCATTGCTATCTCTTCGTTTCCCAGTGCGTGCCGCAGACTCTAGCCGCAGACCGATTTCCTGAATAAGCAGCATGACCCTCTATGCGGACAAATCACTCGTGTTTGAGCCCGCGTAGGTGATCCTCGTGAGATGGAAATATGTCCACTAGGTTTTGGAACACCCCAATTTTGCTGGAAATTTCTAACAAGAAAGGTTTTAGCCGTTATAACTCGTCAGTCTCCCGCACAGTGACGCGGTACATGGGGGTGATGCACTCCCTTCACCACCATCATATGATCCCCCGAAGTTAGTTTTCAGTACTAAGAAACAAATATGTATTTCTGGTGGATGAATATTTCTGAGAATATTCTTGTGAAAACTTGATTATTAATCCACATACATGAATATGAGTGAAATTAGGGAGTGTATAATAAGAAAAATATACTTCATATTTTGAAAAATCTGGAGAGTGAAAATATATATATATATATATATATATATATATATATATATATATATATATACACACACATTCACAGACATTAAAAAGTAGCATTATGTATGCCAATCGAAATTCACCATGAAGTAATATATCATCCACAGATCCAAAAATATTCATTTTAATAAACATGGATTTATGTTGTTCAAATAAGAAGCTCACTCGTATGTTGAATTTTCAGTTCCAACAGCATTTAGTAGGAGTGATCTCTTCTCACAATTTGCATCTGCCAAGCCAGCCACCTCACAAAATGTACGAGTGATACCAGGTAGAATTCTATATGTGCATATAAAAATACATGTGATGAATAGGCTACAGAGAAAGGGAGACAGTTATTCACATATTTGTTAACTTTTAAAACACATGGAGAACTATTTCAATTACAATTCGCTAGATTTATAACACCTACCATTTATCATACGAAAGGCAAGTCCAACTATACACCATGCCTCCTGTGAATCTCTTGTATTTCTATTCTGTTTGGGTTATTTTTCTCCACCATATTAGGATTAGAAGTCAAAGTCTAGTAGGGTATGTGTTAGTGTCAGGGATTCAGTATTTCGAATGGAAAATTGGAAAATGTATCAAATGTGTATGCAAATATGTGCTACACAAAAATCTTCGCACTCTCATTCAGCACAATGCCTTGACATTACCTTCGCCCCACATAAGACACAATTAGGGGAGAAGAGTTAGAAAATCTGTGAATACATATGTGGAATGAAAAATGCTCAGGAGTTCACAAATTTACAGGTGGCAGAGGAGTATCCAAAAGTAAGGAACAGGGTAAAAACTCCACAAACATGAAGTTCTGCCAGCCTAACATCTGGAGAAACTGCCTCTGAGGTTGGGCAATAAAATATATGCTGTTGTCACGAGCATTAGCTTCATTTGTTGTGAGAACATCATAGCTGAGTCTTCATCTATGTGATCTGGATGACATGGATTCTTATTTTCCAATGAACATGAGGCAGCAGTGCTGAATTTTCTATTTGTAGGTAACCTGTGGCCACTGGGGTCTAAGTGTCTCCCCTTGTGGACTATAATTCCATTTGGTCATCCTCCACTATTCGTGGTATTTCTTGCTGCTACACTGGGAGATTGGTATTTGCTTCATGAAATACAAGGATTTCAACTGGGACACAGTGCTGAAGTAAGTTCTGTCAAGTGTGGTGTGTCAGGTTCGTCAGGAGAATGCACCAACCAGGCTTCTATCCCACATAGCTTGCCCCATTGACGATAGCAACCTGATTCTGAACATTGCCCTAAAACCTCTCCATATAACAATATGCTTTTACATATAAGGGTCTACTGGCTGCAAAATGTCAGTCACAATCCATTTGGAAGCCAATGGCAGATCCAAATGCCCCCACCACAGATGTTTTATTACACACCTGCCAACCACTACTCTAGTACAACTACTCAGCAGGATCCAACTTACTGGCATCTCTGTTCAACACCATTTTCATAAAACCCAGTCAATCAAGGCACTGTCTTGTATACTCATGATCAGCAACAGGACATCCAAATGTTCTCCAGTGCTACCCGGTCATGGGAATTTCAAAAATTTCATGGTAATGATCTAGCCAATTTTCAAGGATGAAGTTGGAGGCACTGTGAATTTCAATTCACTCAGAAACCATTAAATGGTGAGGAAGCTCATTTCAATGAAAACTCTGGAGAATTCTTACAGGCAAGGCTTCCAAAAGTGGCCAAAAGTCAGATTAAGCCAGGCCTGTTGAGGTCTACAATGTATGATCCATGTGTGTTTCGACTCTCAAATATGGCTGCCAAGTCTTTAAGAATAATATCATGTGATATCCTGGCTGAGATTCCCTGTGCTCTGTGGAAAGTCAACTTGGGCCTAGATGTCACTTTCCAAGGGCAACTCTCATGCATGGCCATCTAAAATTCCAACACAATTCCTGGCAGTAATTCTCTGAGATCAGTAAAAGAACTCAGTCTCTAAGGGGAATCACACCAGAGTGCAAGCCTAGGTGGACACAGTGATCTCTTCCAACCGCCAGACAAATATCCACAATTGAAACCAAACACTCTCACATGGCCCTCATCTTCTTCCATATAGACACTCATCATATTCTCTGGCTGGAGGTATCCATAAGGGATGCAGCCCACGACAGTGTCCAAAATAAGTTCCCTGCCCCTCATTTGCCTAATGTCAGGGTGGCCTGGACTCTCTTCCTGTGAAGCAGGAGTGATCAAATAGGCCTGCCTTTAATATTGCTTGGCTTCTCCAACTTGAGACCTACTAGCTTTGGGGTTTAGATTCTTTAAGTGAATTGGAGTCATGAAAATCAAGCACCTATGGCCTAGCCTCTGCAGGGCTTTGAAGAACTCATTTGACCCAAAGGATCCCTATTCTCACTTGATCGATATCAGGAACCTACCAGAGGAAGGCAAGAGAGTTCATCAACAATATCTGATCTTTTTGCCATTTTGGTTTTGGATGCACCCATGGGATCTATCTTTAGATCCATCAGGTGCTGAGAATCTAAGCCACAGCCTCACACAGGGCCAACAGGCTGATTCAGACATATCCCAATCCTAAGCAATTAAGCAAAGAGCCACAGGTGATGCCCATTCATTTCCATTTGAAAACTCTTTTCTTCAGGGTTCACAAAGTGGTGGCTTGAGGCAAAAAACTTCCTGACATTCAACAGAACAATTGGTAAGCAAAAGGACCAAAGCAGGGTTTCTCCACTGAGACTTTCCTTGTCAACAGATATCTGAGATTTCTGAGATGCTAGCCATTTCTTTCAGCTATCTAGTACATAGCCATGTCACAGATCTTGGAGGTGGTACAAATCTTGGACACAAAACCACGATACTATTCTGGAGAGTGGCCAGAATTGAGAGAGAAAACAGGAAATTAGGAAGCTTGTAGGTGTTGCCCATCCATAAGGCAAGCCAGAGTCCACTCATGAATTGGACAGGATGAATGCTGGGAAGCATTCTACTAGACAGGACACATCCATTGATGCATTGTCTTTTCTAATGTCTACAACAATGGACTCAGTGGGATACACACACATAGAAACACTCGCCTTGTCAAAGGACTTAATAGAAATATTCCACTCCATACCAAACAAACCACCTTTCCTACCTATTCTCAGAACATGAGACAAAACCACAAACTCACACTCACACCCACAAAGGCACCTCCTTCCCCCTAGTAGGTCTGTGACTCCCTGGAGTGTCTCCTTACTGGTGGGCCATACTATGTTCCTCCGAAATGACCTCTCCTGTCTCAGATCATGTCTGCTTGGCCAACTCTGTGAAGTTCTCAAGAGCCAGCGGTGAGACACTACCTGCTTTCTCAGGAAAAGCCCCTCTTCAGAGGTTTCCTGGCATTTGGCCATCCTCACATCTGTAGGTACCAAGAAAGACTGACTCTGTCCTTGGTAAATCCAAACATGTCAGACCACTGGGACTAGGACAGGGACTGTCTCTGGGTGCCTGGCTTCCTGGATTTCAAGTTCAGAGAGTTCCATCACCAAGGAAGTGAGGTGAGATCACTTCCTTCAGGATATGAATGATGTCACTGCCTTGGCAACCACTTTGTCCTAACAGTTGCTTCCAAAAGTATCATGAGGTGGAGGCTGTCCTGATTTTCATGGGACACTTTCTCTAGTTAGAATGTTATATCAACCATAAGCACCCGGGAACAGCTTCCACACAGGACTGGTTTGGTCCATGTTCTATACATTAAGAAGAGAGAGACTGATTCAGACACAACCCTTCATCCTGACCAGGATGATTGCCATGGAAGATGACTTTTGCTTTCTGAGGTACTTCATAGCTGCCTTCATCTTCACCAGGGATCATTTCTGCATGAACATTTGAGTTTCTCAGCAGGTGAAGATCCCCTAGATTCCTGCAGTTTAATAGCCACACTGTTATTGCTCTCCTGCAAAGTTAGTGTATGGTTATGGTTAATAATATGTTCGATTTGGGTTAGGAATCATTCTGCAGGATGAATAATGAGATTGGGAACCTGCGATATTTATAAGAATATATACGTGAAATACATGTATGAAAACGGGAATCTAAGAAAGATTTGAAGCCCAGAAGGGCATTGGGCCCTTTACTTGGATACTTAGTGTTGAATTATGTTCTGTACAATTGTCTCAGTTAAATCGAAATACAGTGGCATAGGACCTTGTACCTGGATGATTGAATGTAGAAGAGAACATCCAGTCAAAAAGGGATAGTCAGTAGGATTAGGAAGATAGTCAGTAGGTTTAGGAAGAAGAGTGAGTATATGATTTGGAATAAAAAGCTTCTTTAGCAATAGGGTTTCGTTTAGAGAGTGAATGGAAATGTCAGCACATGTGAAGAGTCAGTCACAATGTTGAACTGGGGAAAATATGTAGGAAAGCAGGTGTCAATAGAGACATTACGAAATCAGGCAAAGTATAAAGTGAGTGATAGGATTAGACATTTTCAACAGGATTGAGTTTGAATACATAATCATAGGAAAAAACAAATATGTCGTCACGAATGGGAATGACATTTGAGAGCATTAGGCAACCTGGACATGGATGTTATTAGTTATCCACGTTCACTTTCCTTTTAGGCTTTGGTACAATCATAAGTGTGACATTTTTATGTTTTTTTTGTTCAGAATATTACTGTGATAAAATGTATATGTAGATCAGGTGACATGCGTATTTCTTTCACCATTTCTGGGAGCAATATTTTGAAGACGTATACATTAGTATTAGGGGTACAAAGAGGTGTACCCTGTGTCTATTAATATAGAGATAATGCATGAATAGACGATACTATGAATAAATAACGTACCTGATTCCACTTTAAATAATGGATTGAATTGATATGTGAAAATATATAAGAAATCTTATATTGATATACAATCATTCATTCCAACCAGTTATATATCTAATGGTAATATTAGGAGTATGGTTTATGATGAATAGTGTTTGAGTTTTGCTTTATATGTGATGATGTTAAACAAAAACAATGTGTTTGGAAAGAAGTCTCATGAAAAGACCAGTCAAGAAACATGGAGGAATACATGTGTTCTGAATCAGGAAGTGATTGATCGTGAAACAAATGCCTATAAATTTTCTAATTTGTGACTGAAATATATATCCCATCATGTGCATAAACTGAAGACATAGTAACGTACAAGTGTTGAATAAAAATGAAAGTAAAAATACACATCCTGTCCCCTTGGAATCTACTTGCATTAATTTTAAACTGGCCAGGTAACTGTAGAAATATTAGGGTTTGTATGCACCATTCACTGAATTTAGTTTTCATTACTGGGAAACAATATGTATTTCAGGTGGATGATTATTTCTGAAAATAATCTTGTGGAAAGTTGATTATAAATCCACAGATATGAATATGAATGAATTTAGGGAGTGCATAATAAGACACATATATTTCATATTTGAAAAATCTAAAGAGTATATATATATATATATATATATATATATATATATATATATATATACACACACACGCAAATGCACAGATATTAAAAAGTAGCAATACAGGAGATCCATTATGAAGGCAGGCATGGAGAAATCAAGTCTCTGATCTCTTCAGCTGCGCGGGCATAGGGAGTCGTAAACTGTCTAAATGCTGTTTGCTCAGAATCACTAGGCAATATTGACCTGTTGTGAATCTGGGGCGAACAGTCTGGGCCCCTCAGAACACACACAAAGCCCGGATTGGCTGCATTCAAGCTTAGATTCATCTGGTTTTTGTGACTCAGCACTAACATTCCCGCTGAAATAATTGGTCGGGCTTTCGGAATTGACAGAGTTAAAAGCCAACTGAGCCTTCATAGGCAGTGGCCACAGGATTGAAATGGGGCTTGGGAGAGATAGTCAGGACCCACCTGTTGCATTGGTCACCCAGCAAAGGGAACGAACGGTCACCATTTTAATGGGATACCACCATGGCAGAGAACTGACGTCACAGTCGTAGGAGATAACTTCATTGAAACCAGTGCAACAAGTGTGTTATCCCATTGCCATCTCTCTCAACACCGCAGGGAAACCTCAAGGGCCCTTTCCACCTCTGCTGTAATGGCCCCTCCCAGCTCTCCAAGGAGCGAGATACCCAGACCTAGGGAATCAAGATTGGCTCGGGACTCGCGGCGTGGAATTCCCTGCTACCGCTCCCACCAATGCTGACAATTGAGGTCTCGTACACCACCTACTGGGGCCATGGCTCCCGAAGGGCAAGCAAATTCGCTGGGGTTTCTCAGCCCCAAGCTCTACAAACTTAGGATCTGAGGGAGGCAAACAAGGAGAGTGTGCCCAGGCGTTCATGGAAACAGGGCTACCAGGAGCAGAGGCCTGGCTTGTAACCAGTATTGTGGTGAGCGTCACAGGTGAGTGGGGCCTGGCTTGATGAAGCACAAGAGAAGGCCCTAGGCACTCAGGATTGGAGACCCGCCCAGTCTGGGAGGAAGAGCTGCTGCACAGTGATTGGTTCCCACTTATTGAGAGGAGAAGCTTGGCCCAGTGCGCACAGCTCCACCTACTGGAAAAGAAGTTAATTGAACTCCAGGACTGCATGTATTATTACTATTTTTTTATTTGTATTTTTTTCTTTTTCTTTCATTTTCATTTTTGTTGTTGTTGTTCTTTAACTTTTTTTAATGTTTTTATTTTTTTATTTTATTATTATTAATATTATTATAATTATTTTAAATTTTAATTTTCAATTTTTTAATCATCATTATTACTTAAAATTTTCTTTCTTTATTTTCTATTTTTTTCTTTTGTCTTTTCATTTCATTTCAATTTTCTTATTCCCCTTCCTTGAATTCTACCTGCCTACTCTCATTCTCTTAATGACTTCTCCCTTCCCTTCTAATATCTTTCCTCCCAAGCATCAAATAAATTTATAAGAGTAACCAGTAACTCAGTAGTCAAACAGAACGAGAAGTAACATGAGAAGCATAAAAAAGCAAGGAAAAAAAGGAGTACGAACAATGAAGGACAACCTAAATATTCAGCAGCACCTAGAGTCATCAGAAAAATGGTCATATAAAGAACTCAAGGAATACCTTAGACAGATGGAATGGAACCTTAAAGAGGATACGAGACAGCAAAAAACAAACAGTGATAGAACGCATTGAAAATGAATTACATAAACAGATAAAATAAGAAATAAAGCATCTTTATCAGGAGATAGAGATTATTAGAAAAATCAAACAATAATTCTAGAAATCAAGGAAATGATAAACCAAATTAAAAATTCAATTGAGAGCATCACTAACAGAGTAGAGCAAGTAGAAGACAGAATGTGAGATAATGAAGACAAAATATATCATCTTGAAAAAAGTCTAGCCAACAAAGAAATGCTGTAAAAAATTATGAGAAAACATTCAAGAGATATGGGATAACATAAAAAAAAAAAACTAATGAGTCATATGGATAGAGGAAGGTACAGAGATTCAAACCAAGGGAATGAGAAACCTGCTGAATGAAATAATTACAGAAAACTTTCCAGAAATAAAAATGGAAACAGATACACAAATTGTAGATGCTTACAGGACACCGTAACACAAAATCACAGTAGACCAATGCCAAGACACATTGTTATGAAGGTATCCAATATACAGAACAAAGAGAAAATATTAAAAGCTACCAGAGAAAGGAGGCTAATTACAATCATTACAATCAGGGGTAAACCAACAAGGTTAACAATGGATTTTTCATCATAGACGCTGGAAGTGAGAAGATCCTGGAACAACGTACTTCAAACACTGAAAGACAATGGATGCCACCCAAGAATTATGTATCCAGCAAAATTAAGCTTAAGGTAAGACAACGAGATAAAAATATTTCATGATAAACAAAAGCCAAAAGAATTTGCAGCCAGATAACCAGCATTGCAAAGCATCTTGAGCAAAACAGTACACGAGGAAGAAATAAAAATCAACAACGAAAACCATCAGTGAGAAGTGCCTCAGTAATGACAGAGGGCGGGGGAAAAGCTAATAATGGAGAAACAAACTAATTAAAAAAAAAGATATAAGCAATCATGGGTAGCAGTACAAACCATATATCAATAGTAACTCTAAAAGTTAATGGCTTAAACTCTCGAATAAAGTGACATAGGCTTGTAACTTGAAATAAAAAAAAATCCAACAATATGTTGCCTCCAAGGGACACATCTAAATGGAAAAGACATACACAGGCTGAAGGTGAAAGATTGGGAAAATGTATACCATGCAAACAGTCCTCATAAGCAAGCAGGGGTGGCCATCCTCCTATCGAATAAAATCAACCTCGAGACTAATTTAATCAAAAGGGATAAAGAAGGACATTAAATACTGTTAAAATAAACCATTCACCGACAAGACATAACAATTATCAATATTCACACAGCAAATAATGGTGCTGCGATGTTCATAAAACAAATTCTCCTCAAGTTCAAGAATCAAATAGACCACAATACAATAATTATGGGTGACTTCAACTCACCTCTCTCACCATTGGACAGATCCTCCAAACAAAAGTTGAATAAAGAAACTATAGAACTCAATATCGCAATCAATACCCTAGACTTAACTGACATATATAGAATATATCAACCATCATCAAGTGGATATACTTTTTTCTCATCAGCACATGGATCCTTCTCAAAAATAGACCATATGTTATGAGATAGGGCAACCCTCAGTAAATATAAAGGGGTGGAGATAATACCATGAATTTTTTGTGATCATAATGGAATGAAACTGGAAACCAATGAAAAAAGAAGGAAGAAAATATCATACATCACATCCAAAATGAAGAATATGTTACTGAATGATCTATGGGTTACAGAAGACATAAAGGAGGAAATCAAAAAATTCTTAGAGATAAATGAAAATACAGACACAACATATCAGATTCTATGGGACACAATGAAAAGAAGTTTTAAGGGGTAAATTAATCGCCTGGAAATCATTCCTCAAAATAGAAAAAAAAAAACAAATAAATGAGCTCACACTTCATCTCAAAGCCCTAGAAAAGGAAGAGCAAAACAACAGCAAATGTAGCAGAAGGCAAGAAATAATTAAAATCATAGCGAAATTGAAACAAAAGAAACTTTTGAAAAAATTAACAAAACTAAAAGGTGGTTCTTCGAAAAGATAAATAAGATCGACAGACCCTTAGCCATGCTAAAGAAGAGAAGAAGAGAGAGAAATCAAATTACTAACATACGGGATGAAAAAGGCAATATTACAACAGATGCTACATAAATACAGAAGAAAATTAGAAATTATTTTGAAAACCTGTATTCCAATAAAATAGAAAATAGTGAAGACATCAATAAATTTCTTAAGTCATATGATTTGCCCAGACTGAGTCAGGAGGAAACACACAATTTAAACAGACCAATATCAATGGATGAAGTAGAAGAAGCAATCAAAAGACTATCAACCAAGAAAAACCCAGGACCGGATGGGTATACAGCAGAGTTTTAAAAAACCTTTAAAGAAGAATTAATACCAATACTTCTCAAGTTATTCAGGAAATAGAAAAACTGGGAGCTCTGCCGAATTCATTCTATGAGGCCAACATCACCCTGATTCTGAAACCAGACAAAGACACCTCAAAGAAAGAAAATTACAGACCAATATCTCTGATGAACCTAGATGCAAAAATCCTCATTAAAATTCTGGCGAATTGGATAGAAAGGCACATCAAAAAAATTGTGCACCATAATCAACTTGGATTCATCCCTGGGATGCAAGGAGGGTTCAATATATGGAAATCAATAAATGTTATTCACAACATCAATAGACTTAAAGATAAGAACCATATGATCATCTCGATAGACGCAGAAAAACCATTCAACAAAGTAGAGCATTCCTTTATGTTCAAAACACTTTAAAAACTAGGGATAACAGGAACTTACCTCGACATTGTAAAAGCTATCTATGTTAATCCTCAGGCTAGCATCATTCTGAATGGAGAAAAATTGAAGGCATTCCCTCTAAAATCTGGAACAAGACAGGGATGTCCTCTATCACCACTTTTATTCAACATAGTTCTCGAAAAACTGGCCAGAGCAATTAGAGAGATGAAAGACATTAAAGGCATAAAAATAGGAAAAGAAGAACTTAAATTATCACTATTTGTAGATGACATGATTCTATACATAGAAGACACAAAAGGGTCTACAGAAAAAACTACTAGAACTCATAAATGAATGCAGCAATGTGGCAGGATACAAAATTAACATGTATAAATCAAAGGCATTTCTGTATATCAGCGACAAAACTTCTAAAACAAAAATGAGTCAAAACACTGCATTCCCAATTTCCCCAAAATAATTAAATACTTGGGAATCATCCTAACAAAAGAGGTGAAAGATTTATATAATGCAAACTACAGAACCCTAAAAAGAGAAATAGAATAAGATCTTAGAAGTTGGAAAAATATACCGTGTTCATGGATAGGCAGAACTAACATCATCAAAATGGTGATATTACCAAAAGTTCTCTATAGGTTTAATGCAATGCCAATCAAAATCCCATAGGAATTTTTTGTAAAAATAGAAAAAGCAGTCATGAAATTCAAATGGAAAAATAAAAGACCCAGAATAGCAAAAGCAATTCTAAGCAGGAAGTGTGAATCAGGCAGTATAGTGATACCAGATTTCAAACTATATTACAGAGCAATCATAACAAAAACAGCATGGTACTGGTACCAAAACAGGCGGGTGGACCAATGGTACAGAATGGAGGACACAGAGACTAATCCAAAAAGCTACAACTATCTTATATTTGATAAAGCAGCTAATGGCCTGCAATGGAGGAAGGATAGCATCTTCATCAAATGGTGTTGGGTAAACTGGAAATCCATATGCAACAAAATGAAACTGAATCCCCTCCTCTCGCCATAAACCAAAGTTAACTCAATGTGCATCAAGGAGCTAGATTCAAATCAGAGTCTCTGCGTCTGATAGAATAAAAAGTTGGCTCCGATCTACATATTGTGTGGTAAGGCTCCAAATTCCTTAATAGGACACCCATAGAACAAGAGTTAATAATAAGAATCAACAAATGGGACTTACTTAAACTGAATTATTTTTTCTCAGAAAGAGAAACAATAAGAGAGGTAAACATGGAGCCTACTTCATGGGAACAAATTTTTAGTCCTCACCCTTCACATGGAGCCCTAATATCCAGAGTATACAAAGTATACAAAGAACTCAGAAAATTAGACAATAAGATAACCAATAACCCAATGGGCCAAGGACCTGAACAGAAACTTCTCAGAGGAGGACATAGAATCAGGTAGAATTCTATATGTGCATATAAAAATACATGTGCTGAATAGGCTACAGAGAAAGGGAGACAGGGATTCACATATTTGCTGATTTTAAAAACACATGTAGAACTATTTCAACAAAAAAATTGACTAGATTTATAACTCCTACATTATATAATGCATAAGGCAATTCCAACTATACACCATGCGTCCTCTGAACTGCTTGTGTTTCTTCTCTTTTTTGCTTATTTTTTACCATCATATTAGGATTATTAGTCAGAAACTAGTAGGGTATGGGTTAGTGTCAGGGATTCAGTATTTCAAATGGAAAATTGGAAAATGAATCCAATGTGTATGTAAATATGTGCTACACAAAAATCTTCCCACTCACATCCAGAACAATGCCTTGACATTACCTACGCCCCAAGTAAAACACAATTAGAGCAGAAAAGTGTGAAAATCTATGAATACATATATGGAATGAAATATGCTAGGGAGTTCACAACCTTGGAGGTGGAAGAGGAGTTTCCAAAAGTAAAGATCAGGGTAAACACTCCACAAACAAGGAGCTCTGCTGGCCTAAGAATTGTTCAAAAACGGCTTCTGAGGTTGGGCACTTGAAATATATGTTGTTGTCATGAGCTTTAGCTTCCTTTGTAGTGAGACCATCAAAGCCGGGTCTGCATCTATGTGACCGAAAGACATGGTTTCTTATATTCCAATGAACATGAGGCAGCAGTGCTCAAATCTCTCTTTGTAGGTAAACTGTGTCCATTGGAAGCTAAGTGTCTCCTGGTGGGGACTGTGAAGACATTTGGTCATCCTTCAGTTTTCGTGGTATTTCTTGCTGCTGCATTGGGAATTTGGTATTTGCTTCACAAAACATAAGGAGTTCATCTGGGATACAGTGCTGGAGGGAGTTCTGTCACGTGTGGTGGGTCAGCGTCTGCAGGAGAATGCACCAACCAGGCTTCTATCCCACATAGCTTGCCCCAATAACCATAGCAACATGATTCTGAATATTGCCCTGAAAACTCTCCATATAACAAGATGCTTTTACATATAAGGGTCTGATGTCTGCACTATATCAGTCACAAGCCATTTGGAAGCCAATGGAAGATTCACATGGCCCCACCATGATGTTTTATCACACACCTGCTCACCACTGCTCTAGGCCCCCTACTCAGCAGGCTCCAAATTACTGGCTTCTCTTGTTCTACACCATTTTCATGAAACCCAGTCAAAAACAAGGCACTGTCTGGTATACACATGATCAGCAATAGGACATCAAAAGTTTCTGCAGTGCCACCTGGTCATGGGAATTTCAAAAATTTCATTGTATTTATCTAGCAATTTTTCAAGGATGAAGTTAGAGGCACTGTGGGTTTCAATTCATTCAGGAACCATTAAGTGTTGAGAAAGTTCATTTGAATGAAAGCTCTGGAGAACTCTCACAGTCAAGGCTTCTCAAACAGTTGCCAAAAGGTCTCCTAAAGCCAGGCCAATTGACGTCTACAATGTGAGGTCCATGTGTGTTTTGACTCTCAAATATGACTGCTAAGTCTTTCAGAATAAAATCATGTGATATCCTGGCTGAGATTCTCAGGCCTCTGTGGAAACCACCCTGGGCCTAGATCTCAGTTTCCAAGAGTGAGTCTCATGCGTGGCCTCCTAAAATCCCAACACAATTCATGGCAATACTTCTCAGAGGTCAGTTTCAGAACTCAGTCTCTAAGGGCAATCACACCAGAGTTCAAGCCCAGGTGGACCCAGTCATCCCTTTCATCTGCCAAAAAATGACCACAATTAAAATCAAAACACTCCCACAGGGCCATCATCTTCTTCCATGTAGACACTCATTATAACCTCTAGCTGGAGGTTTCTATGAGCCCAAGGTAGTGTCCAAATAAGCTCACATGCCCCTCATTCGCCTAAAATCATGATGGCCTGGACACTCTTCCTGTGAACCAGGAATGATCAAATATTCCTGCTGTTAAAGTGTTCCACTTCTCCAATTTGAGGCCTACTGGCTGTATGGCATAGATTCTTTATGTGATTTGGAGTCATGAGAAAACCCAAGCAAATATGGGCTAGCCTCTGCAGGGATTTCAAGAACTCATTTGACCCAAAGGATCCCTCTTCTCACTTGATGGAGGTCAGGAACCTAAAACAAGAAGGCAAAAATATTCATCCACAATTACTGCTCTTTTGGCCATTTTAGTTTTGGAAGCACATGGGATCTTTCTTTAGATCCATCAGGTGCTGAGAATCCAAGCCACAACCTCATACAAGGACAAGAGGCTGATTCAGACACATCCCATTCCAAATCAATTAAGCAAAGAGCCACAGGTGATGTCCATACATTTCCATATGAAAACAGTTTTCTTCAGGCTACACAAAGGGGTGGTCTGAGGCAAAGACCTTCCTGACATTCAGGGTAATAGAAATAGAAGTAAGCAAATGGCCCAAAGAAGGGTTTCTCCACTGAGACTTTACTGGTCACACTGAAATCTGAGGTTTCTTAGATGCTCCCCTTCAGCAATCCAGTACATGGCCATGTCACAGAACCTTGTGGTGTTACATATTTGGGAAACAAAACCATGAGCCTATTCTGGAGAGTGGCCAGAATTCACGAAGAAAACAGGAACTTTAGAAGATAGTAGATGTTGCCCATCCATAAGGCAAGCTGCAGTCCATTCATTAATTGGGCAGTATGAATGCGGGGAAGCTTTCAACTAGAGACAACACATCCATTGATGCATTCTCTTTTCTAATGTCTACAACCACAGATACAGTGGGATACACAGACCTAGAAACACTCACCATGTCAAACGACTTACTAGAAACAGTCCACTCCAAACCAAACAAACCACCTTTCCTACCTATTCTCAGAACATGAGAAAAAACCACAAACTCACACCTACAATGGCAAAGGCACTTCCTTCCCCCAAATAGGTCTGTGACTATCCGGAGTGTCTTCTGACTGGTGGGCCATATTATGTTCCCCCAAAATGGCCTGTCCTGTTTCAGATCTGGTCTCCTTGTCCAACTCTGTGAAGTTGTCAGGAGCCAACGGTGAGCCACTACCTGCTTTCTCAGGAAAGGCCCCTCTTCAGAGCTCTGCTGGCATTTGGCCATCCTCACATCAGTAGGTACCAAGAAAGACTGACTATGTCTTTGGGAAAAGAAAACAAGTTAGCCCACTGGAACTGGGAGTGGGACTGGCTCTGGGTGCCTTCCTTCCTGGATCCCAGGTTCAGAGAATTCCATCACCAAGGAAGTGAAGTGAGGTCACTTCTTTCAGGAACAGAATATGGTCACTGCCTTGGTAACCACTTTGTGCTAACAGTTGCTTCCAGGGTTCCCATGAGATGGAGGCTGCCCCAACATCCTGTGACACATTCAGAAGTTAGAATGGTATATCAACCATAGGCACCAGGAAACAGCTCTCCACAGAGGCCTGGTTCAGTCCATCTTCTCTTCATTAAGAAGAGAGAGGC